>NC_135232.1:1123126553-1123429583 GCF_051348905.1 Ranitomeya variabilis | reverse complement strand
GTAAATCTACTACATACTGTAGTAGCGATCTGAGCATTGCTCCTATGCAGCAGAGCCGATCAGGCTATGCCAGCTTCTAGCCTCCCATGGAGGCTATTGAAGCATGGCAAAAGTAAAAAAAAATGTTTTAAAAAATATGAAAATATTATATAAAAGTTTAAATCATCCCCCTTTCACCCCAATCAAAATAAAACAATTAAAAAAATCAAAACCTACACATATTCGGTATCGCCGCATTCAGAATTGCCAGATCTATATGTATATCTTATCAATAAAAAAAGGATTAACCTGATTATCACAGCTGACATCCAGCACTATGTGCCAGGAGCGGTCATGGACCGCTCCCGGCATTTTAACCCCTGAAATACTGAGTGCTTCCCTGAGACCCACATAACAACGAGATGTGATCGCGTTGTTCTGAGCATCTCCTCCTGTCTCCTCCTTGCAGAGCCCCGGATGCAAGATTGTGGCAGGGTCCTTTCGGATCCTGCAGGGAAGCGGCTTGTCAGTGCCTGCTCAGAGAAGGTGCCGGCAAGCCTCCTGCACTGCCTGTCAGATCGCTGATCGCTGATCTGACACAGTGCTCTTTAAAGTGTCAGATCAGCAATCTGATACTATATATAATGATGTCCCACCCTGGGACAATGTAAAAAAGTAAAAAAAAAATATTACAGTGTGTAAAAATATTTTAAAAAAATTCCTAAGTAAAGAAAAAAAAATATTGTTCCAATAAATACATTTCTTTATGTAAATTAAAAAAACAATAAAAGTACACATATTTAGCATCGCTACGTCAATAACGACCCGACCTATAGAACTATCCCACTAGTTAACCCTTTCAGTGAACAACGTAAAAAAGAGGCAATAAACAATGCTTTATCATCATACTGCTGAACAAAAAGTGGAATAACACGCAATCAAATAGATGGATATAAATAAACATGGTACCGCTGAAAATGTCATCTTGTCCTGCAAAAAATGAGCCGCCATACAGCATCATCAGCAAAAAATAAAAAAGCTATAGCCCTAAGAATAAAGTGATGCAAAAATTAATTAATTTTTATGTAAAAAAGTTTTTATTGAATAAAAGCACAAAATATAAAAAAAGATATAAATGAGGTATAACTGTAATCATACTAACCCAAAGAAAAAAACTGCCTTATCAATTTTACCACACACAGAATGGTATAAACGCCCCTCCCAAAAGAAATTCACGAATTGCTGGTTTTTGTTCATTCTGCCTGACAAAAATCGGAATAAAAAGCTATTAAAAAATGTCATGTGCCTGAAACTGATACCAATAAAAACATCAACTCGTCCCACAAAAAACAAGACCTCACATGACTCTGTGGACCAAAATATGGAAAAATTATAGCTCTCAAAATGTGATGACGCAAAAACTATTTTTTGCAATAAAAAGCGTCTTTTAGTGTGTGACAGCTGCCAAACATAAAAACCCGCTATAAAAAGTAAATCAAACCTCCCTTTATCACCTCTTTAGTTAGGGAAAAATAATAAAATTAAAAAAAAATTATTTCCATTTTCCCATTAGGGTTAGGGTTAGGGTTGGGGCTAAAGTTAGGGTTAGGGTTGGGGCTAAAGTTAGGGTTGGGGCTAAAGCTAGGGTTAGGGCTAAAGTTAGGGTTATGGTTGGGGCTAAAGTTGGGGTTAGGGTAGGGGCTAAAGTTAGGATTAGCATTGAGGCTAAAGTTAGGGTTAGGGTTGGGGCTAGAGTTGGGGTTAGGGTTTGGATTATGTTTATGGTTGGGTGTGTTGGGGTTGGGATTAGGGTTAGGGGTGTTTTGGGGTTAGGGGTGTAGTGAAGGTTATGGTTAGGGTTGGGATTAGAGTTTGGGGTGTGTTTGGGTTAGGGTTATGTTGGGTTTACGGGTGTGGTTAGGGTTGGGATTAGGGATAGGGGTGTGTTGGGGATAGGGTTGGAGCTTAGGCACATCAGGGGCTCTGCAAACGCAACATGGCATCCTATCTCATTTCCAGCCAATTTTGCATTGAAAAAGTAAGGTGCTCCTTCCCTTCCGAGCTCTGCCGTGCGCCAAAACAGTGGTTTACCCGCACATTTAGGATATCGACGTACTCAGGACAAATTGTACAACAAGTTTTGGGGTCCAATTTCTCCTGTTACCCTTGGTAAAATAAAAAAAAATCAATCTGATAAAAAATGTTGTAAAAAAAGGTAAATGTTCATTTTTTTAAAACATTCCAAAAATTCATGTGAAGCACCTGAAGGGTTAATAAACTCCTTAACTGTGGTTTTGAGCACCTTGAGGGGTGCAGTTTTTAGAATGGTGTAACATTTTGGTATTTTTTATCATATAGACCCCTCAAAGTGACTTCAAATGTGATGTGGACCCTAAAAAAAAATGGTGTTGTAAAAATGAGAAATCACTGGTCAATTTCTAACCCTTATAACTCCCTAATAAAAAAAATATTGGTTCCAAAATTGTGCAGATGTAAAGTAGACATGTGGAAAATGTTACTTATTATGTATTTTGTGTAACATATCTCTGTGATTTAAGGGCATGAAAATTCAAAGTTGGAAAATTGCAAAATTTTCAAAATGTTCATCAAATTTCTCTTTTTTTTTCACAAATAAACACAAGTAGTATCAAAGACATTTTACCACTATCATGAAGTATAATATATCTCAAGAAAACATTGTCAGAATCACCAGGATCCGTTGAAGCATTCCAGAGTTATAACCTCATAAAGGGACAGTGGTCAGAAATTGAAAAATTGCCCTGGTCATTAGCAAGCAAACCACCCTTGGCGGTAAAGGGGTTAAAGATGACACATTTCCTTTGTATTTTAGGCAAAATGTATGCACTGCTCAAAAAAATAAAGGGAACACTTAAAGAACAGAACTCCAAGTAAATCAAACTTCTATTAAATCAAACTGTCCACTTAGGAAGCAACACTGTTTGACACTCAATTTCACATGCTATTGTGCAAATGGAATAGACAACAGATGGAAATTATTGGAATCTATCAAAACACCCTAAATACAGGAGTGGTTCTTCAGGTGAGGACCACAGACCACATCTCATTACCAATGCTTTCTGGCTGACGTTTTGGTCACTTTTGAATGTTCGTTGTGCTTTCACACTCGTGGTAGCATGAGATGGGCTCTACAACCCACACAAGTGGCTCAGGTAGTGCAGCTCATTCAGGATGGCAAATCAATGCGAGCTGTTGCCAAAGGTTTGCTGTGACTGTCAGCGTAGTGTCCAGAGGCTGGAGGCGCTACCAGGAGACAGGCCAGTACACCAGGAGACGGGGAGGGGGCCGTAGGAGGGCAACAACCCAGTAGCACTACCACTACCTCAGCCATTGTGCAAGGGGAAAAGAAGGAGCACTGCCAGAGCCCAGAAAAATGACCTCCAGCAGGCCACAAATGTGCATGTGTTTGCACAAACGGTTAGAAACCAACTCCATGAGGATGGTCTGAGTGCCCAACATCCACAGATGGGGGTTGTGCTCACAGCCCAACACCGTGCAGGACACTTGGCATTTGCTGCAAAACACCAGGATTGGCAAATTCACCACTGGCGCCCTGTGCTCTTCATAGACGAAAGCAGGTTCACACTGAGCACATGTAACATACGTGACAGAGTCTGGAGACGCCATGGAGAGCTATTTACTGCCTACAACATCCTTCAGCATGATCCGTTTGGCAGTGGGTCAGTAATGGTGTGGGTGGCATTTCTTTGGAGGGCCGCACAGCCCTCCATGTGCTTGCCAGAGGTGGCCAGACTGCCATTAAGTTCCGAGATGAGATCCTCAGACCCCTTGTGAGACCATATGCTGGTGCGGTTGGCCCTGGGTTCCTCCTAATGCAGGACAATGCCAGACCTCATGTGGCTGGATTGTGCCAGTAGTTCGTGCAAGATGAAGGTATTGAAGCTATGGACTGGCCCGCCCGTTCCCCAGACCTGAATCCGATTGAACACATCTGGGACATCATGTCTCACTCCATCCACCAATGTCACATTGCACCACAGACTGTCCAGGAGTTGGCGGATGCTTTAGTCCTGGTCTGGGAGGAGATCCCTCAGGAGACCATCCGCTGCCTCATCAGGAGCATGCCCAGGCATTGTAGGAAGGTCATACAGACACGTGGAGGCCACACACACTACTGAGCATCATTTCCTTGTCTTGAGGCATTTCCACTGAAGTTGTATCAGACTGTAACTTCATTTTCCACTTTGATTTTGAGCATCATTCCCACTACAGACCTCCGTGGGATATTAGTTGCGATTTATATTGATCATTTTTAGGTTTTATTGTTCTCAACACATTCCACTATGTAATGAATAAAGATTTACAACTGGAATATTTAGTTCAGTGATATCTAGGATGTGGGATTTTAGTGTTTCCTTTATTTTTTTGAGACGTGTATATTGTCATCTTTTACATTTTAAAAATTACAGCCCATAAAAGAAAATAGGCTGATGCAACAGTTTGGGCACCCTTGCTGATATAGTATGTGTTCTTAGATAACTTTGACCAAGGTTTCAGACCTTAATTAGCCTGGTAGGGTTATGGCTTGCTCATTACCATTGTTAAGAAAGGCTAGATGATGCAAATCCCTAAGTTTTATAAGAACCCAGCCTCCTCTAACCTTGTGCCAAAAAACAGCAGCCATGGGTTCTTTTAAGCAGCTGCATAGCACTCTGAAAATGAATCTGATGGAGGCCCACAAAGCAGGAGAAGGCTATAAAAATATTGCAAATCATTTTCAAGTTGCTGTTTCTTCAGTTCGAAATGTAATTTAGAAATGGAAGTTAGAAAGAACAGTGGAAGTCAAGCTAAGGTTGGGAAGACCAAGCAAAATATCATTGAGAAATGTTCATAGGATTGTTACAGAGGCAAATCAGAACCCCCATTTGACTGCAAAAAAACTTCAGAAAGATTTAGCAGACTCTGGAGCTGTGGAACATAGTTCTACTGTTCAGAGACACATACACAAATTTGGTCTTCATGGAAGAGTCATCAGATGAAAACCTCTACTCTGACTTCATGTATATAGGGAAGAATGGATTCAATGAAATTTCAACAAATTCTTGATGCAAACATAACACCATCTGTGAAAAAGCTGAAGTTGAAACAAGAATGGCTTCTACAAATCGATAATGATCCTAAACACTCATCAAAGTCAATCATAAAGTACCTCACAATTCGCAAGCTAAAAGTTATACAATGGCCCTCACAGTCACCTGATATTAACATCATTGAAAATCTGTGGCTAGACCTCAAAATAGCAGTGCATGCAAGATGACCCAGGAATTTCATGGAACTGGAATAATTTTCCAAGGAAGAGTCGATGAAAATCCTTCAAACAAGAATTGAAGGACTCTTGTCTGGCTGCAAAAAGTGTTTAGAAGCTGTGATAATTTCAAAACGGGTTGCTACTAGGTGCTAACCATGCAGGATGCCCATACTTTTGCATCGGCTCATTTTACTTTTTGTAATATTTAAAAAGTAAAATATTTTTTTGTCTAAAATACAAAGGAAATGTGTTATCTTTCATGTTACACCTTTTACAGTTTGTTTCATCTTCAACTTGCTTAAGGCCATGTGCACACGTTCAGGATTTTTCGCGTTTTTTCACGTTTTTTTGCTATAAAAACGTGATAAAAACGCGAAAAAACCGCTTTCATATGCCTCCTATTATTTACAGGGTATTCCGCATTTTTTGTGCAAATGTTGCGATTTTTTCCGTGAAAAAATCGCATTGCGGAAAAAAAAGCAACATGTTCATTAAAAATGCGGAATTGCAGGGATTCCGCACACCTAGGAGTGCATTGATCTGCTTACTTCCCACACGGGGCTGTGCACACCATGCGGGAAGTAAGCAGATTATGTGCGGTTGGTACCCAGGGTGGAGGAGAGGAGACTCTCCTCCACGGACTGGGCACCATATAATTGGTCAAAAAAAAAGAATTAAAATAAAAAACAGTCCTATACTCACCCTTTGATGGACCCCGAATTGTTCCCGCCTCTCCGGTGCATGCTCTCTCTTCGGTTCCTATAGATGGTGTGGTTCAGGACCTGTGATGACGTCACTGTCTTGTGATTGGTCGCGTGACCGCTCATGTGACTCACGCGACCAATCACAAGCCGTGACGTCATCACAGGTCCTGAACCACACCGGCATCTATAGGAACGGACGCCGCTGAGGAGATCGTCTGGGTGAGTATAACCATTTTTTATTTTTTTAATTATTTTTAAACATTCTATCTTTTACTATAGATGCTGCATAAGCAGCATCTACTGTATAGTAACAAGTTGGTCACACTTGTCAAACAGTATGTTTGACAAGTGTTACCAACCTGTCAGTCAGTTTTCCAAGTGATGCTACAGATCGCTTGGAAAACTTTAGCATTCTGCAAGCTAATTACGCTTGCAGAATGCTAAAAAAACGCGAAAAAAACGGGAAAAAATCGCAAAAAAAATGCGGATTTCTTGCAGAAAATTTCCGGTTTTCTTCAGGAAATTTCTGCAAGAAATCCGGACGTGTGCACATACCCAAACTGTTCACAATAACAGTCATTTTGACTGGGTGTGCCCATACTTTTATATGCCACTGTACTTAATTATATGCACTGCATTTCATATTATTTTATTTTTCCTAAGCATAATACTAATTCATATATTTTTTTTCCATGATTATCTATTGGCTATATTTAGCTCGCAAGTTAATTTCCAGATCTATGGTTTGGCTTAATGATATTCTTAATATGGCCGCTTCCATTGGACTTCTTAAAAATGTCTGTCAATGTGAGCATGCGCAATGCGATCTGATGCCATGTTGCTCCGTTCAGGACCTCAGCATAGTGGCGCACGCATGTTGATGATGTCACTGGGTCATGATTCACTCTACATGGGCGGCTGTTATATTCCCAGTGGCTTAGGATCACAAATCTAACCAGCTAAGTGAGAGATAATAGGACGCGCTCTGGGGATGTGGTAACTGGACTGACCGCAAAACCTGATCCTAACCAAACACACTAAAGATAGCTGTGGAACGTATCCTGAAATCCTAGACGTCTCTTCACGGCCTGAGAAACTGACTACCCCTAAAGAGAAAGTACAGACCTCACTTGCCTCAGAGAAATAACCCCAAAGATATAGAAGCCCCCACAAATAATAACGGTGAGTTAAGAGGAAAAGACAAACGCAGAGATGAAACAGATTAAGCAAATGAGGCCCGCTAACGCTAGATAGCAGAAAATAGCAAGGGATCTGTGCGGTCAGTAAAAAACCCTATGCAAAAATATCCACGCAGAGAATGCGAGAACCCCCACACCAACTAACGATGTGGGGGGAGCAACTCAGCACCCCAGAGCACCAGCAAGCAGGGAAATCACATATTAGCAAGCTGGAATAAACAAATCATATACTAGGACACATCTTGAACACAGATGAGCAAAAATAAGCAAACAAAACTTAGCTTCTCTTGGAGAGACTGATAACGGATGTAGACAGGAGCAATCAGAATAGCACTGAATACAACGACAGCAGGCATGAACTGAGAGTCCAAGTGAGCTTAAATAGAAAACCAGACCACAGATAACGAGACAGCTGAAGCCAGTCACAAACCTGCAGAAAGACAGCACTCACACAGTACCACTTGTGACCACAAGAGGGAGCCCAGAAATAGAGTTCACAACAGGCGGCATGATGATGACCGTAAGTGGAGACACACTGATGGCGCCGACTGCGGTGCTCATGCACTAATTGTCAACACTTAGAGATACTATTTAAGTTTTTATTTATGAATATATTTTCATATCATTTTTGTATGTATGCGGTATATTATGAGCATTGTGGTTAGCATTCTCGGACACTGTATGGGGATTCTATGAGTCTTATTTTGATTTGGTGAATGTCAGTCTTCTATGAGGAATAAAGCTGTCACTAGTAGAGTTGAGCGACTCTTATTTTTATAGGATCGGGTCGGGTTTCACGAAACCCAACTTTCTCAAAAGTCGGGTCGAGTGAAATCGGCCGATCCTATAAAAAAGTCGGGGTCGGGGTCGGCCGAAACACGAAACCCAATGCAGTGCAATGGGATACTATGGTTCCCAGGGTCTGAAGGAGAGGAAACTCTCCTTCAGGCCCTGGGATCCATATTAATGTGTAAAATAAAGAATCAAAATAAAAAATATTGATATACTCACCCTCGGACACACCCTGGTACTAACCGGCAGCCTTCCTTCCTAAGAATGAGCACGTGAATGACCTGCGGTGACGTCGCGGCTTGTGATTGGTCGCGTGAGCGGTCACATGGGCGGTCACGCGACCAATCACAAGCCGCGACGTCATCTAAGGTCCTTCACGTGCTCATTCTTAGGAAGGAAGGCTGCCGGAAAGAAGCAGGGTGCGTCCGAGGGTGAGTATATTCCTATTAGGTATATACTCACCCTCGGAGGCGCCCTGCTTCTTTCTGGCAGCCTTCCTTCCTAAGAATGAGCGCGTGAAGGACCTTAGATGACGTTGCGGCTTGTGATTGGTCGCGTGACCGCCCATGTGACCGCTCACGCGACCAATCACAAGCCGCGACGTCACCGCAGGTCATTCACGCGCTCATTCTTAGGAAGGAAGGCTGCCGGTTAGTACCAGGGCGCGTCTGAGGGTGAGTATATCAATATTTTTTATTTTGATTCTTTATTTTACACTTAAATATGGATTCCGATACCGATTCCCGATATCGCAAACATAACGGAACTTGGTATCGGAATTCCGATACCAGATTCAGAAGATCGCCGACCTCATGGCCGACCCCACACAGGGGTCGGGTTTCATGAAACCCGACTTTGCCAAAAGTCGGCGGCTTCTGAAAATGGCCGACCCGTTTCGCTCAACCCTAGTCACTAGTATATGTTTAGTATGTTTAGAAAAAAATAAAGTATTCAAATATAAACATTCAGAGAAACATATACTATGTGTATCTTGTACCTCCAAAGTAGGAGGAATTGTGTATTACGATGATCAATTGGACTCCAAAGGACCCACATATTGTTCTTGCACAGGGGCCCTCTTCTGTCTGTGTACATGAGGATACAAAAAAGAAAACCACACAAATTTTGCAGAGCAAGCAGAAAAGACAACATTTTCGATAGAAAATAATCCCATTTACTCATATAATTTAGTTACTTTTTTCCCAGAAAGCTTTATATTTTGAGTTAAGGAGTCCTTAAAGTGCTTCCATTTCTTTTTATCGGAGTCTGTTTGCTGACTACTCTCTTTGTGTACAGTATTTATTTTTCCATTATTGTACACAGGGTGCCCAGAATTGAGAGCCGTAGAAAATAAAAGCAGGATACAAAAAGAATTCTCATTCTACTGCTGTTTTTTAAATTTATTGAAAAAAAAATCTCCATTCTGCTTAGTGGTTGTTAGAAGATGCATTTGGTTTCCATATGCTCTGGCATACTCACGGGTGTCATTCTTAATGCCTCCTGTGAAGACTAACATACCCTAAAATACTTAAATCATCAGCACAGACGTTTCTCTATCCCCCAGTAAAGCTGTTTGATTTTTTTAGACCAATAAGGTTTTATTTGCGCTGCATTTCTATTTCTCTGACTGCTGATCAGAAGTGGATCCTCGATGCCCACTGAATTATAAATGAGAGCAGTAATTGTTGTTTTTAAATTGAAAAATAAAGGAGAATATGTATATCGTAAAAGTCCACTATTGTCTCTCAATGGGACTATTGCAACATCAGAGGAAATCAGTAGAGGATTCAATACAGACAGGATGGTTAGTCTTCATTTATTTGATTTTGACTTTATGCAGAGATTGCCTATAAAGTGTGTTACATATATTTATTTTATTAGGAGGAATCAGAAATTTTCTGGGCGGGAGAAGTGAGCATAGGATTACCAATCCAATGTCCAAATCCCATGCACCATTGAAAGGTTTTGTGATTGGTCAGTCGTGCCTCCCACCAGGTCCAAGACAGTTGAAATGTAAGGCATCAGAGGATAATCCTTATAAAAACTTGATACTTATTCCATAATACTAACAAGAAGTCATAACGATGAGGAGACAAGGCAAAGTCGTGGCCATATCTGGTCTTTTTCAAGCCTGATCATAGCTGTATTTTTAGGCTTCAAAAAGGCAAGATGTGATCGAAATGTTGCATTGTCTTCTCATTGTTGTGACTTCCTTTTAATACCATGGAATAAAAATCTAGTTTTTATAAGGATTATCCTTCTTGAATTCTTTAAGATTACCAATGTTACACCATACACAGGAAGTTCTTGGCATTGACCTAATGAGATGTTCTTAGATACAAGTCTTTGGGGTGTAATTTTAAGGTGTAAGAGGAAATAGTCACATCCAAACCCTAGTTCCTTCAGTAATGCATTGGTCCCGTGATACATAAAAAGTCTCCCATACTATTGGTAGGAGATGTCTTGCAGCTTTTAAGTAGGTTCATGTTAAAGGGTACATCACCTGATTCGTAGAGCTGAAACCAGTAGAAATCATTGACCAGATGTTTTACTCTGAAACATTGGGCCATTTCTGAAAATATCTCTGAAAGTGCGGCATAACAAATCCCCCCAGTTGGGGAGATAAGGGGAGGGGGAAAAAATAATAAATTACTGATAGGGGTTTGTTATAAATCTCCAAAACTAATGGAAGCAATGGAGAATATCCTCGTAAAGCAAATAGATGAAGCTGCGACTCAAGGAGAAGTCATTATTATGGGGGACTTCAACTACCCTGAAATAGATTGGGGAACAGAAACCTGCAGTTCCAGCAAAGGTAATCGGTTTTTGACAACTATGAGAGACAATTACCTTTCACAACTGGTTCAGGACCCAACAAGGAGGGGGGCACTGCTAGACCTAATATTAACCAACAGGCCAGACCGCATATCAAATATAAGGGTTGGGGGTCACTTGGGGAATAGTGATCACAAAATAATAAGTTTTTATGTAACCTTTAATAAGATGGGTAGTAGGGGGGTGACAAGGACACTAAACTTCAGGAGGGCAAATTTCCAACGGATGAGAGAGGATCTTGGTGCAATTAACTGGGACGATATCCTGAGACACAAAAATACACAAAGAAAATGGGAGACATTTATTAGCATCCTGGATAGGACCTGTGCACAGTATATACCGTATGGGAATAAACATACTAGAAAAAGGAGGAAACCAATATGGCTAAATAGAGCTGTAAGGGGCGCAATAAGGGACAAAAAGAAAGCATTTAGAGAATTAAAGGAAGTAGGTAGTGAGGAAGCATTAAATAAATACAGAAAATTAAATAAATTCTGTAAAAAGCAAATCAAGGCAGCAAAGATTGAGACAGAGAGACTCATTGCCAGAGAGAGTAAAAATAATCCCAAAATATTCTTTAACTATATAAATAGTAATAAACTAAAAAATGACAGTGTTGGCCCCCTTAAAAATAGTCTGGGTGAAATGGTGGATGAGGATGAGGAAAAAGCCAATATGCTAAATGACTTTTTTTCATCAGTATTTACAAAAGAAAATCCCATGGCAGACAAAATGACTAGTGATAAAAATTCCCCATTAAATGTCACCTGCTTAACCCAGCAGGAAGTACAGCGGCGTCTAAAAATAACTAAAATTGACAAATCTCCGGGCCCGGATGGGATACACCCCCGAGTACTGCAGGAACTAAGTACAGTCATTGATAGACCATTATTTTTAATCTTTAAAGACTCCATAATAACAGGGTCTGTACCACAGGACTGGCGTATAGCAAATGTGGTGCCAATATTCAAAAAAGGGGCAAAAACTGAACTCGGTAATTATAGGCCAGTAAGCTTAACCTCTACTGTGGGTAAAATCCTGGAGGGCATTCTAAGGGATGCTATGCTGGAGTATCTGAAGAGGAATAACCTCATGACCCAGTATCAGCACGGGTTTACTAGGGACCATTCATGTCAGACTAATTTGATCAGCTTCTATGAAGAGGTAAGCTCCGGACTGGACCAAGGGAACCCAGTGGACGTAGTATATATGGACTTTTCCAAAGCTTTTGATACGGTGCCACACAAAAGGTTGTTACATAAAATGAGAGTAATGGGGATAGGGGAAAATATGTGTAAGTGGGTTGAGAGCTGGCTCAGGGATAGGAAACAAAGGGTGGTTATTAATGGAGCACACTCGGACTGGGTCACGGTTAGCAGTGGGGTACCACAGGGGTCAGTATTGGGCCCTCTTCTTTTTAAAATATTTATTAATGACCTTGTAGGGGGCATTCAGAGTAGAATTTCAATATTTGCAGATGACACTAAACTCTGCAGGGTAATCAATACAGGGGAGGACAATTTTATATTACAGGATGATTTATGTAAACTAGAAGCTTGGGCTGATAAATGGCAAATGAGCTTTAATGGGGATAAATGTAAGGTCATGCACTTGGGTAGAAGTAATAAGATGTATAACTATGTGCTTAATTCTAAAACTCTGGGCAAAACCGTCAATGAAAAAGACCTGGGTGTATGGGTGGATGACAAACTCATATTCAGTGGCCAGTGTCAGGCAGCTGCTACAAAGGCAAATAAAATAATGGGATGTATTAAAAGAGGCATAGATGCTCATGAGGAGAACATAATTTTACCTCTATACAAGTCACTAGTGCGACCACACTTAGAATACTGTGCACAGTTCTGGTCTCCGGTGTATAAGAAAGACATAGCTGAACTGGAGCGGGTGCAGAGAAGAGCGACCAAGGTTATTAGAGGACTGGGGGGTCTGCAATACCAAGATAGGTTATTACACTTGGGGCTATTTAGTTTGGAAAAATGAAGACTAAGGGGTGATCTTATGTTAATGTATAAATATATGAGGGGACAGTACAAAGACCTTTCTGATGATCTTTTTAATCATAGACCTGAGACAGGGACAAGGGGGCATCCTCTACGTCTGGAGGAAAGAAGGTTTAAGCATAATAACAGACGCGGATTCTTTACTGTAAGAGCAGTGAGTCTATGGAACTCTCTGCCGTATGATGTTGTAATGAGTGATTCATTAATTAAATTTAAGAGGGGACTGGATACCTTTCTGGAAAAGTATAATGTTACAGGGTATATACACTAGATTCCTTGATAAGGCGTTGATCCAGGGAACTAGTCTGATTGCCGTATGTGGAGTCGGGAAGGAATTTTTTTCCCCATGGTGGAGTTACTCTTTGCCACATGGTTTTTTTTTGCCTTCCCCTGGATCAACATGTTAGGGCATGTTAGGTTAGGCTATGGGTTGAACTAGATGGACTTAAAGTCTTCCTTCAACCTTAATAACTATGTAACTATGTAACCCATTGCTTAAAGATCTGGATGCTCCCTCTTGTGGGGATAGTAAGGATTTGAATGATATTTGGAGGTTTACTTACTATTTAAGGTACGGACCATGGAGGACTTCTCTCAGCTGAAGAATAGGCAAAGGCAGGAGTGACTGGGACACAACTACCACCTTGCATTCAACAATATGAATACCATTATACCACCGCTGCATATCACTGTTCTAAACACTCGTAGTATATAATCAGTTTATGATTTCGAGAATTGTAGCTGTCATAGTGAGAATAAGGACTGGAATAGTGAGTCGAAGACTATAAAATATTATTATCATTATTATTAAACTTTTTTTTCACCTTTGCTCAAACTGTTTAATACATTTTCAAGTAATAAATGCAAGCCACTAGACATGAAGTCATTGACTTGGCTGTCCTTATTTATATCAATATTTTGCATAAAAATATTGGATTTATCCAAAAGTTTACCCTGAAGACCTTGTCCCCTAATGATAAATCTTTGCCAGTTCTGCACATCTGTTACATGGACTTTGGCAGCTAGGAAATGCTGTGCAATCAATAGGCAGCACGCGATAGAACAAGAAAAGATAAACTGATTAATATGCAAAACTGAGGGAAAATTTCAATTTAATTTGTGTTTTAGTTATTGAAATTTGTATCTTCTTTACAGTCATGGGGCTTTGTCCTAATCAGTAATAGATAGGCCTGCATAATTGATACAGTTGTCAATCACAGATTAGGACAGTCCACTTGACTGTGAAGTCTCATTTTCCAAAGAGAAAATGCAATTTATACAGAACCTTTTGCCCACAACCATGTATAATGAGCAGTTCAGATTTACTTGTACTACAATCTCCTGATGACATGAATGTGAACACATTCATAACAAATTTATTGAGAAGTTTCGCCTAGGGCAGGGGTGGAGATTTTTTTTCCCAAGGAGCCATTTCGATATTTATGCCATCACATGTGGGCTGTAAAAACTTATCAACTTAAAATGTATCCTATTATGTTTGGTCAAGCATTTAATTACCTCACCCCTGATTTAACGGTTGGAAGGGATTCTCTTTGGTGCAGTTGTAATGTTAGGTGGTATTAATGATGTTGCTACTCGCAACTGCTTTTCAAGATTTGCATTGGCCTGGAGTGCAGGTAAGTTAACGCTGAGCAATTAATTTTGAAAAAAACTTGCAGCAGTAAGTTCTGAACACACATGCATATTATTCTGCATGTCTCCTTAGCTACTCACTTTACATTTATAGAACTCAAGCATTGTGGGCCAGCAGTATGTACATCACATAGGAGACACCAAGACTGCTCTATATACATCACATAGGAGACACAGGGGCTGCAGCATATATATCACAAAAGAGATACTGAGGCTAGTGCATATGCATGACATAAGAGACACATACAAGGGTTGGACAAAATAATGGAAACACCTGGAAACATCAACAAAAGTTAGATTAATATGTTGTAGGTCCACCTTTTGCGGCGATTACAGCCTCAATTCTTCAAGGTATGGATTCATACAAGGTGTGAATTGTTTCCAAAGGAATTTTAGCCCATTCTGCAGTTAAAATACCCTCCAGTTCTTTGAGCGACGATGGCGGCGGAAATTGACGTCTAACTTGAATCTCTAAAATCGACCATAAATGCTCAATAATGTTGAGGTCTGGGGATTGTGGGGGCCAGATGAGATACTCAACTTTATTAGAATGTTCCTCATTAGTGTTGAGCGATACCGTCCGATACTTGAAAGTATCGGTATCAGATAGTATCGGCCGATACCCGAAAAGTATCGGATATCGCCGATACCGATACCAGATACCAATACAAGTCAATGGGACGCCAAGTATCGGAAGGTATCCTGATGGTTCCCAGGGTCTGAAGGAGAGGAAACTCTCCTTCAGGCCCTGGGATCCATATTGATGTGTAAAATAAAGAATTAAAATAAAAAATATTGATATACTCACCCGTCCGGAGGCCCCTGCACCTTACCGCTGTTAACCGGCAGCCTGCTTTGCTTAAAATGAGCGCGTTCAGCACCTTCCATGACGTCACGGCTTCTGATTGGTCGCGTGCCTCTCATGTGACCACCACGCGACCAATCACAAGCCGCGACGTCATTCTCAGGTCCTAAATTCCTATATTCCATATTCCTAACATTTTTATTTTAATTCTTTATTTTTTACATGGATATGGATCCCAGGGCCTGAAGAAGAGTTTCCTCTCCTTCAGACCCTGGGAACCATACACTGGGAACTTCCGATTCCGATTCCCGATACCACAAAAGTATCGGATCTCGGTATCGGAATTCCGATACCGCAAGTATCGGCCGATACCCGATACTTGCGGTATTGGAATGCTCAACACTATTCCTCATGCCATGCTTTAACGATTTAGCTGTATGAATTGGTGCATTATCATCCTGAAAGATGGCGTTCTCCTCCGGGAACAGTGCTTGAACCATTGGATGCACTTGGTCGCCCAAAATGCCTAAATAATCTCGGCTGTTAATTCTTCCATGAAAGGGATATCATTGGCCCAGCGGATCTCCATGAAATAGCACCCTAAATCATCACAGAACCTCCACCATGTTTTACGGTTGGGAGAAAGCAGTCTGGATGGAATGCTTCTTTAGGCTGTCTTCAAACGTACACTCGGCCGGAGGTCAGAAATAGGGTAAACAATGATTCGTCTGAGGATATCACATGTTTCCACTGCTCGAGGGACCAATTCTGGAGGTTTCTACACCACTCTGAACTCTTGGAAACATTTGTCATTGAGAGCAGCGGTTTTCTAATTGCAGCTCTTCCGTGGAATCCAGATTTGCGCAGCTCCCGACGAACAGTTTTCATGGAAACTGGGTCCTGTAGGTGTTCATTGAGCTCAGCAGTGATTTTCGGAGGTCTTGCGATCCTCTCTCACAATTCGCTTTAGAGTCCAACGGTCTCTCTCAGTCAACTTTGACTTTCGGCCGGACCTGTGCTTTGCTGCTTCTCTTTCAAATGCAGTCATTACTTTGGAGACAGTACCTCTTGACACGCCAAGCATTTGGGCACTTTCCGTTACACTAGCGCCTGCCATACGAGCCCCAACAATTTGGCCTCTTTGAAAATCCAAGAGGTCTGCCATTGGTATCAGGTTCTCATCAATGTTCTTGCAATTATGCAAAACAAACAGTTAATTTACATTCACATACCACATAACACAAATAATCAACTACAAAACATTACCATATGTCACGGTTTGCATGTTTATCACATGTTCGAAGATTATGATGCCAAAACGTTAGGTGTTTCCTTTATTTTGTCCAACCCCTGTAGATTCCTGTATATACAGTACAGACCAAAAGTACTGGCAAGAGATTCCACTTAGTAAACCTGACAAGGCACACCTGTGAAGTGACAACCATTCCCGGTGACTACCTCTTGAAACTCATCAAGAGAATGCCAAGAGAGTGCAAAGCAGTCATCAAAGCAAAAGGTGGCTACTTTGAAGAACCTAGAATATAAGACATATTTTCAGTTGTATCACACTTTTTTGTTAAGTATATAATTCCACATGTGTTAATTCATAGTTTTGATGCCTTCAGTGTGAATGTACAATTTTCATAGTCATGAAAATACAAAAAATCTTTAAATGAGAAGGTGTGTCCAAACTTTCGTCTGTACGGTACATCAAATAGGAGACACTGAGACTGCTGTGTATACATCACATAGGAGACACTGAAGCTGGTATAAATACATCACATAGGATATACTGGGGCATGTATATCACAGGAAGCAATGAAACTGGGGTGTGTACATCACAAAAGATGCTCGGGCATATAAATCATAGGAGACACTGGGGCATATACATCACAAGAGATGCCAGGGCATGTGCATCAAAGTAGACGATGGGGGCACATGCGTAACAGGAGATGCTGAGTCATATACAGTGAACAAAATCAGTATTTGATCCAGTGCCGATTTTGCAACTATGCCCACCTACAAAGGATGGAGAGGTCTGTAATGTTATCATAGGTACACTTCAACTGTGAGAGACATTAATTAATTTGCATTTTATTGTATGAAATAAGTATTTGATACAATAGAAACAGAGAACTTAATATTTGATACAGAAACCTTTGTTTGCAATTACAGAGGTCAGACGTTTTCTGTAGTTCTTGACAAAGTTTGAATGCACTGCAGCAGGGATTTTGGCCCACTCCTCTATACAGATGTTCTCCAGATGTTTCAGATTTCAAGGTTGATGCTGAGCAACTTTGAGTTTTAGCTCCCTCCAAAGATTTTTTATTGGTTTAGGTCTGGAGACTGGCTAGGTCAAAATAGGATCTTCAAATGCTTCTTATGGAGCCATTCATTAGTTGCCATGGCTTTGTGTTTTTGGTCATTGTCAGGCAGGAAGACTTAGCCATGGACTATTTTCAATGCTCTTACTGAAGGAAGGAGGTTGTTGCTCAAAGTCTTACAATACATGACCCCATCGATTTTTCATTCAATAAGGTGCAGTCATCCTATCCAACCAGCCTATGCTGAATAAGCACCCCCAAAGTATGATGTTTCCCCCACCATGCTTCATGATTGGGTCGCTGTACTTGGGATTGTACTCATCCTTCTTCCCCTAAACATGGCGAGTGGAGTTGATACCAAAAAGCTCTATTTTGGTCTCACCTGATTAATCAGATCAGAGGCCAGTTTTCTCAGATTGCAGATTATTTACTGCATAATCTGAGAAATCTGCTCCAGAGGCAGTGAGGGCACCAGGCCTCTGATCTTACTTGGATATTGGAACTATAAAACCTTCACACCACTAAACTAATTCAATTAAGGATTTATTCTCTGAACTTAATTTGTTTATTTATATTTATTAAGCCATGCCACTATTGTTGATTTTTTGTGCATATACCGTATATACTCGAGTATAAGCCGACCCGAGTATAAGCCGACCCCCCTAATTTTGCCACAAAAAACTGGGAAAACTTATTGACTCGAGTATAAGCCTAGGGTGGAAAATGCAGCAGCTACCGGTGAATTTCAAAAATAAAAATAGATGCTCCATACCGTTCATTATGGCCCCATAGCTGTGCCATATAGTGCTCTGCACCATTCATTATTGCCCCATAGCTGCACCATAGAAAGCTGTGCCATATAGTGCTCTGCACCATTATTGCCCCATAGCTGTGCCATACAGTGCTCTGTACCGTCCATTATTGCCCCATAGCTGTGCCATATAGTGCTCTGCACCATTATTGCCCCATAGCTGTGCCATATAGTGCTCTGCACCATTATTGCCCCATAGCTGTGCCATATAGTGCTCTGCACCATTATTGCCCCATAGCTGTGCCATATAGTGCTCTGCACCATTATTGCCCCATAGCTGTGCCATACAGTGCTCTGCACCGTTTATTATTGCCCCATAGCTGTGCCATACAGTGCTCTGCACCATTATTGCCCCATAGCTGTGCCATACAGTGCTCTGCACCGTTTATTATTGCCCCATAGCTGTGCCATACAGTGCTCTGCACCGTCCATTATTGCCCCATAGCTGTGCTGCTGCTGCAATAAAAATAATAAAACACATACTCACCTCTCTTGCTTGCAGCTCCTCAGCGTCCCGTACCGGCGTCTCTCTGCACTGACTGATCAGGCAGAGGGTGGCGCGCACACTATATGCGTCATCGCGCCCTCTGACCTGCACAGTCAGTGCGGAGAGAGAGACGCCGGGAAGATGGCACGGCGCCCGGCGGGTGGAACGAGGACAGGTGAATATGTAATACTTACCTGCTCCCGTCGTCCCGCTCCTTCCCCCGGACAGCTGGTCTTCGGTGCCACAGCCTCTTCCTCTATCAACGGTCACCGGCACCGCTGATTAGAGAAATGAATTATGCGGCTCCGCCCCTATGGGAGGTGGAGCCGCCTATTCATTTCTCTAATGAGTGGTCCCACGTGACCGCTGAACAGGGGAAGAGGCTGCTGCACCGAAGACCGTGGGACGGGCAGGGGGAGCGCCAGGAACGCCGGAACTAGGTGAGTATGCCTCAGCGCCCTCTCCCCCTCACCCGCTGACCGAGACTCGAGTATAAGCCGAGGGGGCACTTTCAGCCCAAAAATTTGGGCTGAAAATCTCGGCTTATA
The DNA here is from genome assembly GCF_051348905.1 of Ranitomeya variabilis. Taxonomy (NCBI): domain Eukaryota; kingdom Metazoa; phylum Chordata; class Amphibia; order Anura; family Dendrobatidae; genus Ranitomeya; species Ranitomeya variabilis. Next base: position 1,123,410,117 of record NC_135232.1, on the reverse strand, counting down.
CTCGAGTATATACGGTAATCGTGTTTCTTCAGAAATTTTGTAATACCATGCCTGAGGAAGTGAACCTTGACAAGTCAAGAAAGCTCTATTTGTAACATAATGTTTTTATTTTTGCTAACTTTTGAAAGGTATCATAACTACAAGATTATCTTGTTTTTCCTACTGAGAGCAATCTTTTTTTTCATTTTCTAATAATTGTGGCAACAGTTGTTGCCTACTCACCAAGCTGCTTGGCCATTGTCCTGTAGCCCATTTCAGCCATGTCATCCTGCGTTTTCTGAGTGACATTCGAATAAGATGATGGTCGTCCCGGTAAGTGGAGAGTCTTTTTGCCCTCTGCCAGTCTGTAGCTTCGTTGTACCCAATGTCTGCTGCTTGACCTTGTTGTAATGGATTGCTGTCTTAGAAATTTTAAGGATGGAGGCAACATGATGCTCACTGTGTCCATCTGCTAGTAGAGCCAGAATTGAGCTCTTCTTTTCCTCACTCAAGACTTTTCTTTTTACTCCTTTGTCATGGCTAAAAGTTATTTATTCATTCCTTTTACTTTTGAGATATTACTAGCACTTGTTTTGCCATCCAGCTTGTCCTATTGCAAGAGGATTGTGAACACCACAGCAGGGTTTTTTATACTTTCCTTCGTTAAATAAGATTTGGATCAGGTAATCACCTGATCAGAAGCACATTAAGAAGAATGAGGTGTCCTCTGGTTGGAATTCAACTGAAACTGGAATGAAATGGCTCTCAGACTTGAAGAGAAGCAGATTTTTATGAAAATGTGCCGTGGTCTCTTAATTTTGGCCAGCGCTGTACATCAGAAGAAGTTCCAGGGCTGCTGCTTTTGTTGTCAGTGAGATTGGAGTGCAGAGAGTGCTAACATCGACCACAAACTACTTCCTGACAGTGGAATGTGTCAGTATGCAATTTTTCATTCCATGCACCACAGTGTTCAATAGTGAACCCCGTGTGTGTGTGTGTGTGTGTGTGTGCACGCAGTGTCAAGAGCTATAAAAGGTCTGGCCCAAGAATTGTAAAACGTGTCAAGAGGACTGCAGTCCTCCGGAATCTGCCCTGGGCCAGAGGCTCGTCATCCTTGGTCTAAGGTCTACATTTGTTTCAGGGTCAATATTAATGCAGTCTGGTGTTCATTTTGGAGTGTGATGAAGAGTAATGATCCAAATGACCTAAATAGGGTGTTCAATATTAAATAGGTGTTACAAAAGAAAAAAGTCCTTCATTTTAATTTTCCAAAGTTGTCAAATACTGTCTGTGAGGGACTAGTTGGCGCAAATGTATCTATTTAAACAACTTGCGCAAAAATGTAGGGGCTGCACCTCAATATCAATACGAATTTTTGTTTTTTAACACGAAACATACATTCTTTTGTTTTTTATTTTTTTTGCAGAACCTTAGATGTTGTAAAATAAAGTTTTTGTGTCAACTATTTTTTTTTCTAATGTGCTTTTCATCATTGACTTGACAGTCTGGAAGCTGCACAATTTATGAAATATCGCTTGTGAGAAATAAAGTATTAAGCAGCTTTGTCTGTCTGCTGACATGCTGAAATTAATGAAAACAAAGAGATCAAGGTGTGAATACCATCTCCTCTACATAAAAGCAATTGTCAGTGGGGAACAAGACATTTTAAACAAAATCTGCCATCAGGTGAAGCACAACACATACATTTATGCTTCATTCCCATTCTTTTCTATTTTGCAAGGAAAATCAAGAACAGCAGCGCTTTTATGCTCCTTAATGACATTTTGTTCTGTAAAATAATTTCTTGCAGCAAGACAAGTCCCCTACTTCTTCTCTACCTCCGCCCTACAAAATCGCAATATAAAAAAAATTGTGATGCATAGTTACAAATAAATCCAGACACCAATGAGAATCTGATCTTCTCCGAGTAATTCCACCACGCACCATGTAGACCACGCACATTGGTATGTATTGAATACCAGAAAGCTGGAGAATATCTACTCTTACTGTATGCCAGGAAACTCACGTGACCAAATTTGCCAAAATTTAAATTTGGAAACATTTTTCAAATTAGGTAGAGATTTTTGATTTTCACAATTTTTTTTATTTCTTCTTTTGTCTGGAGCAGTGTCTTCCTCTGTCTTCTAAAATATTCACAGATGTGGTTACCCTGTGCCGTTGCTGGGGTGTCCACAAATAATGGTGGTGAACATGAATTCCCTTTAAAACAAAATTTTATTTGCAAATATCTAAAAAACACCTTCCCAGTTGTTTTTAGGCAGAAAAAAAATTGCAATTTGTTCACCACTAGTTATAAAATTCTTCTTCACCATTTTAAGAATTAAGTTTGTGTCCACAAATAATATCAATATATGTTGCAGTGCAGTTTTGAAGTTCTCAGACTTCTTCTTCAGGAGAACACAAAGATTGTACAAGGTAGTAAGGGTTAGACTTAAAGGGAATCTGTCACCAGGTTTTTGCTACTTCTTCTGAGAGCAGCATGATATAGGAAAAGAGACCCTGATTCAAACGATGTATCCCTTAGTTTATTGGATGCCAAAGTTGTGATACAATTAGAGTTTCTAGATGTAGCATGTACTAGAGCTCAGAAAGCTAAGGTTAGGTTCACATTGCTTTAGGGCAATCCGTTTAGCGCTAGCGCTAGCGGATTGCGCTAACTCAATGTATTTGTTGGGGCCGCATTTAGGGGTCGCGCTAACATCCCCACTCTCGCAGATCCCTGATCTGCGAGAGCGGGGAACGGACCTCGGGCACGCCGCGGACGCTGCAAGCAGCGTCCGAGGCACGTCACAAAAGAACGGCACATCGCTAGCGCAAGCCGAAAAAGGCACGCGCTAACGATGCGCTTCAGGCTGAAAACAACATTGCTGTCAATGGGTGCGCTAACGGACCCGTTGCACGGCGTTAATTGCGATATTTTCGCCGTGCAACGCTGTCCGTTAGCGACCACCCACTAGCGCAATGTGAACCTAGCCTAACTCCGTCCACACCACAGCCTATTGACAGTGAGCTGCTTATCAGTGGAGGTGGCATGGTTAGACCAGTGCTCACAGTAGCACCAGTCCTGGCAGTAAAAATATCTTAGCAATAAAACATTCATTTCAAGTTAACAACAGCACACTGTCTAATAAATGACACATCACTGGATTCAGTGTCTAAGCTGCTATCTCACGATGTCCTCAGATTGTATAGCAATAACGTGCTGATATCATCCTTTTAAATAGTACAGAAATTCAAAAACGAGCGCCAAACGAAAAACTGCACACATGGGGTATGTATAATACAGGAGCGTGTTTTCTTGTTAGAAATATATATATATATATATATATATATATATATATATATATATATATATATTTTGGGTTTTCAAATAAATTTTATTCTCAAAAGTCTCAGGAATTCGAAAGGTGTTCAGAATATTGCACACTATCATCTTCAACACCGCCTATTGGAATTAATTGTGAACACACCACCACCAGCCATATCTCCGAAGACTTTAATACCAAGTTGGATCTGCCAATCTTTGGAGTTGCAGAAGGTGGAAAACCTCTATTTTGAAACCCTACTAGTGTTGTGTCCCACCCAGCCACACTAGGTGAGTAGTACCATTGTTACTTAGATAACACCCTATTGTTCTTGTTACTTTGTCTCCTGACATCTCTGTGATGAATAGTACCCTCACGTCATGATGTGGAAACACTCTTCATGATGTTGCAATGCACATCATGACATCACGTGAGAGCTCAACACCAAAGATGGAAGAAGCCAAAGAAGACACTGCAACGAAGGCCACTTGTACCTTAGAATACCAGTGGACCAGATGGTACTGCGCAGCAGGAGAAATAAAAAAGTGGTGTAGGTGCGACCACTTATATAATTTAAAAATATTTATTTATTTGGTATCCATTAAGAAGTTTCTGCATAAATACATCTTGGACGTGTTTCTTGAGTTAGAACATGCCCTCAGTAGTGTTGAGCGATACTTTCCGATATCGGAAAGTATCGGTATCGGAAAGTATCGGCCGATACCGTCAAAATATCGGATCCAATCCGATACCGATACCCGATCCCAATGCAAGTCAATGGGACGAAAATATCGGAATTAAAATAAACCCTTTATAAACTTGTAGGTTCATTCTACATGAAGGAAAACAACTAAGAATAATGTAGGATGTATTGGGGGACGTGGCGGAGATATTAAAGGGACAGAGGTTTAGCCCAATGTAATAGAATAGCAGGATTTTTAATTTTTTTTTTTGAAGTTTGGCGTTAGAAAGAATTTGACTATGTTATTTTTTTTTTTTTTTATGTCAGATATTGATGTTTCACTACTTCCACGCCCTTCACCTTCTTTTTTACTTCTCCCACGCTTTCTTCTTAATTATCCTCATCATCAGCTTCTTTGACATCAACTTCTTCACCTTATTCATCTTCTTCTTCATCTTCTACCTATTATTTTTTGGGTTACATTGTTCATATTCTTTTTATTTTACTATTATCTTCATCATATTCAACTTCTTCATCATATTCTTATTTGTGACAGGCATTCCCGTAGTTGTTATCTATAAAAGTTTGAAGATTACACCTTCCGTTCTGCCTGTCACAAACCAGTTACATTTGTCCGCGTTCAGTTTGGCCTGCAGCATCAGGCTTTATCCAGGGGCACCACGAGGAGGAACGGACTCACCCCCATACACTGCTTAGTCTTCTTCTGCTTATAATTTACATAATATTTTTTTGCTCTGATATTTTGTGTTATGCTTAATGTCCTTCTGCTCTTTGTTCTGCAGCCTCTTGTTCTTCTGCTTCTCGGTCTTCCAGGTCGTCGTCGTCTCCAGGGTCGTCGTCTCCGGGGTCGTCGTCATCGGGGTGGTCTCCGGGGTCGTCGTCATCGGGGTGGTCTTCAGGGTCATCGTCTCCAGGGTCGTCGTCATCACGGTGGTTGTCGTCTCTGGTGTCGTCGTCATCTTAGGGGTGTTCTTCCGGGTCATCGTGTTTAGTCTCTTGAACTTGGAAATGTAGCAGAAGGTACAAGAAGGCTGAGAAAATGCCGAGAACCAGCTGATGGAACTGGAACTCGGATGGCTACCCGAAGGTCCAAGAGCCAATGGAACTACCGAGGACCAGCTGACGTTACTGGAACCCGGTTACTAAGCAGGAGGTACCCGTGCCTGAAAGCACTACCAAGGACCACCTGACGTTGGTGGAACTCGGATACCCAGAGGGAGGCACCTAAGCCAAAGGCTCTGCCCGGAACCAGCTGACGGTACTGGAACCAGGATGGGGAGCAGAAGGTACAAGAGCAAAAGACACTGCCGAGAACCAGCTGACGGTGCTGGAACCCGGATGGGTAGCCGAAGGTCCAAGAGCCAATGGAACTACCGAGGACCAGCTGACGTTACTGGAACCCGGTTACTAAGCAGGAGGTACCCGTGCCTGAAAGCACTACCAAGGACCACCTGACGTTGGTGGAACTCGGATACCCAGAGGGAGGCACCTAAGCCAAAGGCTCTGCCCGGAACCAGCTGACGGTACTGGAACCAGGATGGGGAGCAGAAGGTACAAGAGCAAGTGTCTGCGTGGCTTTTGCAGGACACGATGCCGGCTGCACAGCAGGGGAACAGCTGGCGGTGCTGGACCCCACTGACACATTGGCGAGGTGTTTTTCTCTGTGCAGCTAGCACATCTGGGCCCCAACTGGCGGTTTGTTAGAGCCCAGGGTCAGCAGGAGGAGGAGCAGGAGGAGGAGGAGCAGGGGGAGGGGAGTGTAGGCCGAAGCCTGCACTGGCGGCAGCTTTGGGTGTGTTGTGTCTGCGTGGCTTTTGCAGGACACGTTGCCGGCTACACAGCAGGGGAAAAGCTGGCGGTGCTGGACCCCACTGACACATTGGCGAGGTGTTTGGCTCTGTGCAGCCAGCACTTCCGGACAGCAACTAGCGTTGTTGGAGCCCGGGCTCTGCAGGTGGAGCAGAGTGTAGGCCGAAGCCTACTTGAACCGATTTCAAAGGTCACCTTTAACCCCCCCTCAGGGGTTAGAAAGTAGAAGAGCCACAGCTTATGCAGCAGTAGTGCTGCACAAGTCAAAGGTTGCTCTTTTAATTTTTCTCCTTGCACACGCTGAATGAAACACGTATAACATTTAGCCCTTTATACAGTCAAACTGTGTAATGGAGGCGAGAGTTCCCTTTGTAATGAGACGCAGCACAGGTGTCAAGAATCCCACCTTGGTGCTGGGTGCAGCCTCCCGAGCGTTGTTATTTGCTGTACAGGAGTCTGCGCTGTCGTGTTATCCCCTGGCCTAGCGCCGTTAGCGCTGCCCATCTTCTGGCATCATGTAATGTCGGCCGGTGCGGTTCGCGATGACCATGAATCCCAGCCCCGCAGTGTCTTAACATTGTTAAAACACTGCGGGGCTGGGATTCAGGGCCTGGCGCAGCACATATGTTGGCCTCTCACACTCGGGTCCTTACACCCGCTTCAGACTGTGCGGCGTCATCTGATCCCTTATCGCATGCCACGGCCATGAAGCCGCACAGTCCAAAGAAGGCGGAAGGAGAGGAGGGACAGGCGAACTGATGCACTGATCCTGCCCATCAATCACACCCTCGCAGTCCCAATAAATAAGACACCGAGGGGCGTTGTGTGGGTCAGGGCGGCCGCAGAGGCGCAGGCAGCCAAACAATGATGCCAGAAGACGGGCAGCGCTACCAAGGGGGTTGCAGCGTGTCATTACAAAGGAAAGTCACACCACCGGGACGGTTAAATGGTCACACAGAGGACACATTGCAGACGTGTTTTCAGTTCCACATGTGCGAGGAGAATACGTTTCTGAGCCACCTTGCACACATGCAGCATTACCGCTGTACAAGGTGGCTGGATAACGTAAAAACGCCTGGGGGAGGGGGGACAGGTTCCCTTCAATTTCAGTTCTTGTGTCTGCGTGGCTTTTGCAGGACACGTTGCCGGCTGCACAGCAGGGGAACAGCTGGCGGTGCTGGACCCCACTGACACATTGGCTGGTGTTTTTCTCTGTGCAGCTAGCACATCTGGGCAAAAACTGGCGGTGTGTTAGAGCCCAGGGACAGCAGGAGGAGGAGCAGGAGGAGGAGGAGCAGGGGGAGGGGAGTGTAGGCCGAAGCCTGCACTGGCGGCAGCTTTGGGTGTGTTGTGTCTGCGTGGCTTTTGCAGGACACGTTGCCGGCTACACAGCAGGGGAACAGCTGGCGGTGCTGGACCCCACTGACACATTGGCGAGGTGTTTGGCTCTGTGCAGCCAGCACTTCCGGACAGCAACTAGCGTTGTTGGAGCCCGGGCTCTGCAGGTGGAGCAGAGTGTAGGCCGAAGCCTACTTGAACCGATTTCAAAGGTCACCTTTAACCCCCCCTCAGGGGTTAGAAAGTAGAAGAGCCACAGCTTATGCAGCAGTAGTGCTGCACAAGTCAAAGGTTGCTCTTTTAATTTTTCTCCTTGCACACGCTGAATGAAACACGTATAACATTTAGCCCTTTATACAGTCAAACTGTGTAATGGAGGCGAGAGTTCCCTTTGTAATGAGACGCAGCACAGGTGTCAAGAATCCCACCTTGGTGCTGGGTGCAGCCTCCCGAGCGTTGTTATTTGCTGTACAGGAGTCTGCGCTGTCGTGTTATCCCCTGGCCTAGCGCCGTTAGCGCTGCCCATCTTCTGGCATCATGTAATGTCGGCCGGTGCGGTTCGCGATGACCATGAATCCCAGCCCCGCAGTGTCTTAACATTGTTAAAACACTGCGGGGCTGGGATTCAGGGCCTGGCGCAGCACATATGTTGGCCTCTCACACTCGGGTCCTTACACCCGCTTCAGACTGTGCGGCGTCATCTGATCCCTTATCGCATGCCACGGCCATGAAGCCGCACAGTCCGAAGAAGGCGGAAGGAGAGGAGGGACAGGCGAACTGATGCACTGATCCTGCCCATCAATCACACCCTCGCAGTCCCAATAAATAAGACACCGAGGGGCGTTGTGTGGGTCAGGGCGGCCGCAGAGGCGCAGGCAGCCAAACAATGATGCCAGAAGACGGGCAGTGCTACCAAGGAGGTTGCAGCGTGTCATTACAAAGGAAAGTCACACCACCGGGACGGTTAAATGGTCACACAGAGGACACATTGCAGACGTGTTTTCAGTTCCACATGTGCGAGGAGAATACGTTTCTGAGCCACCTTGCACACATGCAGCATTACCGCTGTACAAGGTGGCTGGATAACGTAAAAACGCCTGGGGGAGGGGGGACAGGTTCCCTTCAATTTCAGTTCTTGTGTCTGCGTGGCTTTTGCAGGACACGTTGCCGGCTGCACAGCAGGGGAACAGCTGGCGGTGCTGGACCCCACTGACACATTGGCTGGTGTTTTCCTCTGTGCAGCTAGCACATCTGGGCAAAAACTGGCGGTGTGTTAGAGCCCAGGGACAGCAGGAGGAGGAGCAGGAGGAGGAGGAGCAGGGGGAGGGGAGTGTAGGCCGAAGCCTGCACTGGCGGCAGCTTTGGGTGTGTTGTGTCTGCGTGGCTTTTGCAGGACACGTTGCCGGCTACACAGCAGGGGAACAGCTGGCGGTGCTGGACCCCACTGACACATTGGCGAGGTGTTTGGCTCTGTGCAGCCAGCACTTCCGGACAGCAACTAGCGTTGTTGGAGCCCGGGCTCTGCAGGTGGAGCAGAGTGTAGGCCGAAGCCTACTTGAACCGATTTCAAAGGTCACCTTTAACCCCCCCTCAGGGGTTAGAAAGTAGAAGAGCCACAGCTTATGCAGCAGTAGTGCTGCACAAGTCAAAGGTTGCTCTTTTAATTTTTCTCCTTGCACACGCTGAATGAAACACGTATAACATTTAGCCCTTTATACAGTCAAACTGTGTAATGGAGGCGAGAGTTCCCTTTGTAATGAGACGCAGCACAGGTGTCAAGAATCCCACCTTGGTGCTGGGTGCAGCCTCCCGAGCGTTGTTATTTGCTGTACAGGAGTCTGCGCTGTCGTGTTATCCCCTGGCCTAGCGCCGTTAGCGCTGCCCATCTTCTGGCATCATGTAATGTCGGCCGGTGCGGTTCGCGATGACCATGAATCCCAGCCCCGCAGTGTCTTAACATTGTTAAAACACTGCGGGGCTGGGATTCAGGGCCTGGCGCAGCACATATGTTGGCCTCTCACACTCGGGTCCTTACACCCGCTTCAGACTGTGCGGCGTCATCTGATCCCTTATCGCATGCCACGGCCATGAAGCCGCACAGTCCGAAGAAGGCGGAAGGAGAGGAGGGACAGGCGAACTGATGCACTGATCCTGCCCATCAATCACACCCTCGCAGTCCCAATAAATAAGACACCGAGGGGCGTTGTGTGGGTCAGGGCGGCCGCAGAGGCGCAGGCAGCCAAACAATGATGCCAGAAGACGGGCAGCGCTACCAAGGGGGTTGCAGCGTGTCATTACAAAGGAAAGTCACACCACCGGGACGGTTAAATGGTCACACAGAGGACACATTGCAGACGTGTTTTCAGTTCCACATGTGCGAGGAGAATACGTTTCTGAGCCACCTTGCACACATGCAGCATTACCGCTGTACAAGGTGGCTGGATAACGTAAAAACGCCTGGGGGAGGGGGGACAGGTTCCCTTCAATTTCAGTTCTTGTGTCTGCGTGGCTTTTGCAGGACACGTTGCCGGCTGCACAGCAGGGGAACAGCTGGCGGTGCTGGACCCCACTGACACATTGGCTGGTGTTTTTCTCTGTGCAGCTAGCACATCTGGGCAAAAACTGGCGGTGTTAGAGCCCAGGGTCAGCAGGAGGAGCAGGGGGAGCGGAGTGTAGGCCGAAGCCTGCACTCGAGCAAGTTGAAAGGAAACCTTTAACCCCCCCCCCCCCAGGCGTTTGTAGCTGAAAGAGCCATTGTGTACAGCACTAATGCTGGAAAAGGTAAACTTAGCTCTTTTAATTATGGTCCTTGTACATGCGGAACCAAACATTTATGAAATGTGTCTCCTCACAGCGTTAAACCGTCCGGTAGGTGGAACTTTCCTTTGTCGTGTGACGCAGCACAGCCATCATTTTTACCCCCTTGGCGCCGTGCGCCCCCTCCTCAGCGTTGTTTGAATCTGTCCCGGAGCCTGCGCTGTTAGGTTAGCCCTTGGCCATGCACACATGTTGCGCTGCCCATCTTCTGACCTCATTTGGTGTCAGGCTGGCTGCGCCTGTGCGGGTGCGCTGGCCGAGATCCCGCCTCGCAGTGTCGTCTAATGTAATCCCACCGCGGGCCTGTGATCCGTGCCCGTGCGCAGTGCATATCCTCTCCTCTCACTCCCCTCCCTACGGCTTTTTCAGACTGTGCGGTGTCACGGCCGTGGCATGCTATTAGGGACCAGCTGACATCGCACAGTCTGAAGAAGCCGTAGGGAGGGGAGTGAGAGGAGAGGATATGCACTGCGCACGGGCACGGATCACAGGCCCGCGGTGGGATTACATTAGACGACACTGCGAGGCGGGATCTCGGCCAGCGCACCCGCACAGGCGCAGCCAGCCTGACACCAAATGAGGTCAGAAGACGGGCAGCGCAACATGTGTGCATGGCCAAGGGCTAACCTAACAGCGCAGGCTCCGGGACAGATTCAAACAACGCTGAGGAGGGGGCGCACGGCGCCAAGGGGGTAAAAATGATGGCTGTGCTGCGTCACACGACAAAGGAAAGTTCCACCTACCGGACGGTTTAACGCTGTGTGGGGACACATTTCATAAGTGTTAGGTTCAGCATGTGCAAGGAGCATCACGAAAAGAGGCACTTTTTCCCTTTGCATTATTACTGCTGCACAAGGTGGCTCCTTCAGTAACAAACGCCTGGGGGGGGGGGGTCAGGTTCCCTTACATTTAACTTGTTGTGTCTGCGTGGCGGTCGCAGTACACGTTGCCGTATACACAGCAGGGGAACAGCTGGCGGTGCTGAACCCCACTAACACATTGGCGAGGTGTTTGGCTCTGTGCGTACAGCACTTCTGGACGGCAACTAGCGGTGTTGGAGCCCAGGGACAGGTGGAGGAGGAGGAGGTTGGAGGAGGTTGGAGGAGGTAGGAGGGATTGCCACACACACAGCAGGGGAACAGCTGACGTTACTGAACCCCAATAACAGAGGAGGGACTGTTGACTGTGCGTACAGCACTTCTGGACGGCAACTGGCGGTGTTGGAGCCCAGGGACAGGTGGAGGAGGAGGAGGTTGGAGGAGGTAGGAGGGATTGCCACACACACAGCAGGGGAACAGCTGACGTTACTGAACCCCAATAACAGAGGAGGGACTGTTGACTGTGCGTACAGCACTTCTGGACGGCAACTGGCGGTGTTGGAGCCCAGGGACAGGTGGAGGAGGAGGAGGTTGGAGGAGGTAGGAGGGATTGCCACACACACAGCAGGGGAACAGCTGACGTTACTGAACCCCAATAACAGAGGAGGGACTGTTGACTGTGCGTACAGCACTTCTGGACGGCAACTGGCGGTGTTGGAGCCCAGGGACAGGTGGAGGAGGAGGAGGTTGGAGGAGGTAGGAGGGATTGCCACACACACAGCAGGGGAACAGCTGACGTTACTGAACCCCAATAACAGAGGAGCGACTGTTGGGACTGTGCGTACAGCACTTCTGGATGGCAACTGGCGGTGTTGGAGCCCAGGGACAGGTGGAGGAGGAGGAGGTTGGAGGAGGTAGGAGGGATTGCCACACACACAGCAGGGGAACAGCTGACGTTACTGAACCCCAATAACAGAGGAGCGACTGTTGGGACTGTGCGTACAGCACTTCTGGACGGCAACTGGCGGTGTTGGAGCCCAGGGACAGGTGGAGGAGGAGGAGGTTGGAGGAGGTAGGAGGGATTGCCACACACACAGCAGGGGAACAGCTGACGTTACTGAACCCCAATAACAGAGGAGGGACTGTTGACTGTGCGTACAGCACTTCTGGACGGCAACTGGCGGTGTTGGAGCCCAGGGACAGGTGGAGGAGGAGGAGGTAGGAGGAGGTAGGAGGGATTGCCACACACACAGCAGGGGAACAGCTGACGTTACTGAACCCCAATAACAGAGGAGGGACTGTTGACTGTGCGTACAGCACTTCTGGACGGCAACTGGCGGTGTTGGAGCCCAGGGACAGGTGGAGGAGGAGGAGGTAGGAGGAGGTAGGAGGGATTGCCACACACACAGCAGGGGAACAGCTGACGTTACTGAACCCCAATAACAGAGGAGGGACTGTTGACTGTGCGTACAGCACTTCTGGACGGCAACTGGCGGTGTTGGAGCCCAGGGACAGGTGGAGGAGGAGGAGGTAGGAGGAGGTAGGAGGGATTGCCACACACACAGCAGGGGAACAGCTGACGTTACTGAACCCCAATAACAGAGGAGGGACTGTTGACTGTGCGTACAGCACTTCTGGACGGCAACTGGCGGTGTTGGAGCCCAGGGACAGGTGGAGGAGGAGGAGGTTGGAGGAGGTAGGAGGGATTGCCACACACACAGCAGGGGAACAGCTGACGTTACTGAACCCCAATAACAGAGGAGCGACTGTTGGGACTGTGCGTACAGCACTTCTGGACGGCAACTGGCGGTGTTGGAGCCCAGGGACAGGTGGAGGAGGAGGAGGTTGGAGGAGGTAGGAGGGATTGCCACACACACAGCAGGGGAACAGCTGACGTTACTGAACCCCAATAACAGAGGAGCGACTGTTGGGACTGTGCGTACAGCACTTCTGGACGGCAACTGGCGGTGTTGGAGCCCAGGGACAGGTGGAGGAGGAGGAGGTTGGAGGAGGTAGGAGGGATTGCCACACACACAGCAGGGGAACAGCTGACGTTACTGAACCCCAATAACAGAGGAGCGACTGTTGGGACTGTGCGTACAGCACTACCAGGCAACAACTAGCGGTGTTGGAGCCCAGGGACAGGTGGAAAAGCAGAGGAACACAATGTAGGCCGAAGCCTGAGAAAGTCGAAAGGGAACCTTTAACCCCCCCCCCAAGGCGTTTGTAGCTGAAAGAGCCAGCTTGTGCAGCACAAAAGATGCAAAAGGAAAAGGTGGCTCTTTTCATCATGCTCCTTGCAAACACAGAACTAAACACTTATAAAATGTGTCCCCTGCAACCGTAAAACCGTCCCGGAGGTGGGACTTTCCTTCGTAATGTGACGCAGCCCAGCCGTCATTCCTACCCCCCCGGCGCCGCGCACCGGCTCCTCAGCGTTGTTTTATTCCGTCCAGGAGCCTGCGCTGTTATGTTATCCCGTGGCCAGGCACACTTAGCGCTGCCCGTCTTCTGGCATCATTTGGTGTCTGGATGGCTGCGCCTGTGCGGCCGCGCTGGCAGAGAGCCCGCCTCGCAGTGTCTTCTGATTTAATCCCACTGGGGGCCTGGGATCCATGGACATGCGCAGTGCATATCTGAACCTCCACCTCTCACTCATCTCCCTATGGCTTCTTCAGACTGTGCGGTGTCACGGCCGTGGCATGCTGTTAGGGACCAGCTGACACCGAACAGTCTGAAGAAGCCATAGGGAAATGAGTGAGAGGTGGAGGTTCAGATATGCACTGCGCATGTCCATGGATCCCAGGCCCCCAGTGGGATTAAATCAGAAGACACTGCGAGGCGGGCTCTCTGCCAGCGCGGCCGCACAGGCGCAGCCATCCAGACACCAAATGATGCCAGAACACGGGCAGCGCTAAGTGTGCCTGGCCACGGGATAACATAACAGCGCAGGCTCCTGGACGGAATAAAACAACGCTGAGGAGCCGGTGCGCGGCGCCGGGGGGGTAGGAATGACGGCTGGGCTGCGTCACATTACGAAGGAAAGTCCCACCTCCGGGACGGTTTTACGGTATCAGTGGACACATTTTATAAGTGTTAAGTTCTGCGTGTGCAAGGAGCTAAACAAAAATAGCTACCTTTTCCTTGGGCAGCATTACTGCTGCACAAGGTGGCTCTTTCAGTAACAAACGCCTTGGGGGGGGGGGGACAGATTCCCTTACATTTCAGTTGTTGTGTCAGCGTGGCGGTCGCATGACACATTGCCGGCTACACAGCTGGGGATCAGCTGACGTTACTGAAACCCAATAACACTGGGTCGTATGTTTTGACTGTGCAGACGGCACGTCTGAGCCTCAACTGGCGGTGTTGGAGCCCAGGAATTTAAGTTCAGGTGGTAGAAAGATGAACACAACAGGAGACCTGGATAACGTATACAGTGACCTAATTATTCAATCAGGAGGAGGAGTGGCAAATTCCGGCGAGATCCAGGCCTTGTTCATTTTCAGGAAAGTAAGCCGGTCAACGTTATCGGAGGATAGTCGCATGCGACGGTCAGTTAGTACACCACCTGCAGCACTAAAGACACGTTCCGATAATACACTGGCCGCAGGGCAAGACAGCACCTCCAATGCATACTGGCTTAGCTCTGGCCATGTATCCAGCTTTGAGACCCAAAACTTGAAAGGGGAAGAGCCGTCTGGGAGTACAGCAAGAGGGCAAGACATGTAGTCTGTCACCATCTGACGGAACCGTTGCCTCCTGCTGACTGGAGCCGTCTGTGATGGTGTAGACTTTTGTGGCGGGCACAGAAAACTGTGCCACAGTTCGGCCATACTGGTCTTGCCTTGGGCAGAGGCACTGCTTCTGCTCCCTCTTTGTGCAGAGCCTCCACCACGGCCTGGACGCACTGAGCTGCTTTGGAATGCACTAGCAGCACTTCTCTCAGTTGGAATGGAGAAGATGATGGAATTGACCAGTGTGTCTTGGTACTCCCGCATTTTTCGCTCCCGGTTCAACGGTGTGATGAGGCTTTCTACGTTGTCCCGGTAGCGAGGATCGAGGAGGGTGAACACCCAATAATCAGACATGTTGAGAATGTGGGCGATGCGGCGGTCGTTTCTCAGGCACTGCAGCATGTAATCCACCATTTGCTGCAGACTGCCAACTGCCCAAGAAACGCTGTCCCCTGCTGGAGGCGTGATCTCTGCCCGCTCGTCATCACCCCACCCTCGCTGTACACACTGAGTACTGGACAATTGTGTAACTCCCTCCTCTGGACGGATGTCTTCCTCCTCCATTGACTCCTCCTCATCCTCCTCACAAACGGTCCCCTGCCTACGCGTTTGTGAGGAACCACGTGGCGCTGACTGTCCAGAAGATGATGGAAATGGTGAATCCTCATCCTCCACCTCTTCCACAACATCATCCCTTAGCGCTTGCAGTGATTTTTCAAGCAGGCAGATAAGGGGGACAGTCATGCTGACTAGTGCATCATCTGCACTCGCCATCCGCGTGGAATAATCAAAGGGACGCAAAACCTGGCAGACGTCATTCATAGTGGCCCACTCTGTGGTTGTGAAGTCTGTACGGCGCTGACTGCGACTTTTTTGCGCCTGAAGCAGCTGGTACTCCATTACAGCTTGCTGCTGCTCACACAACCGCTCCAACATATGTAACGTGGAATTCCACCTGGTAGGTAGGTCACATATGATGCGATGTTCCGGCAGGCGGTGTCGGCGCTGCAGAGCCGCAATGCGCGCTTTTGCCGTGCTGGAACGCCGCAAGTGAGCACACTCTAGACGGACCTTGTGCAGCAGTGCATCAAGATCCGGATAGTCCCTCAAAAAGCTCTGCACGACCAAATTGAGCACATGTGCCAGACATGGGATGTGAGTGAGGTTGCCGAGGCCCAGAGCTGCCACCAGATTTCGGCCATTATCACACACTACCATGCCTGGCTGGAGATTCGCTGGCACAAACCACACATCGCTCTCCTGCTTGATGGCATTCCAGAGCTCCTGCGCTGTGTGGCTACGATTCCCCAAGAAAATTAATTTCAAGACGGCCTGTTGACGTTTGGCCACGGCTGTGCTCATGTCGGTCGTAACAGGTACACGTTCATCACGGGTCCATGTGGAGGTGGACTGTGACGGCTCCTGCAGCGATGATTCTGAGGAACTGGTGTAAGAGGAGGAGTCAATGCGTACAGAATGGATTCCTGCAATCCTTGGAGTGGGCAGGACACGTCCTGCGCCACTCGCACGGTCTGTACCCGGCTCAACGACATTAACCCAATGGGCAGTGAGGGAAAGGTATCGCCCCTGTCCATGTTGACTGGTCCACGCATCGGTGGTGAGGTGGACCTTGCTACTGACGGCGTTCAGTAGCGCGTGTTTTATGTGTCCCTCCACATGCTTCTGCAGGGCAGGGACGGCTTGCCTGCTGAAGTAAAAGCGGCTGGGCACATTGTACTGTGGGACTGCCAATGACATCAAGTCACGGAAGCTGTCAGTCTCCACCAGCCTGAATGACAGCATTTCCAGTGACAGAAGTTTGGCAATGCCTGCAGTCAGAGCCTGTGCTCGTGGGTGGTTTGACGAGAAAGGCCGCCTTTTCTCCCATGCCTGTACTACCGATGGCTGTAGACTGGGCTGGGAGTGTGTGGATGACTGGGAAAGTGGCGCTGCGGGTGGAATTACAGCGGGTCTCTGGACAACAGGGGCAGAGGTTCTTCCACGGCGATCCTGGGAGGACGCCGAACCAGCTGCGTGTGAGGTAGAGGAAGAGGCAACACGAGCTGAAGAGGTGGTAGCTGCCGCTGTTGGTTGGCCTACCTCTTCAGTGTGTTTTTCTAACTCCGCCGGGTGCCTGTTGCGCACATGTTTCCACATGTTGGAGGTATTGAGGTTGCTGACATTTTTCCCTCTTTTGACTTTTTGATGACACACGTTGCATCTGACATAGCAAATGTCATCTGCAACTGTGTCAAAAAAGGACCAGGCACTGCAAGTCTTGGGAGCGCCCTTTTTGGCTTTTGGAAGAGACATGCTCCTAACGGGTGCCAAAGCGGAGGCTGCAGGATCCGCAGTCTTCCCCCTCCCTCTCCCTCTTTGGGCCGTACGGGGAATCTCTTCCTCAGAGCTGCTCCCACCACCTTCCTGTCCCTCACGCCAAGATGGGTCGAGGACCTCATCATCTACACTACCCTCTGCCCCCAACTGCTCCTCCTGGGTAGTCTCAGCAGCAGAGCACGCACCAGTAAGTGGCACCTGAGTGTCATCATCAGCTGATGCGGCCTGCGATGTGGTGACCGGAGCCACTGGCCCACCCGCCTCTTCAGAGGAAGACAGAAAAAGCTGTTGGGCATCACTGCACCCTGCCTCTTCTTCCATTTCTCCAATGCTGCTTGGCTGGCCCCCTGTTTCCAAGCCAAGAGATTCAGAGAACAGAAGTAGAGACGGCTCCTGTCCTGGGCTCTCTGTCTGCCTGGGCAATTTGGCAGGTGGTGAAGAGACAGATGGCTGCTCTCCAGTGCTCTGTGTCTGAGAGGATGTGGCACTAATGGAAGTTGATGCATTAGCTGCCATCCATCCGACAACAGCTTCAATTTGTTCTTCACGCAGCAGCGGTGTACGGCGCTCGGACACAAAGCTTCGCATGAACGACTGTTGCCTGGTGAAAGTGGGTGCTGATGAGTCACCGGTGCCCGCAGCAGGCACAGAATCCCCACGTCCCCTCCCTGCTCCGCGACGGCTCCCACGCCCCCGTGCCTTACTCACTGCCTTCTTCATCTTGGTTGACTGATAAAGATAAGCAGAAAAGTACTAACGGATTTGTGTGCTTATTCCTGAGCAACTCCTCCTAACAGGTATAAGAAGCACTAATTATCTAAAGTGTGGACTAGACTTTAATATGAGCTAATGTGGCCTACAGAAATGTAAAGTGGTGTAACTGGTGTGTTTGGTGAACTTTATTATTTATTTATTTTTTGGGGGCTGAACTGACAACAGATAGAGCTGCAGTCACACGGAGACCGTGCAGACAGACGTAAACGGCGCTGCAAGGCCCAAAAACCCTCCTCTACTTTATCCTATGTAGTGTTTTTCCACAAATTAGCTGGAGACGGGTGGAAAGACACTAATAGGATTTTTTTGAATAAATTAGCAGCAGACTACACTATTTGGAAAAAAAAGAAAATTGATTTGGCGGTATGACGCAGTGAAAAACCCTGAGCTGGAGACAACCAGGCTATAGCTGCTCACAGATTACAGGGCGAGCTGCAGTCACACGGAGACCGTGCAGACAGCCGTAAACGGCGCTGCAAGGCCCAAAAACCCTCCTCTACTTTATCCTATGTAGTGTTTTTCCACAAATTAGCTGGAGACGGGTGGAAAGACACTAATAGGATTTTTTTGAATTAATTAGCAGCAGACTACACTACTTTGAAAAAAAAGAAAATTGATTTGGCGGTATGACGCAGTGAAAAACCCTGAGCTGGAGACAACCAGGCTACAGCTGCTCACAGATTACAGGGCGAGCTGCAGTCACACGGAGACCGTGCAGACAGCCGTAAACGGCGCTGCAAGGCCCAAAAACCCTCCTCTACTTTATCCTATGTAGTGTTTTTCCACAAATTAGCTGGAGACGGGTGGAAAGACACTAATAGGATTTTTTTGAATAAATTAGCAGCAGACTACACTACTTGGGAAAAAAAAAAAAAAAAGGAACAGTATGAGGCAATGAACCACCCTCCCTGAACTGAATACAACCAACTATGGATGGCCTATGTGGCTGCACTCAGACTGGAGACTGGGCTGCACTCACACACACACACACACAGACCCTGCAGATCGCTGTGAAAACAGCGCTACAAGGCAAAAGCAAGGTGAATAGTAGGTGAACACAGCGGTTGCTAAATTAGCCTTTGGAAAGCACAAAGAAGCAAATCGCTATCTCTAAACTGTCCCTCAGTCAGCAAACAGCGTCCTGTCACTAACTGAATTCACAGCAGAGTGATCGCAAAATGGCGCCAGCGACTTTTAAACTGCATCATGACATCATTACACCAGCCAATCACAGCCTTGCCAGTAGTTTCATGCCCTCCATGCTAAACAGGATGTGCCCACACTTGGAATCAATCTCATTGGCTGAATTTCTGCTTTTTGAATCTTAGAACTTCCGATTCCGGTATCCGATACGCGGCAAGTATCGGAATCCCGGTATCGGAATTCCGATACCGCAAGTATCGGCCGATACCCGATACTTGCGGTATCGGAATGCTCAACACTAGCCCTCAGTCATATATATATATATATATATATATATATATATATATATATATATATATATATATATATATATATATATATATTTATATATATATCTTTTTCTTTTTTTTTTTTTACTGCGCACAGGATAGGTCATTGGGCATGGTGAGAATTTTTTTTTTCAATTTTCAACTCCTTCCTGGCTTTTTAGGATTTCTATAAAACGAATCACCCAAAAATTTGGATCCTGCTAAATGATTATTTTTTAATTTATTTATTAAATGTAAGCAAATTATTTTTTTGGCTTGAACCTATGCACTCATCTCTATAAGAAGCTGTAAAATAACCGTAGGAAAATAGTCTGTGAGAGCAAACTGATCAAACATTGAATATTTTTTTCCCTTTTGATTCTGTGCACACGATTTGGTTATTTGCCTAAGTCCTGTAGGGGTTCACTCGCTCAGGTGCGTTGGAGGAAACAGGAGGCACATTCTCTTTAATGTCCATGTGGGTTTATTTGCTCCATAAACCAGCAAGGCAGCAACAAAAAGGAAAACAGCCCGTATATCAGACCGAAAACAGTCTTACAAATAGCCTTTGGCTCAGGCATAGGGAAACAAATGTCCGTTCCTTCAGGCTCAGTCCAGAAGCCTTAACACACTGTGGAGGCTTGCCCCTCCACACACACAGACTCCTGTCTGTAGTGTCCGCACTGGACACATGGAAATCTGTCCACCATGACAGACTCCCACACTCACTCCCATGTGCCAAACACACCTCCATTAAGTAGCCTGAAACCACACCCAGAACCCATCACATGATTAGACATGTGGTTGTGACATCACCACAGGTCCTGACACACTTATTGACAGCTATGGTTACATCACAGCGGTAAGCCATCTATGTGACACATATCTCCCGTCGATTAGACACCCTTTAGCCATGCTACATACCTCCCCCCTCTGCCTAAAGCCGTGGGGCTTGGCACTTGTCCTTATCCGACTAGAGACCCCTCTCAGTCCTCCCTGACAGTCAAACCATCTGTTTAAGCAGTGGCGTAACTACAAAGTCATGGGCCCCGGTGCGAACTTCCAAATGGGGCCCCCCCCCACCTTCCCCTAGATACGCCTCGGACTGTTGCAGGAATCTCCTGCACTGCAACATGGTGTTGGGTGCCAGCACAGCCCACACAGTGGTATATCCAGCACAGCCCGCACAGGGGTATATAGAGCACAGCCAACACAGTGGTATATCCAGCACAGCCCGCACAGTGGTATATCCAGCACAGCCCGCACAAGGATATATACAGCACAGCCAACACAGTGGTATATCCAGCACAGCCCGCACAGTGGTATATCCAGCACAGCCCGCACAGGGGTATATAGAGCACAGCCAACACAGTGGTATATCCAGCACAGCCCGCACAGGGATATATCCAGCACAGCCCGCACAGGGATATATACAGCACAGCCCGCACAGGGATATATACAGCGCAGCCCGCACAGGGATATATACAGCACAGCCCGCACAGGGATATATACAGCACAGCCCGCACAGGGATATATACAGCACAGCCCGCACAGGGATATATACAGCACAGCCCGCACAGGGATATATACAGCACAGCCCGCACAGGGATATATACAGCACAGCCCGCACAGGGATATATACAGCACAGCCCGCACAGGGGTATATACAGCACAGCCCGCACAGGGGTATATACAGCACAGCCCGCACAGGGGTATATACAGCACAGCCCGCACAGGGGTATATACAGCACAGCCCGCACAGGGGTATATACAGCACAGCCCGCACAGGGGTATATAGAGCACAGCCCGCACAGGGGTATATAGAGCACAGCCCGCACAGGGGTATATAGAGCACAGCCCGCACAGGGGTATATAGAGCACAGCCCGCACAGGGGTATATAGAGCACAGCCCGCACAGGGGTATATAGAGCACAGCCCGCACAGGGGTATATAGAGCACAGCCCGCACAGGGGTATATAGAGCACAGCCCGCACAGGGGTATATAGAGCACAGCCCGCACAGGGGTATATAGAGCACAGCCCGCACAGGGGTATATAGAGCACAGCCCGCACAGGGGTATATAGAGCACAGCCCGCACAGGGGTATATAGAGCACAGCCCGCACAGGGGTATATAGAGCACAGCCCGCACAGGGGTATATAGAGCACAGCCCGCACAGGGGTATATAGAGCACAGCCCGCACAGGGGTATATAGAGCACAGCCCGCACAGGGGTATATAGAGCACAGCCCGCACAGGGGTATATAGAGCACAGCCCGCACAGGGGTATATAGAGCACAGCCCGCACAGGGGTATATAGAGCACAGCCCGCACAGGGGTATATAGAGCACAGCCCGCACAGGGGTATATAGAGCACAGCCCGCACAGGGGTATATAGAGCACAGCCCACACAGGGGTATATAGAGCACAGCCCGCACAGCCACTGCATAGTACTGCACAAGAGTTATGGCCCCATAAGATGCTCCGCACAGTCACTGCCCCTTATAGCGCTGCACAATCATTATGGCCCCATAAGATGCTCCTCCGCACAGCCACTGCCCCTTATAGTGCTGGCGCTGCACAAGTGTTATGGCCCCATAAGATGCTCCGTATAGCCACTTGCGACTTGCCCCTTTTGCTTTTGCTGCCATAAAAAAAATAAATCACATACTCACCTCACCTCTCTCTCTTCGCTCAGGACCCCGGCACTATCAATATTTACCTGGCTGCTCCTCGTGCGGCTCCGTCTTCGGCACTGACGTTCAGCAGAGGGCGCGCACTGACTACGTCACCGCGCCCTCTAACCTGAACGGCACTGCCAGAGGACGCTGATGACAGAGCCGCACCGGAACGAGGAGAGGTAAATATAGCCCAGCGCTGCGCAGCGCTGTATACTCACCACCAGTCACCTGCAGGCTGCTCCTGGCGCTGCGTCCCTGCTTCTTCCACCGCTGCATCTTCTTCCTGTATTGAGCGGTCACATGGTCCCGTTCATTACAGAAATGAATATGAGGCTCCACCTCTATGGGAGGTGGAGCCGCATATTCATTTCTGTAATGAGCGGGACCATGTGACCGCTCAGTGCAGGAAGAATCTGCAGCGCTGGAAGAAGCAGGGACTTCCAGGGACCGCGCCGGGAGTAGGTAAGTATAATTAGAGAGCGGTGACGGCTCCCTGCCGCGGGTCACTCACAAATGGTGCAATCATGGGTCATTTCATTCTCCGGCTTCACTACTGTCCATGGGGCCCCTAAGTAGTCTGGGCCCCGTCGCAACTGCGACCGCTGCGACCGCGGTAGTTACGCCCCTGTGTTTAAGTCAGAGCCTGTTATTGAACCCTTATCCTCTCGTCTGCTACAGGATCTCCTGCTTAGGTCACTTAACACTGAGCTGACTGAGGCATCACTGCTTCTACCTGTTTCATCAGGCCACCTTCTCCCATGGTCTTTATTGCCTGGAGAGGAATCCATCCACTTTTCTATATGTCCTCTGTTAGCTTCAGCTTGAGGACTTCCAGTCTTACGCAAAGTTCTTTGCCTCTCTGGCAGCTGTTTATTAACTTGCCGTCTCTCAAGTCTCAGCTGCTCTACCTCCCTTAGGTATGCCATGCAATATTCCAGAAGCATGCGGATATTCCTAAGACTCCCTCTGGATCCGACAACCAGGAACGGAACCATACCATCTTCATCCATGACCTGGACCTCTTCATCAGCCGGTATCATCAGTCTCTTCAGACCGGATTTATCCACCATCTCCTGCATCACTCTCCCAAGTTTCCCAATGACTTTCGCCACCAGACCTTTGGGTACTTGGACTGTGTCTTCCACTAAGCCCAGCTGACTAAGAGCTTTCCTTTCATGCTCCAAACTTCGAACGGCTTCATCATTCTTCAAAATGATCCTCTGTTTTGTACGGAGGCAGTGTAGGTGCATATCCCTCAGGATAGCCACCCGCTTCACTGTGACTTCCATAGTCAACAGTATCACCAACTGTTTAGTCTCTGGTGCCCAGTGCGCACTACATGCTTCCACTGCTTTTCTGAAGGCCTCATGCACACCTTCACCGGTAGAGGCTTCTTGCACCTCTTCGGGTACATCAATCATGGTCCTGAAGAGCGGGGTCTCACTCTCTTCATAGAGAGACGGCTCCCTTTTTGCCTCTGACCTTTCCACCAAGACGTCTGTCACGAGCGGGTGACTGTCTTGTTCCGCTTTTAGCACAAACTCTTCCTCAGTCTTGTCTTCTGCTTTAGCCTTCACCAAGATGGGGATTGGCAACTCCTATGCCCGGCAGTGATGTTCCTCCTCTCTCTGGAGAAGCTCCTGCTGATGCTTTTCTTGAGCCATTCTGAGCATGCCCACATCTTTCAATATGGCCCTATTCACGGTTTGACACGCTGATAGGTGACCTCTGAGCTCAGAGACTTCCTTCTCCAGCTCATCCACTCTGTGCTCAATCGCCAGTCTCAGGACCGTTTCTTGCTCGACTGTCTCTTTAAGCAGCTCTATCTCATGGTCCTGCTCTCTTTTGGCTAGCACATGTCGCGCCACCAGTTCTTTAATTAAACTTTCAGACGGGGTCTCTTGCCCAGCCACACTCTGCCTCTTCAGAGTTCCACCTGTTTCTGCATCCACCTCCATGGTCTCTCCTGGGCTCTTGGTAACTTCAGAGTTCTCCATCTCTTCAGCATCAGGTACTCTTGAGCCTTCATACTGAGCCACTTCACCCTTTCCGGGAATTGCAGATATGGGACTACCACAGGTCTGTTTTAATTCCAGCCCTACCTCTGTGCTGGGATTTGTCAGAGATAAAGTGACCTCCTTATCAAGGACAATAACGTTATCTGCACCTGACCCTGTCTCTTCCTCAT
Organism: Ranitomeya variabilis; assembly: GCF_051348905.1. Taxonomy (NCBI): domain Eukaryota; kingdom Metazoa; phylum Chordata; class Amphibia; order Anura; family Dendrobatidae; genus Ranitomeya; species Ranitomeya variabilis. Next base: position 1,123,386,164 of record NC_135232.1, on the reverse strand, counting down.
CATCTCTCTTCTCAGAGGGTGTAACTTGTCTCGCCTTTCTGCGGCCCCCGCGACGAGATGAAGATCTGTGATTTTAACTCGGCTCCTCCTTACTGCACTCTTTTCCCTTTGCGCTCAAGTCACAGTCGGGATAGGAGTCACCCCCTCTCACCCTGTCATCCTGGAACAGCAAGTCCCCACTTAAACAGGTGTCAGACCCACACTTTCTTCCAGTCACCCGTAACTCTGGACTATTGACATTAGGTTGCGCTGCTTTCTCTTTACACATCCCATTAACAGGAATCCCCACAACCTGCTGCTGTAGTGGGGCTTCAATATGACCATTCCATCTCTCCTCTGAACAACCCCACACTGCGTCAACTTCCCATATGTCTTCAAAGATCACAAAGTCCCGGTCCCTCTCAAAGGGGTAGAACAAGTCTGGTGTTATACCGCCATCTTGGCACTTCACATTTTTGGACATATCAATAATCACTCTGTCCACAGTATAGTCAACAGTGACCCCATGAATGCAGCGAACATTGACCTTTTTCTCGGTTAGACAGAGAATGAGAGGAGTTCCCGTCAGAGTCACCTGACTCTTTGAGTCCAGCAGTCCAGATACTCCTTCACGGTGTAACATAACAGTACACACCTGTGGGCTGTCATCAAATGGGAAGTCTATGCCGCACTTGGAATACACAAAACACAAACATTGTTGTTCCCCTTTTGAAAGCTCCACCCCTTTTTGGGTCACCACCCCCTTGTGGGCTACCGCCACCTTGTGGACCATTTTCTCCTTTAGGGCCACCACCCCTTTTAGGGACTCCACCCCCTTTTGAGACGCAGCCCCTTTTTGGCCAACCATAATTATTTGGGCACTGCTCCATTTTTTGGGACTCCACCCCCTTTTAGGGACACCACCCCACTCTGGGGTACACCCTGTGGACTTCCCACAGCACTCTCAGGCCCCAGTTCGCCCAGCACACCAATGTGACTCTGGCCCTTTAAGAGTCCCCACACTAAACCAGCAATGTCTTCTTTTTTTTTTTCTTCCTCTTTTCTCTCTTTGCTGCAACCACGCTGCACAGCTCAACCGCAGACTTCGTGGACCCGCCGATCCACAGCAAGCAGCTTGTCACCTTCGTGGACCCGCCGATCCACAGCAAGCCGCTTGTCACCTTAGTGACCCCACCGAGCCACAGCAAGCTGACTCTCAGGAAAAAAAAAACTCAGTCTCTCACTGACCCCAGTCAGAACACCACAGACTCCGGTCTGTTACGCACCCGGCTTTACACACAGCCCAAACATAGTTTTTCTCTGACCCCGGTCAGTACAATACACGGTTTTCAGACTGTCACCCGTTGGCAACTTCACAGGTTCCTGGACACCCCTCGGCCTCAGAGGTGCCCAGACACAACAGTTTTCTCACTGACCCCGGTCAGTATTTACACACGGTTTTCAAGACCGTTACCCGTCATTGCCGCACAGGTTCCTGGGACCCTCGTCTCCTCGAAGGTATCCCACCAATAACAATTATCACTGACCCCGGTCAGTATTTACTCACGGTTTTCAAGACCGTCTACTCTTCTGGCTCAAACCAGCCAGCGCTGCAACATGTGCTCTTCGGATCTTTGCCCGCATTCTCCACCAATTGTAGGGGTTCACTCGCTCAGGTGCGTTGGGGGAAACAGGAGGCACATTCTCTTTAATGTCCATGTGGGTTTATTTGCTCCATAAACCAGCAAGGCAGCAACAAAAAGGAAAACAGTCCTTATATCAGACCGAAAACAGTCTTACAAATAGCCTTTGGCTCAGGCATAGGGAAACAAATGTCCGTTCCTTCAGGCTCAGTCCTGAAGCCTTAACACACTGTGGAGGCTTGCCCCTCCACACACACAGACTCCTGTCTGTAGTGTCCGCCCTGGACACATGGAAATCTGTCCACCATGACAGACTCCCACACTCCCATGTGCCAAACACACCTCCTTTAAGTAGCCTGAAATCACACCCAGAACCCATCACATGATTAGACATGTGGTTGTGACATCACCACAGGTCCTGACACACATACCGACAGCTATGGTTACATCACAGCGGTAAGCCATCTATGTGACACATATCTCCCGTCGATTAGACACCCTTTAGCCACGCTACAGTCCATACAGCAAATAAATAAATATTCCACAAAATAAAGGAGCTGCAAAAAATGAAAGTTGGAAAAAATGGGTTAAACAAATAAAATGTATTTTCATACAAAAGTAACTTTCTTTCTAAGTGTAAATCACAAAATGTATTTCTCAATGTAAGTAGGACAAATGCTATCTAAGAAGAAAATTAGACATAAGTTCTTGCAAAGTAACTAACCTTTTAAGATGAATACATTTTATTCTGCCGTTTTATAAAGAAAATAACAGTACAGAGTATTAAACTTTAGAAGAGCTCATTAACTGATACACCTAAGTGTCCGTGGAGACTAAACAAAAAGGAATCGTTTCTTCCAAAGGTTTTATGTGTGAGCACTGGAGGGTAAACCTTTGCATTTTTAAGACTCATTATGGCTACCAGAAATGTCAAATGTAGTATGCAGATTTTTTTCTTATTTTTCTTCCAATCCAGCAGTTAAGGTTAAAAATATTTTTTCCTTTTGACAAAATTCAGCAATTATCATTATGAAAAGTGCTAGAATATTTTACCTCCAAATATCAAGTCACAAAGCAATGGTACAAGGCCATCACACACAGATAAAAATATTTACTGAGTTATGGAGTGAAAAACATATGGAACTGAATTATCAACAAAAAGACCATATTGACCCTCAAATTCCTTTTCTAAGCCCTTGATGTTGGATCCTGTCAATGCTTGAATCAAAAAAACACAACGTTGACCCATATTCTTCTAAAGATCTTGTCTTGACCCTAACATTGTGCATTTCTTAATTTCTAGTGGTTGTGGTAAATAGTTGAAACCATTACCAGGTCTCAGATCTCATGGAAAGAAGATGGTGGCCAGGATCCACAATTGGAATATGGTTTTGGGTTGTCATTATGATTTAAAAAGAAAAAAACACAGTAGTTTGATAGTAAATGGCTTCACCCAACCACTAACCATGAGTGGAGAAAAAGTCTTGGTTTTATCGTTCATATTCTCTGAAAAAAGACCAAGAAAGCAAAAATTTTGCAGGGGTATGTAAACTTTTTAGCGCAACTGTATAAAGTCTCCACAGAGTTGTAATGTCAATCAAGTTTTGTCTGTTTGGTATTACATGAAGGGGTAGAAGAATTTGCATAAGTGACATCCACAGAAGATCTGTGTTTAGTTATTCATGATGTTTGGAACAACCTCGTTCTCCTGTAATAAAACTAAAATGAAAAAATATATATCTGTCCTTAATTCTGTCCCATGCCGTAATCCATGTCTGGGGAAAAGCAGTTTTCAACCAGGATGGTGCCAAAATGCAAACGTCCGGGCTGAGAACCACTGGTGACTGAACTGCTGGAAGCGCAGCCTCAGTGACTGGCGGTGACGTCATTGAGGTTACCTCCGGTCACAGAGGCTCCGTTCCCACTGTGAGAGATGTTTCTAGATTGTGAGTCATGGGGAAAGAAAATAAATTGTCAATGGATCTATGTGAAAAGGTAGTTGAACTGTATAGAAAAGGAAAGGGATACAAAAAGATATCCAAGGAATTGATAATGCCAGTCAGCAACAAATGGAAAATTAGGGGCTCTGCGGAAATAAAACCACGGTCAGGTAGACAAACAAATGTTGTCCACAACTGCCAAGAAAACTGTTCAGGATGCAAAGAAAAACTCACAAATAGCATCAGTTGAAACACAGGATTCTCTGAAAACTAGCGGCGTGTCTGTTTCAAGATGCACAATAAGGTGGCACTTGAAGAAAAATGGGCTGCATGGTCGATTCACCAGAAGAAAGCCATTACTGCACAAATGCTACAAAGTATCTTGCCTACAATATGCAAAACAGCACAGAGACAAGCCTCAAAACTTCTGGAACAAGGTAATTTGTACTGCTGATACCAAAATTGAACTTTTTGGCCACAACCATAAACGTTACATTTGGAGAGAGGTCAACAAAGCCTATGATGAAAAAAACACCATTCTTACTATAAAGCAGGTGGATCGCTGATATTTTGGGGATGTGTGAGCTACAAAGGCACAGGAAACTTGGTCAAAGTTAAAGGAAAGATAAATGTAGCACGTTTTCAGAAAATTATGGAGGCAAATTTGCACTCATCAGTCCAGAAGCTGCGCATGGGACGTACTTGGACTTTCCAACATGACAACGATCCAAAACACAAGCCAAGTTGACCTGAAATTGACAATAGCAGAACAAAGTGAAGGTTTTTGAGTGGCCATCTCAGTCTCCTGACCTCGATATCATTGAGCCACTTTGGGAAAATCTCAAGTGTGCAGTTCATGCTAGACAGCCCAGGAATTTACAGGAACTGGAGGCTTTGTGCCAAGAAGAGTGGGCAGCTTTACATCTGAGAAAATAAAGAACCTCATCTACAACTACCACAAAAGACTTCAAGCTGTCATTGAAGTTATAGGGGGCAATACACGGTATTAAGAAATAGGGTATGAGAACTTTTGATCAGGGTTATTTGGATGTTTTGGGTTGTCAGTATGATTTAAAAAGAGAAAACACAGTAGTTTGACAATAAATGGCTTCACCCAAAACTAACCATGAGTGGAAAAAAAGTTTTGGTGTTATTATTCATATTCTCTGATAAAAGGCCATGAAAGCAAAAATTCTGCTGAGGTAGGTAAACATTTGAGCACAATTAGAATTACTTTCAGGACTACTTGTTCTTTTCTCTGAAAATGGTTCTTAATGACATTGGTTATATGTTTGAGTTCATTGCCCAAAAGCAGAATAAATTTGAAGCTAATCAGATGCCATTCTAAAACTATTCCTTGTAATTCCCATTATTAAGGACACCGTTATTCCTCACCAAATATTCAGATTCATTTGCTGTAATCCAGCCCCAAACTTTCAAGAAACCTCCACTGTAGATCACTATTGACTGCAGACCCTCATCTGGCCAGAGTTATCTGAAGACTAGATGTATGTAGCTTGTTGCTGCCAATTATGAGCTGATTGCACTGCCTGAGTTTTTCATCTGCTGCAGGTCACTGTGTCTGCAGTCCTTCATTACCCCCATTCTTTACTGGTTGCCTGAAGAGCTTGCACAGCATATTTTGAAACTATAGTCTGCTTTATGAGTCTTTGCCTGGAAGAAACCTTGCTGATAGATTATAACTACCTTCTGTCTTGTTGATGTGCTAAGTCTTGCCATGGTATATGGCATGTGAAATGAAACTGTCTTCCACAACCTCACCTTGCTAGCAGAATTTGCCTTTTTCTCACCTAGTTTTAAGCCTTCTACACAGCTGTTTTTGCTTCCATTAATGTCTGTTTCAGCATATGAAAATTATGATCATTATCATCTGTTTGATATACCGTACATACTCGAGTATAAGCCAAGCTTTTCAGCCCATTTTTTTAGGCTGCAAGTGCCCCTCTCAGCTTATACTCGAGTCATTGTCCCAGGGGGTCAGCGGGGGAGGGGGTGCTGCGGCTGTGACATACTCACCTGCTCCTGGCGAGGTCCCTGCATCTATGGTCGCTGACAGCTTCTTCCAGCGTTGAGCGGTCACGTGGTACCGCTCATTACAGTAATGAATATGGACCCGACTCCACTCCCATAGGGGTAGAGCCGCATATTCATTACTGTAATGAGCGGTAACGGTGACCGCTCAATGCTGGAAGAAGCTGTCAGCACCCGGAGACCAGAGATGCAGGGACCATGCCAGGAGCAGGTGAGTATAATGGGGAGGAGGAGCACTGTGCGATATTCCCCTCTCCTCGTTCCGGCGCCGCTCTGTCGTCCGGTTCCTCTGCAGTGATGCTCAGGTCAGAGGGCACGATGACGAGGTTAGTGCGCACCACCCTCTGCCTGAACATTAGTGCAGAGGACGCAGAGGGCACAGCGGCGCCGGAACGAGGACTGGTGAGTATTGCAAGTGCCGGGGGCCTGAGCGACGAGAGGTGAGTATGTCATTTTTTTATTTTAATTGCAGCAACAGCATATGGGGCATAATATCTCTATGGAGCATCTTATGGGGCCACATTCAACGTTTGTGCAGCACTATATGGGGCAAATACCTCTATGGAGCATCTTATGGGGCCATATTCAATGTTTCTGCAGCACTATATGGGGCAAATATCTCTATGAAGCATCTTATGGGGCCATAATCAACGTTTGTGCAGCACTATATGGGGCAAATACCTCTATGGAGCATCTTATGGGGCCATATTCAACGTTTGTGCAGCACTATAAGGGGCAAATATCTCTATGAAGCATCTTATGGGGCCATAATCAATGTTTGTGCAACACTATATGGGGCAATTACCTCTATGGAGCATCTTATGGGGCCATATTCAACATTTGTGCCGCACTATATGGGGCAAATATCTCTGGAGCATCTTATGGGGCCATAATCAGCATTTGTGCCGCATTATATTGGGCAAATGTCTCTGTGGAGCATCTTATGGGGCCCTTATTAACCTTTATGCAGCACTGTATGGGGCAAATGTGTCTATGGAGCATCTTATGGGTCCAGTATTAACCTTTGTGCAGCATTATATGGGGCATATTTTAATATGGAGCATGTTATGGGGCCCATCATAAATTGTATGGAGCATCTTATGGGGCCCATCATGAACTGTATGGAGCATTATATGGGGCTCCTGATTCAATATGGATATTCAAATTTGCTTTTATTGGTATCTATTTTTATTTTTGAAATTTACCGGTAGCTGCTGCATTTTCCACCCTAGGCTTGTACTCAAGTCATTAAGTTTTCCTAGTTTTTTTGTGGCAAAATTAGGGGGGTCGGCTTATACTCGAGTATATACGGTAATTGGTTTCTCGTACCCTTGACTATAATCCTACAAAATCCCTGACTTTGTGCAAGTGGACTAAGAATTATGGATGTTGATTTGAAGGCAGAGTTCGATCACAGCAAATATTGATTTGATTTGAATTTCTAGACTATTATTTATTAAAAATAAACTTTTAACATTTTCGCTTCATTTCTCAGCAGCATTAATGCATTATATTTATATATATTTATATACCGTAAAAGATATTGGTGATTTTCAAGAAGAAGCTGCCTGAAGAATGGTCAGCTCACTTCTTTTAGCTGTTTCATGTCTTTTGATACCTCAAGCAGTTAAAAAAAAAGTTGCAAAAAAAAGGTCCCTTCGTTTGCATAATTTGTAAACACCTGCCTAAAACTTTTGCATGGTTATACAGTATATTTGCTGTAATATCTAGAGATTTCATAGAAAGATGCAAGATCACAGCTCTGAAAAAAAGAAAAACATGATCGGGACTTTATGCTTACATGTTTCTGCATGTTGGCATTGAATTGCAGCAGGTCGAGGATTTTGCTAGCGATAATATAATGAATTTGGATTGTGAGAAAATGGAAAGGTTAAGGTAAAAGAATCTTTAGCAAATTAACATTGATGGTTGGAAAGAAGTTATCAAGGGCTCTGTGATACACAGACAGCTGCATCAAACAAGAGACGCATGGCATGTTCCCCTGGTGTCTGAAGGTATCATTATCAGTAAAAATGAGCAAATCGATTTGCAAGACCTAAGCTCCAACGGCCGGGTCAGTATTCATTGGCTTTTGGACTGAAGCCCTGCCAAGTGCCTCCTTCTTGTCCGCCTCTGCGGTTCCACATTTGATTAAGTCATCATTGTTGCCCCAACATGACATTGCGCTAGACAATCTAACCAACAGCAACGCCATACATGACAAAAGGCAGGAGACAGCTCTCAGGTCTCCTTCCCTGCAGTCATGAAATATTATCCTAGATGCTGGAATAGGATCCTGTAAATGTATTTGCTCATCTCTCTTCATCATTATTCAGTGACATGTCGTGGTTAGTGATGAGCGAATACACTTGTTACTCGAGATTTCTCGAGCATGCTCGGGGGTCCTCCGAGTATTTTTTAGTGCTCAAAGATTTAATTTTTCTTGCCGCAGCGGAATGATTTACATCTCTTAGCCAGCATAAGTACATGTGGGGATTCCCTAGCAACCAGGCAACCCCCACATGTACTTATGATGGCTAACAGATGTAAATCATTCAGCTGCGGCAATGAAAACTAAATCTCCGAGCACTAAAAAATACTCAGAGGACACCCGAGCATGCTCGAGAAATCTCGAGTAACGAGTATATTCGCTCATCACTAGTCGTGGTGTTTGGTTGGAAGATTCAGATATCATTTTTGGATTTGACCTTGGGCATCCTACCTAAAATTGTGATTGTGGCACATTGTGTCTCCACCTCTGAATGTTTCTTTATGGATTGAACTGTCTGGTTTACCTAGCAAATAACTATATGATGTCTTACAAATTCCCAAAAGCCAACGTCTTATAGATTTTAGTGTTTCCTCTGGAGCTGTGCTCTATAAGAGAACTGATTGCTTAATTAAGCCATTTAGAATCAGCGCGAAAGCTGCAGCACCGCAGAGCTGTCTCTCTTCTTAACTCATTGGCAGGCTAACCTTTATGAAGAAAAATTCAAAGATCAGCATTAACATGAACATTCATAATTAGGCTTTCATTTTCACCTTTTGCTCGGAGGTGACATCTTTTCCTCTTTTTGTTTACATCACATACAATATAGAATAATCTGTAAAAGTAATTCTCCATATGAAATGCCGCACACTGTAAAACCCATTAGCTAAATGCTAATTTTATGTTATCTTTTTTTCACTGGCAGAGTAAAATCTAGGAGTATAAAAGGCTGGAAAGGAAAAGTAAAGATATGATAAAATGATCCTTTTCAAAGCCATGTGTACCTTGTTTCAATGGAGTGTAGTCTCTGCAGTGTAATGTGTTAAGGCATAGTAGAGGCTGACATGGATAGGTAGGGGACCAGTTATAGTCAGGAAATATTGCAGTACTGAGTATATTACTGAAAACAGAGAAAGCGAGGCAGCTAGAGACAAAAAAGATAGAGAAGTGGAGAAGAAAAGAGATTGTATATACAGTATATATAGTACTGTGCAAACTTTTAAAACTTTCCACACCTGCCTAAAAGTTTTACACAGTTCTGTATATTCAGTGCCTTGAGAAAGTATTCATACTCGGTGAACTTTTCCACATTTTTTCACATTGCACCCACAAACTCAAATTGATTTTATTGGAATTTTATGTGCTATAGCAACATAAAGTTGCAAATATTCGTGGTCTAAAGGAAATGATACATTGATTTTTCAAATTTTTTGAAAAATATAAACCTGAAAACTGTTATGTGGATTTGTATTCAGCTCTCTGTAATCTGGTTCCACTAAATAAATTTGTTAGTGACCAATGGCCAACCAGACGTCATATAATTAGTAAATTGAGTCAACATGTGTGTAGTTTATTCTCAGTATAGCTACTATAACTATACTATAACAACTGAAGGCCTCTGAGGTTTGTCTGAGAACATTACGGATCAAACAGCACCATGAAAACCAATGAACACACCAGACAAGTCGTGGAGAAGAGTAAAGCAAGGTTAGGTATGCAAAAAAGTATCCCAAGCGCTGAACATCTCACTGATCACAGTTCAATCCATATTCCAAAAATTGAAGAAGTATGACACAACTGCAAATCTACCAAGTCATGACCTTCTACCTAAACTGCCTTTCCAAGAAAAGGAAAATACTAATTGGAGAAGGTGCCAAGAGGGCCATGGTCTCTTTGGAGGAGCTGCATAACGCCACAGCTCAGGCGGTAGGATCTGTCCACAGGACAACTATTGGTTATATACTCCACATATCTAGCCTTTATGGAAAAGCGGCAAGAAGTAAGCTATTTTCAAAAGCAAGCCATAAGAAGACCTGTTTGCAGTTCACAAAAAGCCATGTAGAGGACACAGCTAGCATGTGGGAGAAGGTGCTATGATCAGATAAGACCAAAGGAGAACCTCTAAACGCAAAATGCTATGTGTGAGAAGAATAATTCTGCAAATCACTCTGAATACACCATCCTCACCCGCGAACATGATGGTGATAGCATCCTGCTGTGGGGACGCTTTTCTTCAGCAGGGACAAGGGAGTTGGTCAGTTGATGGGGAAATGGATGGAGCTAAATACAGGTCAATCCTGGGGGGAAATTTAAGAACTGCAAATAATTTGAGACTGAGACACCTTCCAGCAGAGCAACGACCTTAAACATTCTGCCAGCGCTATAATGGAATGGTTTAGATAAAAGCATATTCAGGTGTGTGAATGGCCCAGTCATAGTCCAGACCTAAATCCCATTGAGAATCTGAGGAAAAATTTGAACATTGTTGTTCATAGATGTCTCCATCCAATCTCACTGTGCTAGAGGGAGTGCAAAGAAGAAGGGGGCAAAACTTTCAGCCTCTTGATGTGCAAATCTGGTAGAGACCCAAAAAGAATCACAGCTGTAATTTCAGCGACAGATGATCCTACAAAGTATTGACTCGGGGGCTGAATACAAATGCACATCACATTTTTCAAATTTGTATAATTAAAATAAAGAGAAACCATGTATCATTTCATTCACGCTACACAAATATTTGCTACTTTGTCTTGATATATCACATAAAATCCCAGTAAAATACATTTAAGTTTTTGAGTGTAACAAGAAAAAAATGTGGAAAAGTTAATGGGGTATGAATACTTTTTAATGGCACTGTATACACTCAATGTTGAAATTGCAAGACCAAGAATGAAAGTTGTGGACTTATGGAAATGAAAGGATTGATAGATATGTTTATCATATATGTGTGATAAAAAATTGAAATAAACATTTCAAAATATCTCGCTTTATTCAATATGGAGTATGAACACCATGTGCGGAAATCTCCGCACATACAGCTGGTTGGTATAAATGCGGTTATTAATGGTTGGCTGAGGAATGTTCTTTCACGCTGAATACACTTAGGCCGCAAATCATCAAACCCTGTTGCAGGCAGTGAACTTTACAATTGCTGACCATTGATGCTCCAGATGTGATTGATGGAAAGCAAGTCTGTAGGCTGCAGGCCATGGTTACATGTTAATGCCATGCAAGCTGCTCACAGTAGCACAAGCAATATGCATCCTTTCGTCTTGTTGAAAAACCACTCCTGGGACACTCTATAGACATTATTGTACCACTGTTTCAATGACCAAATCAATTTAATGTTAAGCTGTTGGTGTGCATGGAATGAAGATTAGAGGCATCCATCTACCAAACATTATCCCAAATCATAACATAATACCAAGTAGTACCAGTAAGATATTCCCTCATGAAGGCCTCTTCATGGCATTGCCCAACAAGTGCATCTTCAGACTAATCTCCACTATCATTGTGTTCAAGACAAATGTGGGACTCATGATTTAAGAGAATAACCCTCCATTTCAGCCTCCGTTGTTGTCTTGAAAGCAGTGGCCGATGTTCAGTAGAACATCTATAGATGAATACCTGGCTCGGAGCTCAATGTCATGCAAATATCTACTGATGGGTTGCTGTCTGACATGGAAAAGGAAGTGTATCAGCACATCCATCCAGGATATAAGTAAAATCTTTCTTTATTTTCTTTATTAAAAAATAGATTAAAACATGAAAAAATGGAACCTCACGAAACCTGACCTGTTTCTGGTGTATATAACACCCTTATTAATAGGAGAACATTTCTCAAATGAATAAGGGTGTTGTATACACCAGAAACGCGCCAGATTTCCTGATGTTTCATTTTATCATGTTTTTTAATCTATTTCTCAATAAAGAAAGATTTTACTTATACCCTGGATGGATGTGCCAACACTAGTGTTGAGCATTCCGATACCGCAAGTATCGAGTATTGGCCGATATTTGCTGTATCGGAATTCCGATACCGAGTTCCGATATTTTTGTGATATCGGAAATCGGAATCGGAAGTTCCCAGTGTATGGTTCCCAGGGTCTGGAGGAGAGGAGACTCTCCTTCAGGCCTTGGGATCCATATTCATGTAAAAAATAAAGAATTAAAATAAAAAATATGGATATACTCACCCCTCCGGCGGCCCCTGGACCTTAGCGGTGTAACCGGGAGCCTCCGTTCCTAAGAATGCAGTGAGTGTAGGACCTGCAATGACGTTGCGGCTTGTGATTGGTCGCGTGAGCAGTCATATGAGCGGTCACGTGACCAATCACAAGCCGCGACGTCATCGAAGGTCCTTCACTCCTCATTCTTAGGAATGGAGGCTGCCGGTTACATCGCTAAGGTCCAGGGGCCGCCAGAGGGGTGAGTATATCCATATTTTTTATTTTAATTCTTTATTTTTTACATGAATATGGATCCCAGGGCCTGAAGGAGAGTTTCCTCTCCTTCACACCCTGGGAACCATCCAGGATAGCTTCCGATACTTGTGTCCCTTGCACTTGGTATTGACTTGCATTGGTATCGGGTATTGGTATCGGCGATATCCGGTATTTTTTTGATATCGGCCGATCCCATCCGATACCGATACCTTTGAGTATCGGAAGGTATCACTCAACACTAGCCAACACACTTCCTTTTCCTCCACTATTTGTCTGTGATCACCAGTGGGTGCAGCACCCTTAGGATGAACTCCAGCTAAACCATTTATCCAGGGATTCACAACAAGCTAAGCTTCCAAACCTCCCTCTCCCTCCTCCCAACCACCATTACACTGTTTGATACGTTTGGCTTGATATGTGTGCAGAATGGATCACAAAACATCATTCTTCTAATACGATGATTCATTCAGGCAGATGTTCACCTCTTGCTGTAATTCTGCACCTCTTGCTGTCATTCCATTTCATCATTGCGCTCCAACTACTGGGTATATCAATATTTATATACAGCTATTTACATAGCCCCTCAAAAAATAGATAGCACTTAAAGGGAACGTGTCAGGTCTCCCATGCCCCCCAACCCAGAAGCATTCACTTTAGTATAAGCAAATTCCCTGCCTAACCAGCTCTGCATAACATTATTGAGTCAAAACAGGGTATAAAAAAAGCATTTTTAATTTCCCTGTTTGCTTTGCTAATGCAGGCTTTGACTAATCGATGAGGCATTAGTTGCCCAAGACTAGTCAGCCTACTTTCCATGTTATCATGCCTCTTTTGCCGCGATGCCTGCACTTATGGGTTGAACTGAGTTCCTTTGTTTTGAACTCCCAGGACCTTTTTGACGGCACCTCTGTGTGAGTACTTCCTCACTTGCGGTGACATCAGTCAGGTCATAGGAGTTCACCGCTGGATGGCAGGCTGTATAGTCACATCATGCAACCATGCAGCCTGCCATCTAAATGTAGCAAAACTAGACCCATCGTGAGACAAATGGATTATCATCTTCTTGGCAGACAGGTAAAGATTGGGAATATTGTGGTTCATTATTTTAATTCTGTTGCTGAAGACCATGGCTTCTGTGGACTGCGCTATGACGTGAGTATGGTTTAATTTAGATACATTAAAGAAGTCAATGTCATTCTTTCAATTAAAGGACTTTATTCTGGCTGTGTGTTTATTTACAATATAACAATAGGATTAGTAATGGATAGTTGTTTTATAGACGCCTCTCCATTACTAACCTGTTGGCTTGATGTCACCAGAAATTGCAAAGGTGACATCAACCTCACAAACATGAACTCCACTTGCCACCACCACAGAGCAAGTGGGAAGAGCTGAGCAAAAAGCAAGAATTTTGGAATGGAATAGATGTGCCTTTTCTGGGGTGGCTGTGGGCTGCATTTTTTAGGCAGAGGGAGCAATATCCAGCCCCCATCTGTCTGCTTTAACTTGGATGGTTATCAAAAATGGGACTCCACACCATTTTCTTTCATTATTTACTTAAATAAGTAAAAAATATGGCTTGGGAACTCCTCTATTCTTGATAACCAGCTTTGCTAAAGCTGACAGGTGAGGGTTTCAGCCTGTAGCAGTCAGTTTTGTCTGGATGGTAATCAAAAATACATGGGAACTGCACATAATTATTTTTTTTTTATTTATGTATAGCTCAGGCGCCAGCTGATGAATCCTCTCATCAGCTGGAGCCTTCTATCACTGTTAACAGTTGAAAATAACTCTCAACATTGTTCCCTGCTAGTGCTGATGGCAGTGCTATCAGGGGACCATGATATGAGCAGCCTTCACTTCAGCACCCAGCGCTGTGGAACAACACAAACAGTACTGCTGATTCCCAGTCGCCGGTATGTATCACACTGTTGACACAGGAATGTCATCTGTGTATCATCAGTGTGCATGTTTGCAGGATATTTTGCGGTTCATGCAGCTACCAGAAACACTGACATCTCAAAGAGACCTTAGTGAACTCGGTCATTTACTGAGCTTTGGCCGACTTTTGCAGATTTTTAGGAAATATGCTTGGGAATCCAAACACGAATCTGAATGCACTACACTTGTGCCAAATTTGAGATTGGCAAATGTTTTCTGAGTAAATTCGCTCATCCTCAGATGTTACTTTTGTATTGTCAGGTGAAATCAAGCACTTGGGTTAGCGATGAGAGGCATCTATAAGACACCTATCCATTACTGATCCTATGGTCAAATTGTAAATAAACACACTGCAAGAAAAAAGTCTGTTATTTTAAATAAAAAGATACTCAGTTTTACTTTCTTTAAAAATAACAATCACAGTTATATTCAACTAACAACCATTCTATTGAAGCCTTTGTCCCCTTTAAAAAAGATTAAATAATAAACAACAGTTATAATTCTTAACACCCATTTCATTGAAGCCCTGGTCTCCTGTAAAAAACAAACAAACATAAAAGACAACTATATTCCTCACCTGTCAAACATAGTGTCTCATGCCGAAATGCATATTTGTGATAAATGGTTTTCAACCTGGACAGTGCCAAGATGTGACTGCTCAGGTTGAAAGCCATGAGAGAATGAGCTGCTGTGAGCAGTGTCAGTGACTCGAGGTGACATCGAGCTTAATGCAGGTCACTGAGGTGACCTCAGAAAAAGTCTCATGGTGGAGCGCTGAGCTAAGTGAGTTCACCGCAGTTCACTATGAAAAATATCAGTCTCACGGTGCAGCATTTAGCTCAGTGAATTCATAGCAGTTCATAGTGAGTTCACCAGTCCAAAAATTATCTTTATTAGTAGAGTTGGGTAAATTAAATAAAATTAGAATTCAAAAGATTTGTAGAATTTTCTCCAAAAATTTGATTTAATTTTCCTAACAAACTAAAAATTAGTTGCCTTGAATTGCGCATTTCAAAAGCCTCTTATTGACTAGAAATTATGTCTAAAGCATTTAATTCTCTGGGGAGTATATTGAACTCATTTTGTGCTCTTTAATGCAAACACAGTCTACTTAATATTCTAGTGAACTTAACCTCTCTGGCTAGGGGTATAATATGGAATAACAAGGTGTTTTTCTGGACTACTGGTCGGGTTCAATGGATCAATCAGTACACCTGGGAAGTGTTATGACCCCAATGGCAGAGGGTCTCAGAAATAATTTCTAAGTCTGCAAACACAAAAAAACCAGCTCATAGGGCAGTGGTAACTGGGCTGACCATATATCTAATCCTAGCACCACAAATAACAGCAGCCGGGGAACGTTCCTACGTTGGTTCTAGACGTCTCGCGCCAGCCGGAGAACTAGCTAACCCTAGAAGGGAAAAGAAAGACCTTTCTTGCCTCCAGAGAACAGACCCCAAAAGTTGGATACAAGCCCCCAACAAATAATAACGGTGAGGTAAGAGGAAAAGACAAACATAAGAATGAGCTAGGTATTTAGCAAAGAGAGGCCCACTAGCTAATAGCAGAATATAGAAAGATAACTTATATGGTCAGCAAAAACCCTATCAAAAATATCCACACTGGAAATTCAAGAACCCCCGAACCGTCTAACGGCCCGGGGGGAGAACACCAGCCCCCTAGAGCTTCCAGCAAGATCAGGAATCACATTTAGTACAAGCTGGACAAAAATGAGAGCAAGCAAATAACCCAAAAAACAAAGAAGCAGGACTTAGCTTAATATTGCACGAACCAGGACCAGCAGATAGGAGCAAACAGAATGTGTCTGATTACAAGGATGCCAGGCACTGGACTAAGGTTCCAGGAGGTTTATAGAGCAACACCCCTGAAGTAACGACCCAGCTGGGTGCAAACTGAGGGAAGAAAATCCCAGAGTCATATCACTAGTAACCACAAGAGGGAGCCAAAAAGTCTAATTCACAACAGTACCCCCCCTTAAGGAGGGGTCATCGAACCCTCACCAAGACCACCAGGGCGATCAGGATGAGCAGCGTGAAAGGCACGAACTAAATCGGCCGCATGCACATCAGAGGCAACCACCCAGGAATTATCCTCCTGACCATAGCCTTTCCACTTGACCAAATACTGAAGCCTCCATCTGGAGAGACGAGAATCCAAGATCTTCTCAACCACGTACTCCAACTCACCCTCAACCAACACCGGAGCAGGAGGCTCAGCAGAAGGAACCACAGGCACAACGTAGCGTCGCAACAAAGACCTATGGAACACGTTGTGAATGGCAAACGAAACCGGAAGATCCAAGCGAAAGGACACTGGATTAAGGATTTCCAATATCTTGTAAGGACCGATGAAGCGAGGCTTAAATTTAGGAGAGGAGACCTTCATAGGAACAAATCGAGAAGACAGCCACACTAAATCCCCAACGCGAAGTCGGGGACCCACACCTCGGCGGCGGTTGGCAAAACGCTGAGCCTTCTCCTGTGACAATTTTAAGTTGTCCACCACATGATTCCAGATCTGCTGCAACCTATCCACCACAGAATCCACCCAGGACAGTCAGAAGGCTCCACATGTCCCGAGGAAAAACGAGGATGGAAACTAGAGTTGCAGAAAAATGGCGAAACCAAAGTAGCGGAACTAGCCCGATTATTAAGGGCAAACTCAGCCAATGGCAAGAAGGTCACCCAATCATCCTGATCTGCCGAAACAAAACACCTCAAGTAAGCCTCCAGAGTCTGATTAGTTCGCTCAGTTTGTCCATTAGTCTGAGGATGAAAGGCAGACGAGAACGACAAATCAATGCCCATCCTAGCACAAAAGGATCGCCAGAACCTGGAAACAAACTGGGATCCTCTGTCAGACACAATATTCTCAGGAATGCCGTGTAAACGAACCACATTCTGAAGGAACACAGGAACCAGATCGGAAGAGGAAGGCAGCTTAGGCAAAGGCACCAAATGGACCATTTTCGAAAATCGATCACATACCACCCAGATGACAGACATACCCTGAGACACCGGGAGATCAGAAATGAAATCCATGGAAATGTGTGTCCAAGGCCTCTTCGGGACAGGCAAGGGCAAGAGCAACCCGCTGGCACGAGAACAGCAAGGCTTAGCTCGAGCACAAGTCCCACAGGACTGCACAAATGACCGCACATCCCGTGACAAGGAAGGCCACCAAAAGGACCTAGCCACCAGATCTCTGGTGCCAAAAATTCCCGGATGACCTGCCAACACCGAGGAATGAACCTCGGAAATGACTCTGCTGGTCCACTTATCAGGAACAAACAGTCTGTCAGGTGGACAAGAGTCAGGTCTACCAGCCTGAAATCTCTGCAACACACGTCGCAAATCAGGAGAAATGGCTGACAAGATAACTCCCTCTTTAAGAATACCAACAGGTTCTGTGACTCCAGGAGAGTCAGGCACAAAGCTCCTTGAAAGAGCATCAGCCTTCACATTCTTTGAACCTGGTAAATACGAGACCACAAAGTCAAAACGGGAGAAAAACAATGACCAGCGGGCCTGTCTAGGATTCAGGCGTTTAGCAGACTCGAGATACATCAAATTTTTGTGATCAGTCAAGACCACCACACGATGCTTAGCACCCTCGAGCCAATGACGCCACTCCTCAAATGCCCACTTCATGGCCAGTAACTCCCGATTGGCAACATCATAATTCCGCTCAGCAGGTGAAAACTTCCTAGAGAAGAAAGCACATGGTCTCATTACCGAGCAACCAGGGCCTCTCTGTGACAAAACAGCCCCTGCCCCAATCTCAGAAGCATCCACTTTGACCTGAAAAGGAAGTGAGACATCAGGCTGGCACAAAACAGGTGCCGAAGTAAACCGGCGCTTCAACTCCTGGAACGCCTCCATGGCTGCAGGAGCCCAGTTAGCAACATCAGAACTTTTCTTGGTCATATCCGTCAAAGATTTAACAACGCTAGAAAAATTAGCGATAAAACGACGGTAGAAGTTAGCAAAACCCAAGAACTTCTGAAGACTCTTAACTGACGTGGGTTGAGTCCACTCATGAATAGCTCGGACCTTGACTGGGTCCATCTCCACAGCAGAAGGGGAAAAAATAAACCCCAAAAAGGGAACCTTCTGTACTCCAAAGAGACACTTTGAGCCTTTAACAAACAAAGCATTCTCACGCAAAACCTGAAACACCATCCTGACCTGCTCCACATGTGAGTCGCAATCTTCAGAGAAAACCAGAATATCATCCAGATAAACAATCATAAATTTATCCAGATACTTCCGGAAAATATCATGCATTAAGGACTGAAACACTGAGGGAGCATTAGAGAGCCCAAAAGGCATCACCAAGTACTCAAAATGACCTTCGGGCGTATTAAATGCAGTCTTCCATTCATCTACTTGCTTAATGCGCACAAGGTTGTACGCACCACGAAGATCTATCTTGGTGAACCACTTGGCACCTTTAATCCGGGCAAACAAGTCCGACAACAGAGGCAAAGGATACTGAAATTTTACAGTGATTTTATTCAGTAGCCGATAGTCAATACAAGGTCTCAAAGATCCGTCCTTCTTGGCCACAAAAAAGAATCCTGCACCAAGAGGGGAAGAGGATGGACGGATATGCCCCTTCTCCAGAGACTCCTTGATATACGAACGCATTGCGGCATGCTCAGGTACAGACAGATTAAATAATCTTCCCTTAGGAAATTTACTACCTGGGATCAAATCTATGGCGCAGTCACAGTCCCTATGAGGAGGCAGAGCACTGGATCTGGACTCGCTGAATACATCCTGATAATCAGACAAATACTCAGGAACTTCCGAAGGAGTAGAGGAAGCAATAGACACCGGCGGGGAATCAGCATGAATTCCCTGACAGCCCCAACTTGACACAGACATTGCCTTCCAATCCAAGACTGGATTGTGGGTCTGTAACCATGGCAGACCCAAAATGACCAAATCATGCATTTTATGCAGAACAAGAAAACGAATCACCTCCCGATGTTCAGGAGTCATGCACATGGTCACCTGCGTCCAAAACTGCGGTTTATTTTCCACCAATGGCGTAGCATCAATACCTCTAAGAGGAATAGGATTTACTAACGGTTCAAGAACAAAACCACAGCGCTTGGCAAATGACAGATCCATAAGACTCAGGGCAGCACCTGAATCCACAAACGCCATAACAGGGTAAGAAGACATAGAGCAAATTAAAGTCACAGACAAAATAAATTTAGGTTGCAAATTACCAATGGCGACAGGACTAACAACCCTTGTTAGGCGTTTAGAGCATGCTGATATAACATGTGTAGAATCACCACAGTAAAAACACAACCCATTCTGACGTCTATGATTTTTCCGCTCATTTCTAGTCTGAATTCTATCACATTGCATTAAATCAGGTGTTTGTTCAGACAACACCACCAGAGGATTAGCGGTTTTGCGCTCCCGCAAACGCCGGTCAATTTGAATAGCCAGCGCCATAGAATCATTCAGACTTGTAGGAATGGGGAAACCCACCATCACATTCTTAATGGCTTCAGAAAGGCCATTTCTGAAATTTGCGGCCAGAGCACACTCATTCCACTGAGTAAGCACGGACCATTTCTGAAATTTTTGGCAATACACTTCAGCTTCATCCTGACCCTGAGAAATAGCCAGCAAGGCTTTTTCTGCCTGAATTTCAAGATTGGGTTCCTCGTAAAGCAATCCGAGCGCCAGAAAAAACGCATCAATATTTGCCAATGCCGGATCTCCTGGCGCTAGCGAGAAAGCCCAATCCTGAGGGTCGCCCCGTAAAAAAAGAAATAACAATTTTAACTTGCTGAGCTGAATCTCCAGATGAACGGGGTCTCAGAGAAAGAAACAATTTACAATTATTCTTGAAATTCCTAAACCTAAATCGGTCTCCAGAAAACAATTCCGGAATAGGTATTTTAGGTTCAGACATAGGACTACTGGTAACAAAATCTTGTATGCCCTGCACACGAGCTGCCAGCTGGTCTACACTTGTAATCAAGGTCTGGACATTCATGTCTGCAGCACGCACAAGCCACTCAAAGGTAAAGGGGAGGAAGAGAGGAAAGAAAAAAAAAAAAACTCAGAATTTCCTTTCTTATTATCCCACTTCTGCAATGCATTAAACATTCAATGTTGGCCTGGCATACTGTTATGACCCCAATGGCAGAGGGTCTCAGAAATAATTTCTAAGTCTGCAAACACAAAAAACCAGCTCATAGGGCAGTGGTAACTGGGCTGACCATATATCTAATCCTAGCACCACAAATAACAGCAGCCGGGGAACGTTCCTACGTTGGTTCTAGACGTCTCGCGCCAGCCGGAGAACTAGCTAACCCTAGAAGGGAAAAGAAAGACCTTTCTTGCCTCCAGAGAATAGACCCCAAAAGTTGGATACAAGCCCCCAACAAATAATAACGGTGAGGTAAGAGGAAAAGACAAACATAAGAATGAGCTAGGTATTTAGCAAAGAGAGGCCCACTAGCTAATAGCAGAATATAGAAAGATAACTTATATGGTCAGCAAAAACCCTATCAAAAATATCCACACTGGAAATTCAAGAACCCCCGAACCGTCTAACGGCCCGGGGGGAGAACACCAGCCCCCTAGAGCTTCCAGCAAGATCAGGAATCACATTTAGTACAAGCTGGACAAAAATGAGAGCAAGCAAATAACCCAAAAAACAAAGAAGCAGGACTTAGCTTAATATTGCACGAACCAGGACCAGCAGATAGGAGCAAACAGAATGTGTCTGATTACAACGATGCCAGGCACTGGACTAAGGATCCAGGAGGTTTATATAGCAACACCCCTGAAGTAACGACCCAGCTGGGTGCAAACTGAGGGAAGAAAATCCCAGAGTCATATCACTAGTAACCACAAGAGGGAGCCAAAAAGTCTAATTCACAACATGGGAAGAAGAAATGTGTGTTTTTTATTAACTAACTTTCAAAGTTATCCATGTTCTTCCTCAGGATACAACCACAGTATTTTTTTTACTGTTGTTCTTTCTTGAAGAAGGAGTTGGACAACTTTGAAATGTGTAAATAATAAAAACATTACATTTTCCATCCTGGATAATAATAATATAATAATTTTATTTATATAGCGCCTGGATGTCCTGATTCATCCGCGGAACTCAACACGCAGTGCAGAAAGCCACCTTCCTTTATTACAATAGTGTTTTTTGCCCATGGCTTGCAGCGGCTGGTTTTAATGATCAGAAAGTGCTGGGAGTTCACAATCTCAGCAGTTGAGCAACTTTTCTGTATCCTTCATTATTTTCTAATCAGATAAAATACTATTGCTCTCTGTTTGTTTCCCAGCTCCCTCCTGATTATCTGGCAAGGAGAATATAAATGGTCACCAGCAATGTTATTTGGGTGGCGTGTATGGGCCTATTATGGGACTATTGCAACAAAAAAATGTGAGAACACTGAGATACACAATTGTGTTTAACTTTCTGGATTATGAAGACTTTACTTTTGGATGAATAAAAAACTATAAAAATCTAGTTTCCCCATTTCACAATGCAGGAAGCACACTTTTTGTGACACACCAGCCTTGATTTCAGGAGTTAGATTTCATGGCAAAATTAACATTGAGAGGTTTAATATTGCATTACTTGATTGTAATGTGTGAAGAATTAAAACAAATATAAAGGTTCTGTTTATCACAGATCAATCAATTCTCAGTCACACTAAGTGCCCATACATGTGTAACACTTACCTACAATATATATCTTCAATCTATTAATTATTATGCCCAATGTTTTACTATGGGGCAGTGAAGATCTGCAATTTTTTTTCTCATGATAATCCAATAATCGGATCTTTCACTATGGGGGCGTGTGAAACATTGGACTGCACTCTGATTTCACCTGATCCCAGTGTGATTACCGTGGACACAGAACGGAAAATATGGATTCAGATCTCCATATTCTCTGCACCTGCATCATCTCTTCTTGTCTCTTTTCTTGAGCTGCGAGTTATTACATCCTCTAACTAGCCTAAATTACACTAAAATGGCTCCTGCATTCCCTGCCTTGGCTTTTATATAGGTTATAATAGTCCATCTTCATTGGCTGAAGTAAAATCTGGGGATACCTCGGCAGTTATGCCATAGGTTATGAGAGCCTCATATGGCTGATGCAATCATCTGTATTCAGCACAATTGCATTGGGTATTTTCTTGATTTTTTTCCTTGGGTCAAACCACAAATCTTTAGAATTTTACAGCACCGGCGACCGTCATAAAATTCAACACAAATGTGATTTGTATTGATTTAATTTGCTTATCTCTAATATTTAACCTTTCCAAATTGAACAATTGAGTATAGTTATGTAAACTGTTGAGAAATTGTTGCTGTTAATTTCAGGTATGATGTGATGTATTGACTACATTGAAATGTATGATTTTTCTCATTGCACAGGGAATATCTAGAAACCCTCTTATGTGTTCAGTAGGAGTTGTTTAACCATTTTGTCAATGGTGTCTCTATTCCTTTGTAGGCTTACTGTGTTTCTAGCTATCACGCCACCAGAGGAGAAAGTGGTAAGTTGAGGAATAGGCCCTTAGCAACTTAGTCAGATAATTTAACTCACCAGAAGAAAAGATTTTGAGGGTCTAGCCTTCATATATTTAGAAAATATTAACTCTGTTGCTCTTAATGTGTAATGTGATGGATGGGCTGCAGCATAAGAATTTCCCTCCAGTCACACAAGAACACAACTTGACATAAAACTCATAAGGAAGGTTATAACTCGATAGCAATAGTCTTTCCAAAACAGTCAACTTCTCTCTGCAGTCTTGTTACTCACTTGTGCACATTCACTAGTTTTTTACTTGATTCATTTACCTGAATCTATGGGTGATCATAAGTCTTATTACTCACGTCTTCACATCCAGTAGGCTCTCATTTGATGGAGCCAAATCCCTGGAGTCAACAGTATGCTCTGTCTCAGTATGCCCAGACACTCTATATGGTCCCAGCCACACACACCACTACTTCCTACAACAGCCTCTTTTAATAACTATAGTGCTTTACCAGAAGAAAAATCATAAATGGCACTCTGGAGGGGATAGAGGAGGTGTCTGAGTAGGGTTCCAATCTGTACCCGTAGTAGTAGTAATGAAACTCAGCACTTTAAATGAAATCACCTTGTTTTGCAACAAATTCTTTTCAGTCCGTGGATCAACAGCTAGTGGATAACGTTTTGATCTGTATGGACCTTCATCAGATAAATGCTGCGCTGTTGAAGTGGAAAATGAGTAATCAACACTCATAGGGGATAACACTTTAAACAGACTGACACTGGTGAGAGGTTTGTCTGCACTTTTAGCCATCATACCCAAGCACAGACATCCCTCTCACCTCCTTCAGTCCTTTTAAAGTGTCATCCTCTATGAGCATTGACTACTCATCTTCAACTTCAACAGCACAGCATTAATCTGATGAAGGTCCATGCGGACCGAAATGTTATCCGCCAGATGTTGATCCATGGACTGTAACTTGTTTTGCAACATATCCTATTGAGTGCAGTTTCATTACTACTATAGTGCTACACCATATTGGTCATTATAAAAATTTCAAGAATGCTAATCTCAGCTGAGCATTCATGTTTTTAAAAAGAAGAGGGTGAATAGACACTGCTCAAAGTGTATGACAGTGCCTGATTGTAACATAACATAGTTAACATAGTTAGCAAGGCCAAAAAAAGATATTTGTACATCCAGTTAAGCCTATATTCCATCAGAATAAATCCCCAGATCTACTTCCTTCTAAAGAACCTAATAACTGTAACATACAATATAGTTATGCTCCAGGAAGACATCCAGGCCTCTCTTGAACCCCTCGATTGAGTTCGCCATCACCACCTCCTCAGGCAAGGAATTCCAAATTCTCACTGCCCTAACAGTAAAGAATCCTCTTCTATGTTGGAGGAAAAACCTTCTCTCCTCCAGACACAGAGAATGCCTCCTTGTGACCGTCACCTTCCTTGGTATAAACACATCCTCAGAGAGATATTTGTATTGTCCCCTTATATACTTATACATGGTACTTGTAACTATCTACATCATAAAGGGGAAGGGAAGGTTGGTAGACCAAGCTGACAAAGAGACGTAGGGTGGTGCACCACTGTGAAGAGCTTTGTGAGCAGGTGTCATGTTTGTATTCTTTAGCGGATAGACAACAAATGCAATGACTGGCACAGGGTGGAGTAATCTTTGTCGCGGTCGACCAGCAAATTAAAATCATATGTTGAGTTGTTTTTTCAGTCTAGAAAATTGGACATTATCACTTTCTAGGTTATCTTTAATAGTATTGTTTGACTTAGTCTAGTGTACAGTTTAGTATGAATGCAAAGCTCGTTAAATGCTAAAGTAACATCATCAGTATGCAATATTTGTAAAATATTACACAATTCAATCACTGAAGCAATAAGCAGGCAGTTTGTCTCCCTCTGACAGTGCATTCGATTGTTCGCTTCTATTGATAGCTAACATAAAATTACATATTGCCGAGGGCATACATTACAGTTATAACACAAGAAGCTAATGTCATTATTTGAAACTGGATATATGTGCGTACCAAATCATCAGTCACTATACTAACGACATTTCCCAATTTGTCTCGAATAAGTCAGATACTTAGCCCTGATAGTCATACACTTAGCCATGCCAGGGAATCAATTACAAAATAAAGTATCATAGAAGCCTTCACTTCAAGTAGATTCATCTTAATTTCATTGCTTAAAACACTACATTTGCATGGCCAGGCCAAGTTTCCCTGTCTCTTCGGTGCGAGTCAATACATATGGATTTTCAGGATTATTTCCATAATAAGTTATTCTGCTGTCAAATGTGTTTATTCTGCCAATGGATTTTACTGCTGGAAAAACACTTTGTCTACGCTTTTGAGATAAAGTTTCCACTAATGACTGAAAAAGCCAAAGAAAAAGGATTTCTCCTGCTCATCTGAAGTCATGACAAATACAAGGACTGTCCAAGATGTCATTATTTACATTGTTCATAACGGAACCCATAATGAGAGTGTGTAAAATGTAACAGCAGAATCAGAAAACTTTTGACGTCATATAGCTATGTCAGACGTTTTGCTTAGTCAGGGTCCAGGTGCTCAGGCTTTCATAATTTTCTGAAAAAGAGAAGCAGAAAGAATCAGTTGAGCACCGCTCTCCTCTGAGGCCAAAGATGGGTTCATAAACTTTCAATTGAGCCAATCTTCAACTTTAGAATGAGTAGACAGGAGTGTAAAATTATATCGATAAACATGTTGTTGACTTCTTATTGAATTAAATCAAGTCCTTAGTTGAGATTAGCGAATCGATTCTAAACAAATCTACGGTAAGACTCTATGATTTTCCCTCAAACAAGTTTAGCAAATTCAGCTGGCCACCATTGGTATGGATTATAAGTGACCAAAATCACTAATGGTAATGACCTACTTACAGCCAAAGCTAACGGACAATACTCTGTACTCCTCCTTCTAGACCTGTCCTCTGCTTTTGACACAGTTGACCACTGTCTCCTACCACAGATCCTCTCCTCCTTTGGCATCAAAGACCTCGCCCTATCCTGGATCTCCTCATACCTTTCCAACCGCACATTCAGCGTCTCCCACTCCCACACTACCTCCTCATCCCACCCGCTCTCTATTTGGAGTCCCCCAAGGCTCTGTTCTAGGACCCCTACTCTTCTCAATCTACACACTTGGCCTGGGACAACTCATAATGTCCCATGGATTCCAGTACAACCTTTATGCTGATGACACTCAGATCTACCTTTCTGGACCTCTCTGCTGTCCAGAATCCCGGAGTGTATATCAGCCATATCCTCCTTCTTCTCCTCTCGCTGTCTCAAACTCAATGTGGACAAATCTGAATTCATCATCTTTCCTCCATCTCATAGATCTTCCATACCTGACCTATGTATCGTAATTAATGACATCACACTTTCCCCCGTACCGGAAGTCCGCTGCCTCGGAGTAACTCTTGACTCTGCATTGTCCTTCAAACCGGACATCCAAACTCTCTCCATCTCCTGTTGCCTCCAGCTCAAAAATATCTCCAGAATCCATCCCTTCCTCAACTGTCAATCTACTAAAATGCTTGTGTATGCCCTCAACATCTCCCGCCTTGACTACTGCAACATCCTTTTCTGCGGCCTCCCTGCTAACACCCTTGCACCTCTCCAGTCCATCCTTAACTCTGCTGCCCGACTAATTCATCTCTCTCCTCGCTACTCCTCCACTTCCCCTCTCTGCAAATCTCTTCACTGGCTCCCATTCCCTCAACATTTCTGGAGCACCCCCACAGTAAGGGCAATGGGGTACTCGGCACCGGGTCCTTCAGTGCTCTGCGGGGATGTCACGGTGGCCCGACCCAGTCCGTGGCCCTTCGAGGGGCATCCAATAAAGAAGAGAGTTTTTATGGTTTTGGGAAAGGTCTTTAAAGGGATAGTTCGTGACACCACCTGTGGTATTCGGTCAGGGTGACTGACGCTGCTTAGGGGTCCGCTGGGTTGATGTGATGGCAGCTAGATGGTATACCTTCCCACAGGTGAAGTGTTTCCCCAGGGCTTCCCAGAAGTGTAGATGGTGATGGTGGATGATGTAAGGCACAGTGAATAACGAGGACACAAGGGTGCAGTCTCTTTACCTTAACTGGAGGCTTCAGCATCCACAGTCCAGGGTACAGACCACAGGGTAGGCAGAGTCTGGCCAGTCCGAAGGTAAATCCAGAGTCCCCTTATCCAGGTGAAAATCAGTAGCCTTCCTACTAGCGCCTGTGTGTTGTAGTACCTCCCTGCTGAGCTTCCCGGTAAGGTCCTCACACCTCTTGTAGATGTTTTAGATGTTATTTCTTCCTCTCTGTCTCCCAGATGGTGTGGATAGGACAAACCCGTATGACTGATGGCCTGAGGCTTGTTTATAGGGACCCTAGAGACGCCCCCACCCCCACAAGTTGCCACTGTGTCTTCTTAGGTATTAAGATCGGGCAGCCAACTTGGAATTGACTGTCCTGCTAGTCTCTGAAGTAAAGCGTAGAGACAATTACTCCCTTGGTGTTCCGGCCACCGGCTATGCACCTCAGAAGGAGGCAGCCTATTTCAGGGCAGAACTCATCCTGGTGTTTTCTCCTTGTGCTATGACTTCGTTTCTCACCCTCTACAACACAATTCTCTTTGTGTCCGTTCTTAGGATGCTGCCGCACGTGGGGCAGGCGCAGCTCCGTGTCTTTCTGTTCTAGCTATACCTCCGACAGGATCCCACCCCTGCTAGGGGCCCTCTGTCTGCAGCTCCGATGTTCCTCCTTCCCCCCTGTCTGCCTGACAGGTGTTGCCTGGGCAACGCCCAGTCAGCTTCTCTCTAACTTTTTATCCAGCCCACCAGTTTTAACCTTCTGTGAGGAGTGCCCTAGTAGATAGGAGCAAGGCTCCCCCTGGTGGTCTGGAGTGTGAAGTGTGGTGTATGGTTTGTGATACCTGGTAGGAAGATCTCCTTTATTGCCATCAGACGTAATATCACTCCCCTGGTGGAAGAATGACATTACTGCAACGACCAGGACTCTGGGGCGCTGCACTCCCCCCCGTTAAATCCAGTACTCCTGGATCGGGAAAAGAAAAAAACAATACATTAGCAAAAAGACATACACAATTTTTGAAATGCTATGAAACAAGTTAATATAACAATGCTTCCCTTTATGGGAGGTGAGAACACTTGAACGTTGCAAACAAGAACATATTTACATTGTCAGCTTACTTCTGTAGATTGATCAACTATGGATGCGCTAACTAACTATGAAATGCTATTACCCATACAGGTATACTATCTATTGACTACTAAGTGCAATTACAAAACAATAAATTAACATTTTCTTTATTCAAGCATAAAACTGTTATTTTTCTATAAGTGCAAAGTCTTTTAATTAACTACCTGAGGCTCACTAGAGGACTCACTAACCCCTACGGGTTCACTCTATTGAAATGTAGAACAGGTGTCACCCCCCTATGGGTTCACTGTACCTTTCTTTCAATTTACTTAGCCTAAATTTTATTTAGAGTACATCATCTAACATTTCCTATTCTTAAAGGGGTTGTCTGTTATGACCTGGTGGGTACGGAGCGGTACTGAGATGACCTGGTGGGCAAAACCAATCATGAACTCGCTAAGGAGCAGCACTGAAATGACCTGGTGGGTAAAACAAAAATAGGACTAGCTCTGAGGAGGTGGTAACTTTACTGACCGCAATCCCTACTCCTAACACCAACACTAGAAATAGCCGTGGAGCGATCCTATCTCTGCCTAGACGCCTCTGCACAGCCTAAGAACTAGCTACCCCTGAAGATGGAAACGGAAAGCTATCTCGCCTCAGAGAAACCCCCAAAGGAAGATAGCCCCCCACAAATATTGACGGTGAGTGGAGAGGGAAAATGACAAACTTAGAAATGAAACTAGATTTTTTAGCAAAGGAGGCCAATACTACCTAAATAGACAGAGATAGAAAAGGCTACTTTGTGGTCAGTATAAAAACTAAAAGTCCACGCAGAGTTTACAAAAATAACCACCACACCGACTCACGGTGTGGAGGGGCAAATCTGCGACCCCAGAGCTTCCAACTAGCCGGAATATTTCATAATGACAAGCTGGACAAAAGAGACATAAATTGAACTGAACAGAAGGTCCTAAGCAGGGAAACACCCAAAAAGTAGCAGACTTATCTTAAGCTGAAAATGGACTGGCCAACAGAGAACTTCCAGGAAAGGACTGAATCCACAGGAAATACATTGACAGCTGGCATCCACTAAAGCCAAAAGCCCAGTTAAATAACAAGGCCAGGAAACCGATTAGTGAACGCAGCTGCTAAGTTCCACTTGAAACCACCAGATGGAGCCCAAGAGCAGAACTCCCAAAAATACCATTCGCAACCACAGGATGGAGCCCAAGAATGGAATTCACAACAGTTGTCCACTACTTTCAATTATCCCCCAATGTATCCCCCCGGGGCCCCTGACGAATTGTGTAAATACCTTGCATTGCCTTTTTTGCCTGTGAGCGGTGCTATGCTGGTGGCTGAGTCCGGGTCACGTGACCCCCAGGCTGCAGCCACCGCTAATTTCCGCCGACGTCACGTCAATTTCCAGACTCTGGAAATTGACGTGACATCAGTAACAGGCATGTCCCAGCCACACAGTCAGCAGTCACTCAAGAGTGACTGGGCTGTGGGCGGGACTGTGCTGTGCTGGGGGCGGGCGGGGCTTTGCTGGGGGGCGGGCGGGGCTGTGCACTGCAGGTGTCTGGTGCTGGGATGGGATCTGCTTGCCGAGATGCGCTGCGGTGGCGGCTGATCCCGTGGCTGCAGCCGGTGCCGTGGCGGCGGCCGGTCCTTCGGCGGCCGGTCGCACGGCGGCGGCCGGTCCCGCGGCGGCTGGTGCGTCAGCGGCCGGTCCCGCTGTGGTGGTCGGTGCCGTGGCGGCGGCGGCCGGTCCCGCGGCAGCGGCTGGTCCCACGGCGGCGGCTGGTGCGTCGGCGGCCGGTCCCGCCGCGGTGGTCGGTGCCGTGGCGGTGGCGGCGGCGGTGACCGGTGCGACGGCGGGGGTCTGCGTGGTGCTGAAGGTGGCTGTGCAGTGGTGGTGGGGGCGGCGTTGTCTCTGTGTGCAGGCATGTCCGATGGGACTACAAGTCCCATCGGGCTTTGCCTGCTACAGTGACAGTGGGTGACACATTAGCCAATAATGGGACAGTAGTAGTCCCACCATCCAGCTAATGTGTTGAATGTAAAAAAACAAAGAAAAAAAAAACACATATACAGTACATACATACATAGAACACATGCAGAACATGCGACATGCACCATGCGACGACATGCGGCATGCGACAACATGCGCCATGCGACGACATGCAGCATGCGACGACATGCGCCATGCGACTACATGCGCCATGCGACTACATGCGCCATGCGACTACATGCTGCATGCGACTACATGCTGCATGCGACGAAATGCGGCATGCGATGGCATGTGACGACATGCGCCATACGACGACATGCTGCATGCGACGAAATGCGGCATGCGACGAAATGCGGCATGCACCGACATGGGGCATGCGACGACATGCGCCATGCGACGACATGCTGCATGCAACGACATGCGGCATGCGACGACATGCGGCATGCGACGACATGCGCCATGCGACGACATGCGGCATGCGACGACATGCTGCATGTGACGACATGCGTCATGCGACGACATGCGGCATGCGACGACATGCACCATGCGACGACATGCGCCATGCGACGACATGCACCATGCGATGACATGCACCATGCGATGACATGCGCATACAGTACGTGTACATACATAGACATACAGTACATATAACAGAGTATATACTCACCATCACTTGTCACTTTGATCCCCGAAGCCATTGTCATCTGTAAAAAATATTAAAATAATAAACAAACAATATACTCCCTGATCCGCAGAAATCCAATTACAACGAGTGTCCCTCGACGATCTCCCGTGGAGAGCAGGAGCATCTGCTGATGCAACCACTCTCCAGGGGCCCCAGGAACACAATGAGGGGAGGAAGGTATCCTTCCACAATGTATTCCCCACAATATGTTCCTACGCCCCTGTGAGAAAATAGTCCCTAGTCTCACTTTATGGCATGCTGTATGAGAAAGTTCCCACGCAGCTTTTTGCCATAAAGTGAGACCAGTGAACTTTAGTAACCTCAGTGATGCACTGCAGGAGCCATTGTCTCCTGTCAGTGTGTCACTGAGGGTCCTATAGAGCAGTGACATCACCCGATGTCACTGTTCTATAGGGGAGATCGTCGTGGGACACTTGTTTGTTGTGAATTTACTTTTTGGCTCCCTCTAGTGGTTACTAGTGATTTGACTCTGGGTTTGTCAGTCATTCCTTTTATGCTCACCTGGGTCGTTAGGTCAGGGGTGTTGCTATATAGGCTCCCTGGACCTTCAGTTCAATGCCTGGCAACGTTGATATCAGAGCTAATCTGTAGTGCTCTTGTCTACTGATCCTGGTTCCTGCTTGATTAAGCTAAGTCTGCTTTTTTGCTTTTTGCAATTCGTTATTGTTTGCATTTTTTGTCCAGCTTGTATATTATCTGTATCCTGACCTTGCTGGAAGCTCTAGGGCGGCTGGTGTTCTCCCCCCGGGCCGTTAGACGGTTCGGGGGTTCTTGAATCTCCAGCGTGGATTTTTGATAGGGTTTTTGTTGACCATATAAGTTATCTTACTATATTCTGCTATTAGTAAGTGGGCCTCTCTGTGCTAAACCTAGTTCATCTCTGTGTTTGTCATTTCCTCTTACCTCACCGTTATTATTTGTGGGGGGCTTGTATCCTACTTTTGGGGTCCTTTCTCTGGAGGCAAGAGAGGTCTTTGTTTTCCTCTTCTAGGGGTAGTTAGCTCTCCGGCTGGCGCGAGACATCTAGCGACCAACGTAGGCATGTTCCCCGGCTACTTCTAGGGTTGGCGTTAGGAGTAGATATATGGTCAACCCAGTTACCACTGCCCTATGAGCTGGATTTTTGTACTTTGCAGACTTGCTGATATCTCTGAGACCCTCGCCATTGGGGTCATAACAGTTTGCCAGGCCAGTACTAAATGTTAAATGCATTGCAGAAGTGGGATTATAAGAAAGAAAGTTCTGAGGTTTTTTTTCTCTCTCTCATTTTTTTTTTTTTCCTTTTCCCCTTTACCTTTGAGTGGCTTGTGATTGCTGCAGACATGAATGTCCAGACCTTGATTACAAGTGTGGACCAGCTTGCTGCTCATGTGCAGGGCATACAAGATTATGTTACCAGAAATCCTAT
Organism: Ranitomeya variabilis; assembly: GCF_051348905.1. NCBI lineage: Eukaryota > Metazoa > Chordata > Amphibia > Anura > Dendrobatidae > Ranitomeya > Ranitomeya variabilis. The sequence goes on along the minus strand of NC_135232.1, from coordinate 1,123,354,006 downwards.
GTCAGAACCTAAGATACCGATTCCTGAACTGTTTTCCGGAGACCGATTTAAGTTTAGAAATTTCAGGAATAATTGTAAATTGTTTTTGTCCCTGAGACCCTGTTCCTCTGGAGACTCCGCTCAGCAAGTGAAAATTGTTATTTCTTTTTTACGGGGCGACCCTCAGGATTGGGCTTTCTCGCTGGCGCCAGGAGATCCGGCATTGGCTGATATTGATGCGTTTTTTCTGGCGCTCGGTTTGCTTTATGAGGAACCCAATCTTGAGATTCAGGCAGAAAAAGCCTTGCTGGCTATGTCTCAGGGCCAGGACGAGGCTGAGGTGTATTGCCAAAAATTTCGGAAATGGTCCGTGCTGACCCAGTGGAACGAGTGTGCATTGGCTGCAAATTTTAGAAATGGCCTTTCTGAAGCCATTAAGAATGTGATGGTGGGTTTTCCCATTCCCACAGGTCTGAATGATTCCATGGCCCTGGCGATTCAAATTGACCGGCGGTTGCGGGAGCGCAAAACCGCAAATTCCCTCATGGTGTTATCTGAACAGGCACCTGATTTAATGCAATGTGATAGAATCCTGACAAGAAATGAGCGGAAAATTCATAGACGCCAGAATGGCTTGTGTTACTACTGTGGTGATTCTGCACATGTTATCTCAGCATGCTCTAAGCGTCTTACTAAGGTTGTTAGTCCTGTCGCCATTGGTAATTTGCAACCTAAGTTCATTCTATCTGTAACTTTGATTTGCTCACTGTCATCGTATCCTGTCGTGGCGTTTGTAGATTCAGGTGCTGCCCTGAGTCTTATGGATCTGTCATTTGCCAAGCGTTGCGGTTTTGTTCTTGAGCCATTAGAAAATCCTATCCCTCTTAGGGGTATTGACGCTACGCCATTGGCAGAAAATAAGCCGCAGTTTTGGACACAGGTTACCATGTGCATGACTCCTGAACATCGGGAGGTGATACGTTTTCTTGTTCTGCATAAGATGCATGATTTGGTTGTTTTGGGGTTGCCATGGTTACAGACCCATAATCCAGTCTTGGACTGGAAGGCAATGTCAGTGTCAAGTTGGGGCTGTCATGGAATTCATGGAGATTCCCTGCCCATGTCTATTGCTACTTCTACGCCTTCGGAAGTTCTGGCGTATTTGTCTGATTATCAGGATGTCTTCAGCGAGTCTAGGTCAAGTGCATTGCCTCCTCATAGGGAATGTGACTGTGCAATAGATTTGATTCCAGGCAGTAAGTTTCCTAAGGGAAGACTGTTTAATCTGTCGGTACCTGAACATACCGCGATGCGTTCATATATCAAGGAGTCTCTGGAGAAGGGGCATATCCGTCCTTCTTCTTCCCCTCTTGGTGCAGGATTCTTTTTTGTGGCTAAAAAGGACGGATCTTTGAGGCCTTGTATTGACTATCGGCTTTTGAATAAGATCACTGTCAAATTTCAGTATCCTTTGCCGTTGTTGTCAGACTTGTTTGCCCGGATTAAAGGTGCCAAGTGGTTCACCAAGATAGACCTTCGTGGTGCGTACAACCTTGTGCGCATTAAGCAAGGAGATGAATGGAAAACCGCATTCAATACGCCCGAAGGTCATTTTGAGTACTTGGTGATGCCATTTGGGCTCTCTAATGCACCTTCAGTTTTTCAGTCCTTTATGCATGACATTTTCCGGAAGTATCTGGATAAATTTTTGATCGTTTATCTGGATGATATTCTGGTTTTTTCTGATGATTGGGACTCGCATGTGGAACAGGTCAGGATGGTTTTCAAGATTTTGCGTGAAAATTCTTTGTTTGTTAAAGGCTCAAAGTGTCTCTTTGGTGTACAGAAGGTTCCCTTTTTAGGGTTCATTTTTTCCCCTTCTGCTGTGGAGATGGACCCAGTCAAGGTTCGAGCTATTCATGATTGGACTCAACCCTCGTCAGTTAAGAGTCTTCAGAAGTTCTTGGGTTTTGCTAACTTCTACCGTCGTTTTATCGCTAATTTTTCTAGTGTTGTTAAACCGTTGACGGATATGACCAAGAAAGGCTCTGATGTGGCTAACTGGGCTCCTGCTGCCGTGGAGGCTTTCCAGGAGTTGAAGCGCCGGTTTACTTCAGCGCCTGTTTTGTGCCAGCCTGATGTCTCACTTCCCTTTCAGGTTGAAGTGGATGCTTCGGAGATTGGGGCAGGGGCCGTTTTGTCGCAGAGAGGCCCTGGTTGCTCTACTATGAGACCTTGTGCCTTTTTCTCTAGGAAGTTTTCGCCGGCAGAGCGAAATTATGATGTGGGCAATCGGGAGTTGTTGGCCATGAAGTGGGCATTTGAGGAGTGGCGTCATTGGCTCGAGGGTGCTAAGCATCGTGTGGTGGTCTTGACTGATCACAAAAATCTGATGTACCTCGAGTCTGCTAAACGCCTGAATCCTAGACAGGCCCGCTGGTCATTGTTTTTCTCCCGTTTTGATTTGTGGTTTCGTATTTACCAGGTTCTAAGAATGTGAAGGCCGATGCTCTGTCTAGGAGCTTTGTGCCTGATGCTCCTGGAGTCGCTGAACCTGTGGGTATTCTTAAGGAAGGAGTTATCCTGTCAGCTATTTCTCCAGATCTGCGACGTGTGTTGCAGAGATTTCAGGCTGGTAGGCCTGACTCTTGTCCACCTGACAGATTGTTTGTGCCTGCTAAATGGACCAGCAGAGTCATTTCCGAGGTTCATTCCTCAGTGTTGGCAGGGCACCCGGGAATTTTTGGCACCAGAGATCTGGTGGCCAGGTCCTTTTGGTGGCCTTCCTTGTCAAGAGATGTGCGGTCATTTGTGCAGTCCTGTGGTACTTGTGCTCGAGCTAAGCCTTGCTGTTCTCGTGCCAGCGGGTTGCTCTTGCCCTTGCCTGTCCCGAAGAGACCTTGGACACACATCTCTATGGATTTCATTTCGGATCTTCCGGTGTCTCAGGGCATGTCTGTCATCTGCGTGATATGTGATCGTTTCTCCAAGATGGTCCATCTGGTTCCTTTGCCCAAACTGCCTTCCTCTTCTGATCTGGTTCCTGTGTTCTTCCAGAACGTGGTTCGTTTGCACGGCATTCCTGAGAATATTGTGTCGGACAGAGGATCCCAGTTTGTTTCCAGGTTCTGGCGATCCTTTTGTGGTAGGATGGGCATAGATTTGTCGTTTTCGTCCGCTTTTCATCCACAGACTAACGGACAAACGGAACGAACTAATCAGACTCTGGAGGCGTATTTGAGGTGTTTTGTCTCTTCTGATCAGGATGATTGGGTGACCTTCTTGCCGTTGGCTGAATTTGCCCTTAATAATCGGGCTAGTTCTGCCACCTTGGTTTCGCCATTTTTCTGCAACTCTGGTTTCCACCCTCGTTTTTCCTCGGGACATGTGGAGCCTTCTGACTGTCCTGGGGTGGATTCTGTGGTGGATAGGTTGCAGCGGATCTGGAATCATGTGGTGGACAACTTGAAGTTGTCACAGGAGAAGGCTCAGCGTTTTGCCAACCGCCGCCGCGGTGTGGGTCCCCGACTTCGCGTTGGGGATTTGGTATGGCTGTCTTCTCGATTTGTTCCTATGAAGGTCTCCTCTCCCAAATTTAAGCCTCGATTCATTGGTCCTTACAAGATATTGGAGATCCTTAATCCTGTATCCTTTCGCCTGGATCTTCCGGTGTCGTTTGCCATTCACAACGTATTTCATAGGTCCTTGTTGCGGCGGTACGTTGTGCCTATGGTTCCTTCTGCTGAGCCTCCTGCTCCGGTGTTGGTTGAGGGCGAGTTGGAGTACGTGGTGGAGAAGATCTTAGATTCTCGTCTCTCCAGGCGGAGGCTTCAGTACCTGGTCAAGTGGAAGGGCTATGGTCAGGAGGATAATTCCTGGGTGGTCGCCTCTGATGTGCATGCGGCCGATTTAGTTCGTGCCTTTCACGCCGCTCATCCTGATCGCCCTGGTGGTCTTGGTGAGGGTTCGGTGACCCCTCACTAAGGGGGGGGTACTGTTGTGAATTTACTTTTTGGCTCCCTCTAGTGGCTACTAGTGATTTGACTCTGGGTTTGTCAGTCATTCCTTTTATGCTCACCTGGGTCGTTAGGTCAGGGGTGTTGCTATATAGGCTCCCTGGACCTTCAGTTCAATGCCTGGCAACGTTGATATCAGAGCTAATCTGTAGTGCTCTTGTCTACTGATCCTGGTTCCTGCTTGATTAAGCTAAGTCTGCTTTTTTGCTTTTTGCAATTCGTTATTGTTTGCATTTTTTGTCCAGCTTGTATATTATCTGTATCCTGACCTTGCTGGAAGCTCTAGGGCGGCTGGTGTTCTCCCCCTGGGCCGTTAGACGGTTCGGGGGTTCTTGAATCTCCAGCGTGGATTTTTGATAGGGTTTTTGTTGACCATATAAGTTATCTTACTATATTCTGCTATTAGTAAGTGGGCCTCTCTGTGCTAAACCTAGTTCATCTCTGTGTTTGTCATTTCCTCTTACCTCACCGTTATTATTTGTGGGGGGCTTGTATCCTACTTTTGGGGTCCTTTCTCTGGAGGCAAGAGAGGTCTTTGTTTTCCTCTTCTAGGGGTAGTTAGCTCTCCGGCTGGCGCGAGACATCTAGCGACCAACGTAGGCATGTTCCCCGGCTACTTCTAGGGTTGGCGTTAGGAGTAGATATATGGTCAACCCAGTTACCACTGCCCTATGAGCTGGATTTTTGTACTTTGCAGACTTGCTGATATCTCTGAGACCCTCGCCATTGGGGTCATAACACTTGTTATTAATTGGACTACGGCGGACAGGTAGTATACGGTTTATTATTTTACGTTTTTTGCAGGCGCTGAAGTATGGTAAGTATGGTTAAATGAAGAATATTAAAATACTTTTTCCTAATGTGTGTGTGTTTTATTAACCCTTTCTTACTATTGGATTAATAACGGATAGGCGTCTTATTAACCCGGCTTAATGTCATCTTACAATAGCAAGGTGACATTAACCCCTTATTACCCCATATCCCACAGCTACACGGGAGTGGGAAGAGAGGGGCTAAGTGCCGGAATTGGCGCATCTTACAGATGCGCCATTTCTGGGGCGTCTGCGGACTGGTATTCATGGCCAATATCCATGGCCCCTCTCTAGGCTATGAATATCAGCCCGCAGCTGTCTGCATAGCCTTTCTGGCTATAAAATATAGGGGGACCCCACGTCATTTTTTTGGGAGGGTCCCCCTATTTTAATAGCCAGTAAAGGCTACGCAGACAGCTGCGGGCTGATATTCATAGCAGGCTACAAATATTGGCCCCCGGCCGTCGGCTTTCCCCCTCTGGCGCAGAAAATTGCGCGGGAGCCCACGCAGTTTTTTTCCATTTTTTATTAAATTAAACGCTCATTAAGGCCTGTTTCACACTTGCGTCGGCACGGGTCCATCGCTATGCATTGGGCCGACGTACCGACGCACGTTGTGAAATTTGTGCACGTCGTGGGCAGCGGATGCAGTTTTTCAACGCATCCGCTGCCCATTCTGAAGTCCGGGGAGTAGGGGGCGGAGTTTTGGCCGCGCATGCGTGGTAGAAAATGGCAGACGCGACGGACGTGCCAACGGTCCGCCAAAACACGATGCATCCGTTGCACGATGGACACGACGTATGGCCATCCGTCGCGATCCTTCACTAATACAAGTCTATGGGTAAAAAACGCATCCTGCGAGCACATTTGCACGATCCGTTTTTTTCCCAAAAAGACAGATTGCTAAAAACGCAAGTGTGAAAGTAGCCTTAGGCTGCTTTCAAACTAGCATCGGTAAGGGTCCGTTGCGCTGCGTCACTAATAAAAGTCTATGGAGAAAAAACGCATCCTGCAGACAACTTTGCAGGACGAGTTTCTTCTCCACAACGACGCATTGCGATGTGCAGTGCACGGCGCTAGTGTGAAAGAGGCCTTAGAAACATCGGCCTTTCTATTATATATCTATGGATATATCTATCCATAGATATATTTATAGATAGATATATCTATAGATACATGGATGTATCTATCCATATATTTGGGTGCTTTCACACATCAGGTTTTTGCCGTGAGGCACAATCCGGCGAGTTTTGAAAAAAACGGATCCATTTTTTTCCGCCGGATCCGTTTTTTTCTCATAGTTTCATCCGTTTTTTGCCGGATCCGTCAAAAAAGCTATTTCCGCCGGATGGAAAACACATACAGAGGAACGTTTTTTCTGTCCTGCGAAAAAACGCACAGCGACGGATCCGGCAAAAAAACGTATGAAACTGAGCTGTGAAATGATGAATCCGGCCTTGGAATCTGTTTTTTCATGCATGTTTCCATTCAAATCATGCACATTTTCCGTTTATTTACTTACTTCCAAAAACGGCATTAAAACCGCGCATAAACCGCACCAAAAAAAGCATCAAAACTGCACCAAAAACTGCATCAAAACTGCACCAAAAACTGCATCAAAACAGTTTTGCAGTTTTGGTGCGGTTTTGATGCAGTTTTTGGTGCGGTTTTGATGCAGTTCTTGGTGTGGTTTTGGTGCAGCTTTTTCCGCAGCATAGACTTACATTGGTTGTACACTACACTGCGGATTTGATGCAATTCAGTGCGGCAAAAAACGCTGCGGATCTGCAATCAGATCCGCAACGTGTGCACACAGCCTTAGCATTTAGTGAACCTAGCCAAAAAGCCAAGCAAAAAACAAGTGTAAGATTGCACTTTTTTTGCACTTTCATCGCACTTTGAATTTTTTTCACATTTTCTGCTACACAACATGGTAAAACCAATGGTGTCATTTAAAAGTAGAACTTGTCCCGCAAAAGATAAGCCCCCACATGGCCATATTGACGGAAAAATTATGGCTCTGGAAAGAAGGGGAGTGACAAACGAAAACAAAAAAGCTCCAGGGGTGAAGGGGTTTAGAAACATGGATATGGACATACCTATGGAAATAGACATAGATATATAGATATATCTGTATGTATCTATCTATCTATCTATCTATCTATCTATCTATCTGTCTATCCCATATCTATCTATCTATCTATCTATCCTTCTATCTGTGTGTAATGGAGTGTGGGTTGGACAAATGTAAAAGAGGAGGTTGGACAGAAATGACATCACAAATCTTTTTGAAGATAGAGGGGGGAGAGGAGGGAGGGGTTGGGGTGTGTTTTGGAGTGGGTGTGGTAGGTTCGTGCTTAGTAGCAGTGCAATGGATCATGGAACTTGTAGTATTAGAGCACAATAACTCAGGAGAAAGGAAGTTGTTGATTAACCCCATGAGAGCTGAATCCAGCACTAAAGATGTGCTGCTACGGCATGACAAAAAGGTAATATTGCTAAAATAAACACAGTAGATGTTTTCAGTGGCACATAATAGCAAGATTTATGAAAAAAAAAAGGTTATAGTAGTGGACAACTTCTTTAACTGCATACTATCAGCTATGTATAAACATTATCACTATCTAACTATCTAAGACAACATTATTTTGCTTAGGCAAATTGCAACAAGTAAACATTCCCTTTAAGGGTAAACCCAAGTCTCTTCTGAGGTAGAGCATTTAAATCACATCATCAATACTCAAGTCCGTTTAAGATGACGCAAGATGAGGAACCCGTTATGAACCCCCGAACGTTGTTTGAGTGGGCTACAAGACGTGTAATCCTGACCCGGAATTCTGCCGCACCAACAGGTTTTTCTTCAGGTCTGTAAGGCAAAGCAGTTATTTTTACAGCATAATTAACAGCAGTTTCTGTTAAGAGGCAGTCTCTGTAAAAGCCTCCTATGTAAAACCAGTAGAAAGCACCTTTAAGAAGGTGCAAACTATTTACAAGCAGTTTGTGAACCATTCACCGTCCATGATTCAAATGTTCTTTTTAAAGCAGTGATGAACTTGTGCAAAACTTAGGATCCCTTTAAACAAGGGATCCCTTTAAAAGATAACCCTGGATGGGTTCAAGCAGCAAAGAAAGAACAGTTTAACTATTTACATTCTTTTCAATATTCTCTCACAGCAGGTTGCAAGGCGTCAGTCGGTAGTGGACACTTCCTGACCGGGGAAGCTTTGGTTCCGTCTCCTCGTCTGATGCGATGGCAACGTCTTGGGTTTATCTCTCAGGTGCGGTCAAGTCATTAGTGGTCTGGGTTCAGATGTCAGTTTTGGTAGCAGATTCAGTAGTGGAAATGATGTACACAGTGGTGGTAGTGTTGGGACTCCTCAGTTCAGAGTTAGTCTTAGTCAGGACAGCAGGTGGCACTACTGCAGGTTCACATCGCTTAACATTCTTAGCTTACCAACCTTGCTCACTCCAATGGCGGGTGTAAGTTACATGGTCTCCTCTGTTAAAGTTTCGGTTATGGTGTCCTTCGCGGAACTGGGCTTCCACGTTATAGCTGGTAACGAAGACTTCAGTTGGTAATCCTGGCTCCTGTATAAAGCCCCAACCCCTTTTCGGGTGAAAGGCCAATCCTTGCTTCACCGAGCTCTTATTACAGTGTTTGTTCTTAGACTTCTGCTCTTTATGTGGAGCACTCAGTTCTGTTCTTTTAGTTTTTTCCAATGTGAAATTAGGCATTGTTTGTACTGTTCCCAGGTGAGCACTGCAATATAGGAACCCTCCTGTTTGGAACCGTCCGATATAGTCTTTGGAGCGTCCCATTTGAAAATTACCCCCTCGGAGCTGACGTCTAACGGTTCGCCCATAGATGTCGGTAACGGGGGGAGTATCCCTTCCATCGTGCCGAGGGCTGTCACGACTAGCTCGGCAGCAGGTGGTTGGTCACAGTCGGGACGGTGAGCGGCCACCGGAGCAGGATCGATCGTTGGGGCAGGGACGTTTTCCGTACCTGTGTCTGATGTGGTTCCACCAATGTCGATCTGCTCCGCTGATGAGGACGCTGGAGTCTGCTGCTGCTCGGACCACGGTTCTTCCAATGCGATCTTCTTGCACAGCTCCGACTTCCATTTCTTCTCTGCAGTCGGCTCTGCACCCGGGAGTTGGGAGCTCGGCTCCTCCACCGGCAGATCCAAGAAGTCCGGATCTTCCAGCAACGGCAAGTTCGGGTTCGCCTCTGGCTGCCTGAGAAGGTCCTGGGTCACATTGTTGTGGTGCAGGTACTTGCTGGTCGCCATCACTGCTTCGGGGTCTGCAGGAGCACATGCACTCTGCTCCTCCATTTTCTGGGGGTGGAGTTCCTTCTTGACTTCTGGGCATGTCATCATCTCGCAGCAGTAGTCAGAGGGGGCGGTCATCACTTTTGGTGCCGCTGTGGTGATCTCCTCCCATGGCACGCCCTTCTTCTTCTTCTGTGCTCCTCGTGGCGCTGTAATGGCAGCAGTTTTGGCGGGAATTTGCAAAATGGCAAATGGCAATACACAGTCTTTAAGCAAATCACAGTTCAAATACAGTTCTGGCACAGTTCTTAGGCGCACATGACCCGATTTTCAGGCTTAAGTAGATCATGATGCCAAAGTTTGAAGCACCCCCACAGTAAGGGCAATGGGGTACTCGGCACCGGGTCCTTAAGTGCTCTGCGGGGATGTCACGGTGGCCCGACCCAGTCCGTGGCCCTTCGAGGGGCGTCCAATAAAGAAGATAGTTTTTATGGTTTTGGGAAAGGTCTTTAAAGGGATAGTTCGTGACGCCACCTGTGGTATTCGGCCAGGGTGACCGATGCTGCTTAGGGGTCCGCTGGGTTGATGTGATGGCAGCTAGATGGTATACCTTCCCACAGGTGAAGTGTTTCCCCAGGGCTTCTCAGAAGTGTAGATGGTGATGGTGGATGATGAAAGGCGCAGTGAATAACGAGGACACAAGGGTGCAGTCTCTTTACTTTTACTGGAGGCTTCAGCATCCACAGTCCAGGGTACAGACCACAGGGTAGGCAGAGTCCGGCTGGTCCGAAGGCAAATCCAGAGTCCCCTTATCCAGGTGGAAATCAGTAGCCTTCCTACTAGCGCCTGTGTGTTGTAGTACCTCCCTGCTGAGGTTCCTGGTAAGGTCCTCACAACTCTTGTAGATGTTCTAGATGTTATTTCTTCCTCTCTGTCCCCCAGATGGTGTGGATAGGACAAACCCATATGACTGATGGCCTGAGGCTTGTTTATAGGGACCCTAGAGACGCCCCCACCCCAAGTTGCTACTGTGTCTTTTTAGGTATTAAGATCGGGCAGCCAACTTGGAATTGACTGTCCTGCCGGTCTCTAAAGTAAAGCATAGAGACAATTACTCCCTCGGTTATCCGGCCACCGGCTACACGCCTCAGAAGGAGGCAGCCTATTTAAGGGCAGAACTCCTCCTTGTGTTTTCTCTTTGTGCTATGACTTCGTTTCTCACCCTCTACAACACAATTCTCTTTGTGTCCATTCTTAGGGTGCTGCCGCACATGGGGCAGGCACAGCTCTGTGTAAAGACACAGACACAGGTTCTAGCTAGACCTCCGACAGGATGCCACCCCTGCCAGGGGCCCTCTGTCTGCAGCTCCGATGTTCCTCCTTTCCCTCTGTCTGCCTGACAGGTGTTGCCTGGGCAAAGCCCAGTCAGCTTCTCTCTAACTTTCTATCCAGCAGCCCACCAGTTTTACCCTTCTGTGAGGAGTGCCCTAGTAGATAGGAGCAAGGCTCCCCCTGGTGGTCTGGAGTGTGAAGTGTGGTGTATGGTTTGTGATACCTGGTAGGAAGATCTCCTTTATTGCCATCAGATGTAATATCACTCCCCCTGGTGGAAGAATGACATTACTGCAACAACCAGGACTCTGGGGCACTGCATATCCAGTTCAAATTACTAATACTGACCTACAAAGCCATCCATAACCTGTCTTTTCCATATATCTCTGAACTAATCTACCGATATCTTCCCTCACGTAATCTCCAATCCTCCCAAGACCTCCTTCTCTCCTCCACACTTATTCGCTCCTCACCCAACCACCTCCAAGACTTCTCCAGAATATCCCCCATCCTCTGGAATTCTTTGCCCCAAAACATCCGACTATCAACCACATTTGGATCCTTCAGATGGAACCTGAAAACCCACCTCTTCAGGAAAGCCTACAGCTTGCACTGACCCCGCTGCCTCCTCACCACTACTGAAGCTACCGCCTCACCAACTCCGGAGCTGCTGAAACCCTCAACCTACTGTCTTCTTCCCCACCATCCTGTAGAATGTAAGCCTGCAAGGGCAGGGTACTCTCCTCTATGTATCAGTCTGTCATTGTTAGTTTTTTTACTGTAACTGATATCTGTAATTTGTATGTTAGCCCTTCTCATGTACAGCACCATGGAATCAATGGTGCTATATAAATAAATAATAATAATATTAATAATAATAATAATAAGAAGTGTCAAACAAATAAACACTTGTACTGCCCCCTCCATGGCTCTCCTCAACCTGTCCTAACACCTACAACAGCTATCACCAACTGGTGCTTCAACTTGTTTCCTTTCAGTTTTATCCTCCCTCTGGGTCTTCTGGTAGTCACTTATTAGGATCCACACATTCATGCTGAGTGCAACAAACATCAGTGACGTGTATCGATTCCCACATTACCGTGATAGGCATGAAGCCCTACAGATCACATGGGGTCTGGTCAGTAATAATGCCATTGGAAAACCTAGTGAGCTGATCAGAGTTCCTTCTGAGAAGCAGCAGCAGGGGTTATTGCATTTTTAAAACACTTTCCAAAAGAATTGCTCCAAATATATTTAATGAAAATTGAACCCTTTAGTGAATCTACATGAATTCAATTTTGCTCAACTACAGTCCTTAGATATACAGCGCTTGTTACGATATTGGTGGAGCAGGTGGAATCCGATGCCCGGAAGAGCACAAGCGGGTACAGCAAGGGTTGGTGGTAAGGAGTTGAATTGCAGTACAATTTAGCAAAGTCAGTATTAGCAGCCACTAGTGGTCAATCCGCAGAAGTACCACAGAATCCTGATAGCACTATGCAAAACATTTAGGGTGCTTTCACATTGCGTTCTGGATACCCATCAGGGCATACGTCCACCCCCCCATAAAACGGGGTCCAGATGCATGTGCCGATATTGCCAAAAGACTGTAATGGTGATGACTGTGTGAATGTGAGCTCTGCCTTGCACTTTTTTCTATAGTGTACTCCTATAGGAGGAGGACACTCAGATGCAGTCTACTATGTCTGTGTGTCAGCCTCATGTAGGCATGCACACACTCCAGAAAATGGTGCACGTCAGAGCTCACATTCACCCTGCTGCCACCATTACAGTCTACGGCTCTATCAGCGCATGGGTCTAGACAATTTCTTTTCTCGCTACGCTATTTACAAATTGGAATCATTTACTTTATATTTTTAAAGATTGGACATTTCCTAATTCAAAAATGCATTTTTTATTATTGTTTTTTTTAATGGTGGGTGATTTGAACATTTATATATATATATATATATATATATATATATATATATATATATATATATATATATATATATATATATATATATATATATATATACACACACATACATATAGCAATAATTTTTTTAAACTTTTTTTTACTTTTTAATTGCTTCCATAGTCACTTTAGCTGCAAATGTATGATCGCTTGTGCTTCACATAGCGGGGCTTCAGGACAGCATTTAACATGGTAACAGCTACAGATGGATCACCATTCCACCTGCAGCTGTTAGAGGCACATGACAGCTGATCAAATCAGGTGTAATGTGCTGGGAAAGATGTGGGCTCAGCGCTGGATTTTGGCTGTACACACATGGTCAAAATTGTTGGTACCCCTCACTTAGTGACAGAAAAACCCTCAATGGTCACAGAAATAACTTGAATCTGACAAAAGTAATAATAAATAAAAGATCTATGAAAATGAACAAATGAAAGTCAGACATTGCTTTTCAACCATGCTTCCACAGAATTAAAAATAAAAAATAAAACTCATGACATAGGACTGGACAGAAATGAGGGTGCCCCTGAAAATAATGTGACAAAATGGAAAGGTGAAATCAAGGTGTGACCACTAACTAGCATCACAGGTGTCTACAGTCTTGGAATCAGTGAGTGGCCTGTATATAGGGCCACAGATACTCACTGTGCTGTTTGGTGACATGGTGTGTATCACACTCAACATGGACCAGAGGAAGTGAAGGAAAGAGTTGTCTCAGGAGATTAGAAAGAAAATTATAGACAAACATGTTAAAGGTAAAAGTTATAAGACATCTCCAAGCAGCTTAATGTTCCTGTGACTACAGTTGCACATATTATTCAGAAAGTTAAGATCAGTGGGACTGTATCCAATCTCCCTGGACGTGGCCGCAGGACGAAAATTGATGACAAATCAAAGAGACGGATAATATGAATGATAACAAAATAGCCCAGAAAAACTTCTAAACAGATTAAGGTGAACTTCAGGCTCAAGGAACATCAGTGTCAGATCGCACCAACCGTCGTTGTATGAGCCAAGTGGACTTCATGGGAGACAACCAAGAAGGACATGATTGTTGAAAAAAAATCCTAAAAAAGCCAGACTAGAATTTGTCAACTACGTGTTGACAAGCCACAATGCTTCTGGGAGAATGTCCTATGGACATATGAGACAAAAATTGAACTTTTTGGCAATGCACATCAGCTCTATGTTCACAGATGGAAAAATGAAGAATATCAGGAAAAGAACACAGTCCCTACTGTGAAACATGGAGGAGGCTCTGTTATGTTCTGGGGCTGCTTTGCTGCATCTGGCACAGGGTGTCTAGAATCTTTGCAGGGTACAATAAAATCTCAAGACTATCAAGGGATTCTAGAGAGAAATGTGCTGCTCAGTGTCAGAAAGCTTAGTCTCAGTTGTAGGTCATTGGTCTTTCAACAAGATAATGACCCAAAACACACAGCTGAAAACACCCAAGAATGACTAAGAGGAAATCATTGGACTATTCTGAAGTGACGTTCTATGAGCCCTGACCTAAATACTATTGAGCATCTTTGGAAAGAGCTGAAACATGCCATCTGGAAAAGGTAACCTTCAAACACGAGACAACTGGAGCAGTTTGCTCTTCAGGAGTTCCCAAAATACCTGTCGAGAGGTGCAGAAGTCTCATTGACAGTTACAGGGATTGTTTGATTGCAGTGATTACCTCAAAAAGTTGTGCAACAAAATGTTAAGTTAAGGGTACCATCATTTCTGTCCAGGCCGATTTCATGAGTTTTATAATTTTTTAAATTCTGTGGACGCATGGTTGAAAAGCAATGTCTGACTTTCATTTGTTCATTTTCATAGATCTTTTGTTTATTATTACTTTTGTGAGATTCAAGTTATTTCTGTCACCATTTGGGGTTTTTCTGTCATTAAACAAGGGGTACCAACAATTTTGACAACGTGTGTACCTATATGACAAAGCTCACTATGTCCTGAGCAGTGACTGAAGCCGTGACTCTATGACTGAAATCCAGAGGCTGCCGGGAGGAATGAAGTTCACTTCCTCCCTGCAGCTGGGGTTTCAGAGTCGTAGCTGCATGGTTTTCAGAATAGAAGAAGGCATGTCTGTCCAAAATGCGCATCGGGGAAGTGGCACGGCTGCAAGGCTAAGGTACTGTTAGGGCTAGCGGAACGCATCAAATAATTAGAGAAAAGGAATAAGGTGCGTTCGCAGCCCAGGGTCCACCATGCAGAGATGGAACCTGCTGCTAAGCAATGACGGACTATATGGCGGTACAATGAGGATACACACGAGTTAGCTTCACCCTTTGTGAAATAGGTGAACCCTGTTGCGTCACAGGGCCGCAGTACCGCACGTAACAAAGCTAATAATTTAATAGCATGAGAGTGCATGCGATGCTGCACTGGTGGACGCCACTAACCACCCAGAAAGTGTGGTGATAGCGCATGGCGCCGCACTGGCGGTCACAGCAATAGACGCTGTTTGTGTACCAGTGTTGGTTACAAGTCGGGCGCTAGATTATAATCATCATCCTTACGCGAGCATTCAAATACAAGGGAGGGGATGATTAATGAGCGACTTTCACTCACAACACACACACATAAACAAGAGTATACTAGCGCATGGCCGTGCGGCCATGCAAACCTTTTATAGCTGCAGCATGTACAGGACCTTCCCAGAAGGACCAATGGGAGGCTGCCACAGAAGTTGAGCACCTTCAGGACCTTCCTGGAAAACCAATGGGATTGGCTGCAGTATCTGAGCATGTGACCCTCGATCTCCAACAGGAGATCTTTCCCTGGGCATGCTCAGAAGGGGAAAAGCAGGACTTAGTCTGCTCGCCGCTGCCCAGCACTGGCTTTAATGGCAGAAGCTGGAAAGCAGCAGTAACCCTTTGCACAGAGTGAGACTGAGCAAGATGCTGGGACCGACGTCTACGCTGAGCAGGCTCCACTGCGGCTGATGCAGAATGAGAGACGGCAGCAGACAAGGTTCGAGATTCCCCCTGTGCAGCGGCGGGAACTTGACTCCTAACAGGTACATATTTTTTTTCTGTTTTTTACTTGTTTAAGCATATACTGAGACTGTACTTGTATTACTCATGTCTGATATAACCTATCTACTGTAATAGTGATGAGCGAATATACTCGTTACTCGAGATTTCCTGAGCATGCTCGGGTGACCTTCCAGTAGTTTTTAGTGCTCGGAGATTTAGTTTTCCTCACTCAGCTGACATTACACAACTGATGTCAACGCTGAATATTACCCTGCTTGCCATCACACAGGGCATGCAGGAAGTGCTGGGAAAAGCACCAGAATTGGCACATCTAATGGATGCCCCTTTTCTGGGGTGGCTGCCGGCTACTATATTTAGGCTGTGGAGGAACAAATATCCATGGACCCTCCCAGTCTGAGAATATCAGCCCCCAGCTGTCTGTTTTACCTTGACTGGTTATAAAAAATGTGGAGGACCGCATGCCATTTTTTAAAATATTTATTTAAATAATTTGAAAAAAAAACAGTGTGGGAGCTCCTCTTTTTTTGATAGCCAGCAAAGATAAAGCAGACAAATTAGGGCTGCAGCCTGCAGATATCTGTTTTACCTGTGTTTTTTATCAAAAACAGGGGGAACTCCAAATTTGTTTTATGTTTATTTGCTCTCACATGGCCATTCACAGCCATGCCAATTATTGTGCTCACAGTAGACAAGCTCGTAGATTTTCTATGCTCCAGCCATTCAACAAGCTTTATTAGTATGCCAAACCCAAACAGTAATGCGGATGTTCAGCAAGGAGCCATGTTTGGGTTTGGAACCAGACACTAGGTGTCTGGCAGAAACCCCGAACTTTACAGTTCGGGTTCACTCATCCCTAATGAAGAGTAATTTTGAAATACTTGTTTACTGATGAGGGCTGTACAACTCTGGATGGTCCAAATGGATGGATTAGGGGAGGGTTGGAGGATGGCCATCATGTCCCAACAAGGCTGTAAAGTCAGCAAGGAGGTGGTCATGTTTTTGTCTGGAATCATAGGGACAGAACTGGTAGTTGGAAACTCTGTAGTGCATAATAAATTAGTACAATGCCTTTTTAGTTTTGAAAAAAAACCACTTATTATTTTCAGGTTTGTCCAACAAAATTTGATTCATACTCTTTTGATGATTTGAATATTGTACTGACTCACTTGCATCCACCATTTCGGAAAAAAAGAGAAAGACAGCATCTGCATAATAATTTGAAACGCAATATTTGTCCCTTGCTCGATCCTCAAAGGATGTAAAAATAAGCAATTTCTAAGAGAAAAGTAATAAAAAACCAAGGTGATGCTTGTGTATTATTATGGATAGGCAGGCCTGGATTCTGAAGAGACTGTCCTCATTATTTTGATGGAAATATGGACATGTAACCTTACTTAGTGATAAATGTCGAGGTCACTGATGTGCCAGATATCCTAGCTTCAGTTCCTTATCAATAACCTGCTACTAGTAATGATGGAATCAAGTTTTCAGATTTTTCTGAATCTGGATTTCTTTTATTGGAAAAGTGTTACATTGGTTACAATTGTATCAATAGCACAGGAGATAAATATTCTGCTGGGCAATTCTGCTCCTTGGCTTCGGGTCTCAGCAACTAGAACCCAACTAATCCTTTGTCATGTCTGTATGATATGTGAAAAGTTTTCTAAAAATTAATTTATACTTTGATGGAAACTCTATTGTTATAAATGCCATACATTTCCTTAGGGCTCAAAAAAACAATTAAAGAGTGTCCTCATGGCAGAGAACTTCTTTTCATGAAGAACACCACTGAGAATCTTCAATGTCCATGAAAACTTAGACATTGAGGAAGTGTAAAGGTACCGTCACATTAAGCGACGCTGCAGCGATATAGACAACGATGCCGATCGCTGCAGCGTCGCTCTTTCGCCGTTGTGTGGTCGCTGGAGAGCTGTCACACAGACAGCTCTCCAGCAACCAATGATGCCGAAGTCCCCGGGTAACCAGGGTAAACATCGGGTTACTAAGCGCAGGGCCGCGCTAAGTAACCCGATGTTTACCCTGGTTACCAGTGTAAATGTAAAAAAAACCAAACACTACATACTTACATTCCGGTGTCTGTCGCGTCCTCGGCGTCCGCTTCCCTGCACTGTGTAAGCGCCGGCCCTAAAGCAGAGCGGTGACGTCACCGCTGTGCTCTGCTTTACGGCCGGCCGGTGCTGACACAGTGCAGGGAAGCAGACGCCGGGGGATGTGACAGACACCAGAATGTAAGTATGTAGTGTTTGGGTTTTTTTACATTTACAATGGTAACCAGGGTAAATATCGGGTTACTAAGCGCGGCCCTGCGCTTAGTAACCCGATGTTTACCCTGGTTACCAGTGAAGACATCGCTGGATCGGTGTCACACACACCGATCCAGCGATGTCAGCGGGTGATCCAGCGACGAAATAAGGTGCTGGCCTTCTAGCTCCGACCAACAATATCACAGCAGGATCCTGATCGCTGCTGCGTGTCAAACACAACGAGATCGCTATCCAGGACGCTGCAACGTCACGGATCGCTATCGTTATCGTTGTGAAGTTGTTCAGTGTGAAGGTACCTTAAAACTTTTCTTTAGTAGAATTGTGTACTTTGGGGTGGGGTCAGTTTCATTAGCAGTAGCAGTTGATTGATAAGGTAACAGTAGTGAAACTATGTGTGAAAAGTGAAGTGCTCATACACATTGGCACTGATTCCATACAGCATGGCATAAAGCTTCCTTTAGAGTGGAGCAACAAACATTATATTAATATTTATCAATATGAGTAAGAATAATTTTAAATGGAATGCAAAAAATATGTCACTAGTAGTGTTGAGCATTCCGATACCGCAAGAATCGGGTATCGGCCGATATTTGCTGTATCGGAATTCCGATACCGAGTTCCGATATTTTTGTGATATCGGAAATCAGAATCGGAAGTTCCCAGTGTATGGTTCCCAGGGTCTGGAGGAGAGGAGACTCTCCTTCAGGCCCTGGGATCCATATTCATGTAAAAAATAAAGAATTAAAATAAAAAATATGGATATACTCACCCCTCCGGCGGCCCCTGGACCTTACCGATGTAACCGGCAGCCTCTGTTCCTAAGAATGAGGAGTTTAGGACCTGCGATGACGTCGCGGCTTGTGATTGGTTGTGTGAGCGGTCACATGAGCGGTCACGCGACCAATCACAAGCCGCGACGTCATCGAAGGTCCTAAACTCATTCTTAGGAACAGAGGCTGCCAGTTACATCGGTAAGGTCCAGGGGCCGCCGGAGGGGTGAGTATATCCATATTTTTTATTTTAATTCTTTATTTTTTACATGAATATGGATCGCAGGGCCTGAAGGAGAGTTTCTTCTCCTTCAGACCCTGGGAACCATCCAGTATAGCTTCCGATACTTGTGTCCCATTGACTTGCATTGGTATCGGGTAGGGTTGAGTGACTTTCATTTTTTTAAGATCGAGTCGGGATTTGCGAAACCCGACTTTGTCCAAAGTCGAGTCGAGTGCAGTCGGGGATCGACCGAAACATGAAACCCAATGCAAGTCAATGGGGAAGCATAGTCGGCAGTGAGTGGAGGCCAGGAAAACACCTACAGTGCCCATTGTAATGCCAAAAACATCCATTCTTGTTTCTGAAGCTTGTCAATCTTAATTAACTTTATAATAATAGTTGGGCATTGGAAATTGGGGGTCATTTGGCAAAAGTTGTGGGGGGTAGGGCTGGTTCAAGGTTTTAGTGGGCCCAGGAAACGTGGACTACGTCACGGCGGTGGAGCAGGGAGAGGTAAGTATTTCAACGTTGCAAGTGCTGTGATCCTGAGCAAGCAGGGGGGGCCCACTCGTTCGCATTGGCACTGGCACAGGGCCCCTCAAAGTACAGCGGTGTGTTTGCATGGCGGGGGCGCCTCCCACCGGCAGCAACACTTTTGCGTACTCTGAGGGGCCCTGTGCCTGTGACGTCACCAATGAGTATGGCCCCTACCTGTTAAAGAAACCTGCACTTTCATCTGCACCTTCCTCTTTGTCCCTGTGTAAGGTGGTATAGTATGCGGGAAGGGGAACCTGACTTTCAGCAGGGTCAGATTGTGGCTGTGTAGCGTGCAAGGGGAATGTAGTGGTCTGGGTCAAAGTACCACAAGACTCGTGTAGCACCGGCTGGGCAATGGGCAGGATGAGGAGGAAACACTGATATAGGGCCAAATAATAAAATGGGCTAAATGCAATTCAAAATTGGTAACAGGAATAACCAGGCGGCATTGCTTAGTTCACTGGAGGACAACTGTAATGAGAGGCAGACACAGTTAGTAGGCCCAAATAATAAAGTGGGCAAAATAAAGTTCAAAATTGGTAACAGGAGTAAACAGGCGGCACTGCTTTGTTCAGTGGAGGAGAACACCTTTGAGCGGCAGACACCGTTAGTAGGCCCAACCCAACTAGTAGGCCCTATGCAGTTTAATATTACAAATGAAGGCCGAAAGCCTGAAGATTAAAGGTCAGGAAAATAACACAGGACAACACCAAGGTGCGGCACACACCATTAGTAGGCCCCAACCACCAAACTTTTAAAAAACAGCACTTAATGAGAGCCAGAAGGTTGAAGCTCAGATTTATACAGTGGAGGACAAGACCAGGGAGCGGCAGACACCGTTAGTAGGCCCCAACCACCAAATTTTTAAAAACAGCACTTAATGAGAGCCAGAAGGTTGAAGCTCAGATTTATACAGTGGAGGACAACACCAGGGAGCGGCAGACACCGTTAGTAGGCCCCAACCACCAAATTTTTAAAAACAGCACTTAATGAGAGCCAGAAGGTTGAAGCTCAGATTTATACAGTGGAGGACAACACCAGGGAGCGGCAGACACTGTTAGTAGGCCCTAACCATCAATTTTTTTTTTAAAAGCACTTAATGAGAGCCAGAAGGTTGAAGCTCAGATTTATACAGTGGAGGACAACACCAGGGAGCGGCAGACACCGTTAGTAGGCCCCAACCACCAAATTTTTAAAAAACAGCACTTAATGAGAGCCAGAAGGTTGAAGCTCAGATTTATACAGTGGAGGACAACACCAGGGAGCGGCAGACACCGTTAGTAGGCCCCAACCACCAAACTTTTTTATTTTTTTTAAAAGCACTTAATGAGAGCCAGAAGGTTGAAGCTCAGATTTATACAGTGGAGGACAACACCAGGGAGCGGCAGACACCGTTAGTAGGCCTTAACCACCAATTTTTTTTTTAAATAGCACTTAACCCCTTCACCCCCGGAGCTTTTTCCGTTTTTCCATTTTCGTTTTTCGCTACCCTCCTTCCCAGAGCCATAACTTTTTTATTTTTCCGTCAATTTGGCCATGTGAGGGCTTATTTTTTGCGGGACGAGTTGTACTTTTGAACGACATCATTGGTTTTAGCATGTCGTGTACTAGAAAACGGGAAAAAAAATCCAAGTGCAGTGAAATTGCAAAAAAAGTGCAATCCCACACTTGTTTTTTGCTTGCCTATTTTGCTAGGTTCACTAAATGCTAAAACTGACCTGCCATTATGATTCTCCAGGTCACTACGAGTTTATAGACACCTAACATGACTAGGTTATTTTTCACCTAAGTGGTGAAAAAAAATTCCAAACTTTGCAAAAAACAAAACAAAACAAAATTGCGCCATTTTCCGATACTCGTAGCATCTCCATTTTTCGTGATCTGGGGTCAGGTGAGGGCTTATTTTTTGCGTGCCGAGCTGGCGTTTTTAATGATAGCATTTTGGTGTAGATACGTTCTTTTGATCGCCCGTTATTGCATTTTAATGCAATGTCGTGGCGACCAAAAAAACGTAAATCTGGCGTTTCGAATTTTTTTCTCATTACGCCATTTAGCGATCAGGTTAATGCTTTTTTTTTATTGATAGATCGGGCGATTCTGAACGCGGCGATACCAAATATGTGTAGATTGGGTTTTTTTTTTATTGATTTATTTTGATTGGGGCGAAAGGGGGGTGATTTAAACTTTTATATTTTTTTTATTTTTTTCACATTTTTAAAAACTTTTTTTTTTTACTTTTGCCATGCTTCTATAGCCTCCATGGGAGGCTAGAAGCAGGCACAGCCCGATCGGCTCTGCTATGCAGCAGTGATCATAAGATCGCTGCTACACAGCAGATTTGCAGGTGTGCTGTGAGCGCCGACCACAGGGGGGCGCTCACAGCCACCGGCAATCAGTAACCATAGAGGTCTCAAGGACCTCTATGGTTACCTTCCTGACACATCGCCGACCCCCGATCATGTGACGGGGGTCGGCGATGCGCTCATATCCGGCCGCACGGCCGGATGCGGTAGTTAAATGCCGCTGTCTGAGTTTGACAGCGGCATTTAACTAGTTAATAGCGGCGGGTGATCGCGATTTCACCCGCCGCTATTGCGCGCACATGTCAGCTGTAAAAAACAGCTGACATGTCGCGACTTTGATGTGCGCTCACCGCCGGAGCGCACATCAAAGCGGGGGTCCCGACATGTGACGTACTATACCGTCACATGTCGGGAAGGGGTTAATGAGAGCCAGAAGGTTGAAGCTCAGATTTATACAGTGGAGGACAACACCAGAGAGCGGCAGACACCGTTAGTAGGCCCCAACCACCAAATTTTTTAAAAATAGCACTTAATGAGAGCCAGAAGGTTGAAGCTGAGATTTATACAGTGGAGGACAATTTGAATTAGGGACTGCAGACAGACTTAGTAGGCTGTCCCCTGTGGACCATGCATCCACCACATTAACCCATTGCGCCGTAATGGACACGTAACCTTCCGTGGCAATGCCTACAGGTCCATGCGTCTGTTGTCAGGTGCACCTTTGTACTCACAGATTGCCAGAGTGCATGGACAATGCGGTCTTTTACATGCTGGTGGAGGGTTGGGATGGCTTTTCTCGCAAAAGAAGTGTCGACTGGTTAGCTTGTAGCGTGGTACAGCGTAGTCCATCATGGCTTTATTAATATTAAATAAAATATATAAATAGGCTCCATGAACTTTTAAATAGGTTCCAGGGGTACACGGGCAGCATTGGTGTGGTCAGTGGAGGAGGATTGCAAGGAGGGACCGCAGACAGGCTTACTAGGCCTAAAATAAATAAAAATAGGCTCTATGCAGTTTTAAATAGGTTACATGGGTACACAGGCAGCATTGTTGTGGTCAGTGGAGGAGGATTGCAAGGAGGGACCGCAGACAGGCTTACTAGGCCTAAAATAAATAAAAATAGGCTCAAGGCACTTAGAGTTATCTCGCAGGGGTACACAGGCAGCATTGTTGTGGTCAGTGGAGGAGGATTGCAAGGAGGGACCGCAGACAGGCTTACTAGGCCTAAAATAAATAAAAATAGGCTCAATGCAGTTTTAAATAGGTTACATGGGTACACAGGCAGCATTGTTGTGGTCAGTGGAGGAGGATTGCAAGGAGGGACCGCAGACAGGCTTACTAGGCCTAAAAAAAATAAAAATAGGCTCAAGGCACTTAGAGTTATCTCGCAGGGGTACACAGGCAGCATTGTTGTGGTCAGTGGAGGAGGATTGCAAGGAGGGACCGCAGACAGGCTTACTAGGCCTAAAATAAATAAAAATAGGCTCAATGCAGTTTTAAATAGGTTACATGGGTACACAGGCAGCATTGTTGTGGTCAGTGGAGGAGGATTGCAAGGAGGGACCGCAGACAGGCTTACTAGGCCTAAAATAAATAAAAATAGGCTCAAGGCACTTAGAGTTATCTCGCAGGGGTACACAGGCAGCATTGTTGTGGTCAGTGGAGGAGGATTGCAAGGAGTGTCTGACACAGTTAGTACTCACAAAAAATAAATAGATGTTAATGTCTCGCAAAACAACAACAACAAAAAAAAAGTGTGGCATACTTAGGTACAGGGGTGGGCTCATCTGCTGAGTTTCTGACATAGTAATTTGGCAGTAAGTATTTACTGGTGTCAATATAGGACACTGACCCAGACTACTTTAACTAGCATCATAGATGTCAACAAATTGGTATTGTCAGTGCCAGGCATTTAATGATGTCAGCGCACAGACTAAACATTGGTGGAGCTGTGAGAGATAATTTTGCACGTGGTAGAGCACAGTTTGAGCTGGGGGGGGTGAACTCTCTTGTGGCCAGCGGTACTGTCCCAGGGCCCTTCATGTTACAACGGTGTGTCTGACGTTGGGTGCGCGCCACCACTGCCAGAGACACTTTATTGTACTATGAGGGACCCAGTAGCAGTGCCGTCGACCAAAAGCGGGCACACCCACCTCTTCAGATAAACGGCACTCTAACGGGTGCTTGCGCCAAGTGACGAGACCACGGCCCCGTGGGGGGAGTTTTCCCATTGAGGGAGGTGTAAACATGTCGTATGCTGGACAAACAGCTGCTGCAAATTAAGAGATTGGAACACTCAGTAAGACCAGTCCACAAGCAAGACCTTTTTATAGGAAAGCTAGGTGTCAGCCGGGAAAGGTGGGGCAAAATAATTTGAAATCCAGGAGTGGTTCATTTTAATGAAGGTTAGATCATCCACATTTTGGGTAGCCAGACGAGTCCTTTTTCAGTTAATATTGAACCAGCAGCACTGAATACTCTTTCTGATAGCACACTAGCTGCTGGGCAAGCAAGCTCCTGCAATGCATATTCTGCCAATTCAGGCCAGGTGTCTAATTTGGATGCCCAGTAATCAAATGGGAATGACGGTTGAGGGAGAACATCGATAAGGGATGAAAAATAGTTAGTAACCATACTGGACAAATGTTGTATCCTGTCACTTTGAATAGATGCTGCAGTACCTGTCCTGTCTACGGTCATTGCGAAATCACTCCACAACCTGGTCAGAAAACCCCTCTGTCCAACGCCACTTCTGATTTGTGCACCTCTAACACCTCTGCCCTGTAGCCCCCTGCAGCTCGTGTGAGAACCATCACCGACGCTGTGTGCTGGGAATGCCTGAATCAAACAGTCTACAAGAGTTGCTTGTTTGGTTGCTAATATTTGTTCGAGGTTCTCATGTGGCATAATATTTTGCAATTTGCCTTTATAGCGAGGGTCAAGGATGCAGGCCAACCAGTAATGGTCATCGGTCATCATTTTAATAATGCGTGGGTCCCTTTTGAGGATACGTAAGGCATAATCTGCCATGTGAGCCAAAGTTCCAGTTGTCAAATCTGCGGTTGTGCTGGTTTGAGGGGCAGTTACAGGCAAATCTACGTCACTTGTCTCCCTTAAAAAACCAGAACCCGGCCTTGCAACGCCACTAATTTCTGTTGGCCCAGGAGAAGCTTCCTCATTCAAAAAGTACTCATCCCCATCATCCTCCTCGTCCTCCTCATCCTCTTCGCCCGCTACCGCGTCCTCTACACGGCCCTGACCAGACAATGGCTGACTGTCATCAAGGCTTTCCTCTTCCTCGGCTGCAGACGCCTGCTCCTTTATGTGCATCAAACTTTGCATCAGCAGACGCATTAGGGGGATGCTCATGCTTATTATGGCGTTGTCTGCACTAACCAGCCGTGTGCATTCCTCAAAACACTGAAGGACTTGACACAGGTCTTGTAGCTTCGACCACTGCACACCTGACAACTCCATGTCTGCCATCCAACTGCCTGCCCGTTTATCCTCCCACAAATACATAACAGCACGCCTCTGTTTGCACAGTCTCTGAAGCATGTGCAGTGTGGAGTTCCACCTTGTTGCAACGTCTATGATTAGGCGATGCTGGGGAAGGTTCAAAGACCGCTGATAGTTCTGCAT
This sequence comes from Ranitomeya variabilis, assembly GCF_051348905.1. Lineage (NCBI taxonomy): Eukaryota > Metazoa > Chordata > Amphibia > Anura > Dendrobatidae > Ranitomeya > Ranitomeya variabilis. The sequence goes on along the minus strand of NC_135232.1, from coordinate 1,123,328,847 downwards.
ACGGCTGGAGTGTACGGGCGAACGGCGGATATGCGAGCAAAGTCTGCGCACTTTGAGGAGCAGGTCGGGTAACCCCGGATAACTTTTCAGGAAGCACTGCACCACCAGGTTTAAGGTGTGAGCCAGGCACGGAATGTGTTTCAGTTGGGAAAGGGCTATGGCAGCCATGAAATTCCTTCCGTTATCACTCACTACCTTGCCTGCCTCAAGATGTACAGTGCCCAGCCATGACTGAGTTTCTATCTGCAAGAACTCGGACAGAACTTCCGCGTTGTGTCTGTTGTCGCCCAAACACTTCATTGCCAATGCAGCCTGCTGACCCTTGCCACTAGCTGTCCCATAATGGCACACCTGGTGTGCAACAGTGGCAGCTGCGGATGGAGTGGATGTGCGACTGCGGTCTGTGGACGAGCTCTCGCTTCTGCAGGAGGACGAGGAAGAGGAGGAGGGGTGCAAATGCCTACAGCCAACTGTTTCCTTGACCGTGGGCTAGGCAGAACTGTCCCAATATTGCTGTCCCCTGTGGACCCTGCATCCACCACATTCACCCAGTGTGCCGTGATGGACACGTAACGTCCCTGGCCATGCCTACTGGTCCATGCATCTGTTGTCAGGTGCACCATTGTAGTCACAGACTGCCTGAGTGCATGGACGATGCGGTCTTTAACATGCTGTTGGAGGGCTGGGATGGCTTTTCTAGAAAAGAAGTGTCGACTGGGTAGCTCGTAGCGTGGTACGGCGTAGTCCATCAGCGCTTTGAAAGCTTCGCTTTCAACTAACCGGTAGGGCATCATCTCTAATGAGATTAGTCTAGCAATGTGGGCGTTCAAACCCTGTGTACGCGGATGCGAGGATGAGTACTTCCTTTTCCTAACAAGAGTCTCATGTAGGGTGAGCTGGACTGGAGAGCTGGAGATCGTGGAACTAGCGGTGGTGCCGGTGGACATGGCAGACTGAGAGAGGGTTGGAGATGGTATTCTTGCCGGTGCCCTACATGCAGTGTTTCCTACTATGAACCTGGTGATTCCCTGACTGCTTTGGCCTGGAGACAAAAGCTGCACAGATACTGCAGGTGTTGCGGGAAATGGTGGGCTTACAGTGAGGGAAGGGATGTAGCGTTGCTGACTAGCTTCATTGGCCGAGGGTGCTGCAACCTTTAGGCACGTTTGGTAGTTAGTCCAGGCTTGCAAATGCATGGTGGATAAATGTTTATGCATGCAACTTGTATTTAGACTTTTAAAGGGAACCTGTCACCTGAATTTGGCGGGACCAGTTTTGGGTCATATGGGCGGGGTTTTCGGGTGTTTGATTCACCCTTTCCTTACCCGCTGGCTGCATGCTAGCTGCAATATTGAATTGAAGTTCATTCTCTGTCCTCCTGAGTACACGCCTGCGCAAGGCAATATTGCCTTGCACTGGCGTGTACTCTGGAGGAAAGATAATGAAATTCAATCCAATATTGCAGCCAGCATGCAGCCAGCGGGTAAGGAAAGGGTGAATCAAACACCCGAAAACCCCGCCCATATGACCCAAAACTGGTCCCGCCAAATTCAGGTGACAGGTTCCCTTTAAGATTCTGACCTCTGCTTAAGGTAGTTGAACATTTTTGACAGATGACTTTGCGCTGATCATTTGGATGTTGTTTAAAAAAATGCCAGACTGCACTCTTTCTACTATCGGATACCTTTTCAGGCATTGCAGACTGAGCTTCTTTAACCGGATGGCCACGCTGTCCTCCAACTGGTTTTGGTTTTGCCACGCATTTTTGGCCAGATACGGGCCCGGCAGATGGAACCTGTTGTGATGTCGATGCCTGCTGCGGCTCCTCCTCCTCCTCCACTTCAGAACTACTGCCGCCTGCACCCTGTTCCCCCAATGGCTGCCAATCGGGGTCAACAACTGGGTCATCTATGACCTCCTCTTCTATCTCGTGTGCAACTTCATCTGTGTCACCGTGTAAGCCGGTGGTATAGCGTTCGTGACGGGGCACCATAGTCTCAGCTGGGTTTGATTCTGGCTCAGTACACTGCGAGGGTAATGTTCTGGTCTGAGTCAAAGGAACAGCATAGTAATCTGGCTGTGGCTGTGCATCAGTTCACTCCATGTCCGATTCAACTTCTAATGGGCATGGCCTGTTAACTGTTTCACTGTCTAACCCAGGAACGGTATGTGTAAAGAGCTCCATGGCGTAACCCGTTGTGTCTCCTGACGCATCCTTCTCTCTTGTTCTGGGTGAAGAAGACAAGGAAGCGACTTGTCCCTGACCGTGAACATCCACTAACAATGCGCTGCTTTTACATTTTGCACTTTCAGAAGAGGAGGCAAAAGAGGTAGAGGCTGAGTCAGCAAGGAAAGCCAAAAATTGTTCTTGCTGCTCCGGCTTTAAAAGCGGTTTTCCTACTCCCAGAAAAGGGAGCGTTCGAGGCCTTGTGTAGCCAGACGACGAACCTGGCTCAACAACTCGAGACTTAGGTGCTGTACTGCTTTTACCACGACCACCTGATGCTCCACCACCACTACCATCATTACCAGCTGACAATGACCGCCCATGGCCACGACCTCTTCCACCAGACTTCCTCATTGTTTGCAAAACGTAACCAAAGTAACGGTATTTGTTACTGTAAAACAACTTATAAGGTGAACTCTAACTTCTTTAGGATTTATATACACCTTTATAGGTGGCTGACACTGAAAGGAAAACCAGGCCCAATGTTACACACTAGGTTTTCTGTGCCCCAATAATTTGAGACAGATGGCACACACACGACCGGCACTCAAGCAGAAATGCCAATCTTAATCTCCCACTATTTTTTTTTTTCAGGGAGAATAAAAAAAAATAAAAATAAAAAATGGCCCAGTATTACACACTGGTTTTCTGTGGCACACAATGAGAGACAGATGCCACACACAGCAATGGCACAGAGGCAGACTTGCCAATCTTTATCTCCCACTAATTATTTTTTTTTTTACAGGGAGAATTTAGAAAAAAAAAAAAAAATGTCCCAGTATTCAACAGTTATTTTTGGTGGCACACAATGAGAGACAGATGCCACACACAGGACTGGCACAGAGGCAGACTTGCCAATCTTTATCTCCCAGACTCCCACTATTTCTATATTCTATACTTGAGCTGGTCCTGTCAATTATTGCTCTTAGGGCTGCCTGGACCAGTCAAAGAAGACGTATAAAAAGACTAAACTAGAAGTAATGTTCAAGTATTTATTATATAAAAATCACTTGCAATTCCAGGTCAAACATTTTTAATGTTATTGACTTCACAGCCGAGCTGCTGGTCTTCGTTACATATATAATTATCATCTGATGCCATTTTGTGTATGCAGCCAGCTTTAGGTTTTAACAATATTTCCATATGCATGAAAAAGAATAAGAAGCAAACAAAAGAGAAAAAATACTGTATAGTTACCGCACAAATGTAATCCATAGCTAATCTAATGGGATTAAATGCCTCCTGTGATGTGGAATTAGCAGCCTCCACGTAACATGAAATGACAGTTCTTAATGATTTATACATAAACTAATAGGCAATTTCTCATGTCAGCAGCGAATATATACATACAAAGTATTTAATTGTTTTCAATGTATCACTTTCAGGCTGATATAACAGGATTTCTAAGCGACCTAAAACTAAAATAAAGAGTGCACAAAGACTCAGACGTAGAATAGTATGTTAATAATAATAATAATAAATTATTATGTTAAGTTCTACAAGTCCTAGATGGGCTGCCCAGTGTCCCAGTGACTGTGTTCTGCCCAATGCTCACCTCTACTTGTTATAGGAAATAAGGAGGAGTTGCCCGAAAATGTGTCATGTCGGACGGTGTTCAAACCAGGTCATTCGACAGACAGCGGTAATTCCGCTTTTGACCACTATGTGCTCATTGGCGTCGGCTAGATTTTATCTAGCTGGTCCAGGGTTAATTTACCTGATGCTCGGATTGGAAGCTGGGCCATGCCCATTGCCTTTAAATAGTTCTCCTGAACATTGGGTGTTGCCGATTATAGCTTCTGTCTTGTGCATGTTATCTCGGTCTGGAGTGGTGAGCTAATAGTTGGAGTATCATTGCTGGTGGTGTATTTCCCTTTGTCTTATTTGCTCCTTCCTATATTTGTATTTGTTTTGCCCTTTGCATTTATAGTGTATTCCTGAGTGACTGTGGCGTGGTGCTTATTTTTCCGTTATCCTTGTCTGTGCTAACTGTGGGTATCAGAGTGTGAACTCTTCACTGGGTGGTGGGTTGTGGTTTCAGCCTAGGGTTGAAACAGGAGATAGGGCGAGGGTGGAGGCTCAGACATGCACACCATCAGTGTAAACTCTGGGTAGAGGGTCAGTCAGGGTTTCCCTAGTCTGAGGGAAATCGCAGGGGCCTGGGTTATTAGCTCTATCCTACCTAGGTCTCCCGTGACATTAATATGAATAAACCGCCAGTTGAGGGCGCTGTTCCTACAGGTCACTGAGTTGAGGGGGGCAGTGCAGCAACAGGGACTAGCAGTATCTAATGTGCAAGCCGGCGTTACAGATAAAGTTGCTGAGCCTAAGTTTCCTTTGCCTGAAAAATTTGCTGGGGAACGCAGTAAATTTGTTACTTTTCGTGAAGCTTCCAAACTGTATTTTTGGATGCGTCCGATCATCTCCGGTAATGAGGCTCAGTGTGTGGGCCTGGTGTTGTCATTATTAAGCGGGGATCCCCAAGCATGGGCGTTTTCTTTGCCATCTGATTCTGCTGCATTTGACTCTGTGGAGAGTTTTTTTCCTTTCTTGGAAATGTTTACGACGAGCCTGACAGAATGGCCCTAGCAGAATTTAAGATACGCACTATTCGCCAGGGGGAGCGAGTTGCAGATGATTACTGTTCTGAATTTCGCCGCTGGGCAGTCGACACTCAGTGGAATGATTCCACGCTGCGGAGTCACTTTATTCATGGAGTTTCTGATAGGGTTAAAAAAGCCCTCCTGATGTACGAGACTCCTACTTCACTAGATTCCGCTATGAGTCTTGTTGTCCACATTGATCGCCGTTTTCGTCTGGGGGAGCATGAGACGCCGCCTGTGGGAGGAGGTTTAGGTTCACGTGAGGTTGCTGCAGGTGAGCCCACGGAACCTATGCAGGTCGCAGGGGTGTCACATGTTAAGCATCGTGCTCCTGTACTCAGGAAGCAGGGAGCCTGTTTTTTCTGCAGTAAAACTGGTCATTTTATTAATATCTGTCCTCTGCTGTCAAAGAAAAACACAACTGCGGAAAAACTTCTTAGCTCAGAGGGTGTGGAGGAGTCCAATCTGAGCTTATGTATATCCTCGATGATGATTTCTCAATGCATGCTCCCTGCCAAAGTTGTTGTCGCTGGCAGAGAGCTGCCAAACACTGCTTTTGTGGATAGTGGTTCTGCCACAAATCTCATTGATGAGGAGTTTGCGCGCACTGCTGGTTTTAGGATCGAAAAACTGCCTCATCCCATCCGCGTGGTCACCATCAATTCTGCTCCTCTCCCACAGGGGGAGATTACTGAGTTTGTGGCTGAGGTTAAACTCCACATTGGGGTTCTTCATTTCGAGCAGGTTACATGTAAGGTGCTCAAGAGTCTTCCGGCACAATTGGTTCTGGGTTTTCCATGGTTGTCTACACACAACCCGGTGATTGACTGGAAAACTCAGGACTAGTGTTGAGCATTCCGATACCGCAAGTATCGGGTATCGGCCGATACTTGCGGGTATCGGAATTCCGATACCGAGATCCGATACTATTGTGGTATCTGGAATCGGTATCGGGATTAATATCAATGTGTAAAAGAAAGAATTAAAATAAAAAATAGGGATATACTCACCTCTCCGACGCAGCCTGGACTTTACCGCCATAACCGGGAGCCGTTGTACCTAAAAATGCACGCTTGAAGGGCCTTAGATGACGTCACGGCGCTCTGATTGGTCCGTAGCAGTCGCATGACCCCTACGCGACCAATCACAAAGCAGTGACGTCACCTAAGGTCTTTCAAGCGCTTGAAAGACCTTAGGTGACGTCACTGCTTTGTGATTGGTCGCGTAGCGGTCACGCGACCGCTACACGACCAATCAGAAGCTGCGGATGTCTTCTAAGGTATTTCAAGCACTTGAAAGACCTTAGGTGACGTCACTGCTTTGTGATTAGTCGCGTAGCGGTCACGCGACCGCTACAGACCAATCAGAGCGCCGTGACGTCATCTAAGGCCCTTCAAGCGCGCATTCTTAGGTACAACGGCTCCCGGTTACGGCGGTAAAGTCCAGGCTGCGTCGGAGGGTGAATATATCCCTATTTTTTATTTTAATTCTTTCTTTTACACATTGATATGGATCCCAGGGCTTGAAGGAGAGTTTCCTCTCCTTCAGACCCTGGGAACCATACAGGATACCGTCCGATACTTGGTGTCCCATTGACTTGTGTTGGTATCGGGTATCGGTATTGGATTAGATCCGATACTTTGCCGGTATCGGCCGATACTTTCTGATACCGATACTTTCAAGTATCGGACTGTATCGCTCAACACTACTCAGGACATAATTCAGTGGAGTGATTTCTGTCAGGAGAATTGCTTGGCCACATGTGTAGCTGCTGTGACTTCAAGCGTTCCTGAGTCACTTCTGGATTTTGTGGATGTGTTCTCTGAGAAGGGTTGTTCAGAGTTGCCACCACATCGCTCCTATGACTGTACTATCAGGTTTAAACCAGGGGCTAAATTGCCTAAAGCAAGGATGTTTAACATCTCCGGTCGGAGAGACAAGCGCTAAAGGATTACATTGCTGAAAGTTTGAGCAAAGGGCACATCAGGCCTTCATCCTCACCTGTGGCAGCAGGGTTCTTCTTCGTTAAGAACAAAGATGGTGGACTACGGCCGTGTCTGGATTTCAGGGAGTTAAACCAGATTACGATTAGTGATCCATCCCCTATGCTATTGATACCGGATTTGTTCAACCAGGTGGCAGGTGCTAAGTGGTTTACCAAGCTTGACCTCAGGGGGCGTACAACCTCATAAGAGTCCATCAAGGTGATGAGTGGAAGATGGCTTTTAATACCCCTGAGGGTCATTTTGAAAATTTGGTGATGCCATTTGGGTTGACAAACGCACCTGCAGTTTTCAGCATTTCATAAATGATGTGTTCTTGCATGTGTTGGGGAAATTCGTTATTATGTACCTAGATGACATCCTCATATATTCTTGTGACCGTGATACTCATTTAGATCATGTCAGGCAGGTGTTACAGCTTCTCAGAGAGAATAAGCTATATGCAAAACTGGAGAAATGTGTGTTTTCGGTACAGGACTTGCCTTTCTTGGGCTATATTGTGTCTGCTTCTGGTTTTAAAATGGACGCCGCTAAGGTGCAAGCGGTGTTGCATTGGGAACGGCCTGATAACCTGAAAGCACTTCAGCGGTTCCTTGGGTTTTCTAACTACTATAGGAAATTTATCAAGGATTTTTCCATCATTGCTAAACCGCTAACTGACATGACTAAAAAGGGTACCAATTTCTCCGTTTGGCCTGAGGCTGCTGTGTGCACATTCAAATCTCTTAGGAACAGGTTTGTTTCGGCCCCCATTCTTGTGCAGCCAGATGTATCGAAACCTTTTGTGGTGGAAGTCGATGCGTCTGAGGTTGGTGTGGGGGCAGTGCTGTCACAAGGCTCATCCCTGAGCGGTTTGAGTCCATGCGCCTACTTTTCCAAGAAACTGTCGCCCGCCGAACGTAACTATGATATCGGCAACAGAGAGTTGTTGGCAATCAAATTGGCCTTTGAGGAATGGCGAAACTTCTTGGAGGGGTCGATTCATCAGGTTACTGTTATTACCAACCATAATAATTTGCTTTATTTGGAGTCTGCCAAGCGTCTGTCTCCCAGGCAGGCTCGCTGGGCATTTTTTTTCACGCGGTTCAACTTTGTTGTTACTTACAGACCGGGGTCTAAAAACACTAAGGCGGATTCCTGTCCAGGTGTTTCCCGGGGGGAGAGCCTCGGGAAGATCCAGTACCCATCCTCCAAAAGGGTGTTGTGGTTTCAGCTCTCACTACTGAGGTTAAGGCTGAGATTCCCGAGGCCCAGGAGGAGGTACCATCTGAGCTTCCCATCAACAAAACGTTTGTACCACTTCATCTCCGCTTAAAGGTTTTGGCGGAGCATCATGATACCGTCCTGGCTGGCCATCCAGGGGTTAGGGGTACTTTGGAGTTGGTGTCACGTCGGTTTTGGTGGCCCAAGATCCGACAGGACGTGGTCTCATACGTGTCGGCTTGCACCACGTGTGCTAGGACTAAGACGCCCTGCTCCCGTCCTGTTGGCACATTACTTCCTCTCGAGGTACCTAGTAAGCCATGGACGGATATCTCCATGGATTTTATCACTGACTTGCCCTCCTCAGCTGGGAACACGGTCATCTTGGTGATTGTTGATCGATTCTCAAAAATGTCGCATTTTGTGTCTTTGGCTTCATTGCCTAACGCTAAGACTCTGGCTCAGGTATTTGTGCAGGAGGTGGTCAGACTTTATGGGGTTCCGTCTGACATTGTTTATGATAGGGGGTCTCAATTTGTGGCAAAATTTTGGAAAGCATTTTGTTCACGGCTGGGGATCAAGTTGTCTCATTCTTCGGCATTTCATCCTCAGTCAAATGGTCAGACCGAGCGTATGAACCAAAATTTGGAACAGTACTTACGCTGCTTTGTTTCGGATAACCAGGAGGAGTGGTCGAAGTTTCTTCCTTTGGCTGAGTTTGCCATCAATAATCACCACCAGGAGTCGTCTGGGGAGTCTCCATTTTTTTGTGTTTACGGGCTTCATCCTCAATTTTGTACTTTGAGTCAGGGGGGCTCTTCCGGCGTCCCGGAGGAAGACCAGTTAGGAGCACAATTATCATCTGTCTGGAAGAGAGTTAAACAGCGCCTGTTGAGTGTGGGTGCTAGGTACAAACATATGGCTGACAGTAGGCGTGTGCCAGGTCCGGACCTGAGTGTGGATGACTGGGTGTGGTTATCCACAAAAAACATAAGACTCAAAATACCATCCCTAAAATTGGGTCCACGGTTTATTGGTCCATTTATGGTCGCCGCTGTCATTAACCCTGTAGCGTACCGATTGGAGCTTCCTACGGTGTATAAGATACACAACGTGTTCCACAGGTCTCATTTAAAGAAGGTTGTGGGTACTGTGGACACGGCGCCTATGCCACCTCCAGTCTTGGTGGATGGTAATTTGGAATTTGAAGTCTCCAAGGTGGTTGACTCTCGTGTAGTGCGCCGCACTTTACAGTACTTGGTACACTGGCGTGGTTATGGGCCTGAGGAGAGGTCCTGGGTACCAGCCTTGGACATTCATGCGGATCGGCTGGTCAGGTTTTTTCACCGTCGCCATCCGGACAAGCCGGGTTCTATAAGCCGTGAGGGCCCTGGGGTCCCTTGTAGAAGGCGGGATACTGTCATGTCGGTCACTGTTCAAACCAGATTATTCGACAGACAACGGTAATTCCGCTTTTGACCACTATGTGCTCATTGGCATTGGCTAGATTTTATCTAGCTGGTCTGGGGTTAATTTACCTGATGCTCGGATTGGAAGCTGGGCCATGCCCATTGCCTTTAAATAGTTCTCCTGAACATTGGGCGTCGCCGATTATAGCTTCTGTCTTGTGCATGTTATCTCGGTCTGGAGTGGTGAGCTAATAGTTGGAGTATCGTTGCTGGTTGTGTATTTCCCTTTGACTTATTTGCTCCTTCCTATATTTGTATTTGTTTTGCCCTTTTCATTTATAGTGTATTCCTGAGTGACTGCGGCGTGGTGCTTATTTTTCCGTTATCCTTGTCTGTGCTAACTGTGGGTATCAGAGTGTGAACTCTTCACTGGGTGGTGGGTTGTGGTTTCAGCCTAGGGTTGAAACAGGAGATAGGGCGAGGGTGGAGGCTCAGACATGCACACCATCAGTGTAAACTCTGGGTAGAGGGTCAGTCAGGGTTTCCCTAGTCTGAGGGAAATCGCAGGGGCCCGGGTTATTAGCTCTATCCTACCTAGGTCTCCCGTGACAAAATGTCACATTTTAGTTTTAGAGGCTCATTTGATTGTGAGGCTATAGAAGTATTGATTATTCTCCCACAACAGAAAAAACTGCAATACACCCCTCAATCACTAGGTGGTCACATATAGGATACATTATTCCCATCAAAGTATCAAGGAGCACCATTGTTATTCAAAGATGGTTTTCTTAAGTCACCAATCCCAGGATTACTCCAGACAAAATTAAAATGAAGGATAGGTCATTCTCTTTAAAAAAATAAAAAGGAGAATATTTAGCTTACATACATAACACCATCATATTCAAGAGACACCCACTGGGGCTCACAATCTAAATTCCCTATCAATATATCTCTGAAATGTGGTAAGAAATCTGAGTTCCTGGAGGAAACTCACGCCAACACAGGAAGAACATACAAATTCCTTTCAGATGTTGTCCTTGGTGGAATTTGAACCCAGGATCATAGCCCTGCAAGGAAACAGGCATAACCACTGAGCCACCATGATGCCCATAGTAAACTAGTCTCCAGATCAAAGTCCCTATCGATCACCATATACTGTAGTCATTTGACTATTTTGGAATTGGAGCATTGCTCTTTTAGTTGGATATCTATTTTCCTAGAGATGGAAGTTGGCTCAGTGAGCAATTGCTATTCTCAGCCCAGGCTTATAGACACAGTAGAGGACAATAAATCATCTCTAAAATATTGGGGTTAAGGTAAACTTGGTGTTATTTGATTCATAAGACCAGGTTCAGTGGCCCCATCAGTAATCTATTGACGGAAGCCCGGAGAACCACCTCCAACCTCCCGACATTTGTGGCTTTTGATTAGTCAGCATGATGCAGTGTCACTTGTGCATTGCACCACAAATATGATTTCTTGTAAAGTTAGCTAATCAAATTAATAGCCACAGACTCCGTCAGGTAAGAGGCTGTTATCAGCTTTGCTCTGCAGCAACCACAGATACCGACATGGCTGATCGACTGGTTCCTACGAATCGATTCGCACCAACTTAACATTCAGGTTATTAAATCCTTTGTAAAATGCAACTTTGGTAAAGCTGAATCTTTACAATTGGTGTGAATTTATTTTGTGACCCAGTCTATCAGAAACGTAAGTTATTCGTGGCAGCTGGACAGGTGCTCTGAAAACCATCTCATGTATGACAACATACCAAGCTCCTCTTTCCATTATCCTGGCTCAATTACATCTTTGTGGCATGATGTAAATGTCACTGTGTGCCAGGCTGGCTAATCACAAGACGATGGATGCCATCAGGTAACAGGTCCTGCAAAGGTATTTACACAACTCTAGTTCAAACTAATACTTCTTTTTCTACCTATCTAGCATATGTTGTTAAACTTCCATGGTCAGCATAGGATTAGTTGGAGACTATAGGTCATTTCTAAAATGTTGTGGTAGAATGAAGCTGGTGATCTCAGCAGCTTGTACTATAATTCCAATAAAAATCCAGAAGACGGTGTAGAGGATAGTCAGTGTAGTTTTTAATCTCATTTTGAAGTTAGCACACTTCTTCCTCCTTTTGAATAGCACATTTATTCTTTGCAATGCCTATGCATCACTCCACACCTAAAACCTTCCATATATCTCTGACATCCTTTTATGTGTTTTAATGATCTTCATTCCTCACCATATTGTCTTTTCCTCATTTTTATTAAGTTATTTTATTTTATTTCATTGCCTTCTTCCACCTCATTTTTAGCCCATTTCCCCATTCAGTAACCCTAGTCTTTCACTCCTGCTTCTGTGGCTCCACAGACTTGACCTACATTACACTGGGTAAATATGAGAAAGTACCTTCTCATGGATCAACGCTGATTCCCAGATGGGGTTTTCCATTCTCACGTTTTTCAGAGAGTTTACATAGGAAATTGTCCTTCTCATAGTTTAAGATTTAACAAAAGAGTGGCAATTGAAAATAATGCTCCTGTTCAATTATTTTCAATTGCCACTCTTTTTTAAAATCTTAAACTATTAAAGTCTGTCTTCTATGCTTTGCATAATTGTAGTGGTTCTCCTAAGGAACAAGTTTGCGAACTTCGAAAAGCGTTGACATAAAAAACTACACTGAATATCCTTCTCTGAATTTTTACAGGACTTACAGCGCAGATCACCAGCTACCGTCTACCACTTGATTGCTAACTTGTAGCCTCCTGTTGGTGTTGCAACAACTGGAATTATTAATTTTAAAATCCTTAGAGTATGTGCACATGTTATTTGGTGCCGAACTTTCTGCACCATTTCTGCATCTACTGGCAGGAAAAACGCTCTGGCAAAAACTTGCATTTTTGCAGCATTTGTTACTTGTGTTTTTGGTGCAGATTTTTCCCTACTCATTAGTATGGGTGAAATCTGCTGAAAAATGCTGAAAGAAGTTAGATTATGCATATTTAAATCTGCACCAAATCCCAAAAATAAGCAACGTGCCACCAGGATTCCCGTTCACTTTGTTGGCATCAGGAAACCCTTTAGGTTTTGTGACAAATCTGCAAAAACACAACGTGTCCACACAGCATTATTCTCTGTTGTGGTTTACACAACATCACAAGGTGAGCAGTTACAGTGCCATGCAATAGTTTGTGCACCCTTGGTCAAAATGACTGTTATTGTGAACAGTTAAGCAAGTTGAAAATTAAATGACCTCTAAAAGGCCTAACAATAACACATTATCTTTGCATTTTAGAAAAAAATATATATATATATTTTCGTCTTTTACATTTTAAAAATTACAGAAAGGAAAATAGATGCAAAAGCATGATTAGAATTTTAAAAGTATCACAGCTTGCAAACGTTTTTTTGCAGCCAGACAAAAGTCTTTCAGTACGTTGAAGAGATCATTATCCATTTGTAGAAACCATCCTCCTTTCAAATTCATCTTTGTTACAGATGGTGTCATGCTTGTATAAAGAATTTATTGAAGTTTCATTGAATCCATTCTTCACTCTACCCATTAAATGTTCCCCGTGCCATTGGCTGCTATGCAACCCTAAAGCATGATTGACCCACCCTTAATATTAATATTTTTTCTCCACACATACTTTTGATCATTGTGGCCAAAGACTCCTATTCAATCTCTTCGTTCCACAGGACTTGCTTCCAAAGTGCATCAAGCTTGTGTATCTGTTCTTTTGCATGCATCTGATGATGAATTTTATGTTGAGTACTCAGGAGATGTTTTGATTTGATGACTATTCCATGAAGGCCATATTTATGCAGGTGTCTCTGAACAGTAGAACAGTGTACCACAACTCTAGAGCCTGCTACATCTTTCTGAAGGTCATTTGCAGTTAAGCTGGGGTTCAGATTTGCCTCTCTAGCAATCATATGTCCAGCTCTCACTGAAATTTTGCTTGGTCACTATCTTGACCTCCACTGTTCCTGGTAATTGCCATTTCTTAATTACATTTTAACTGAGGAAAGGGCAACTTGAAAACACTTTGCTATCTTCTTACAGCCTTCTTCTGCTTTGTGGACCTCCACCATTTTCAGAGTGCTAGGCATTTATTTAGAAGAACCCATGGCAGCTGTTTTTTGGCACAAGGTTAGAGGAGGCTGGGTTTTTATAAAGCTGGGAAATTTGCATTTATCACACCCCCTAGATCTGATTGGAGCTAGTATCTATGTGACGCTATCTCTCCATTCAGAGGTGGAGGGGCGGAGTGAACAATGGCTGCCTCGCTCTCCAGCCTCTTCCCGTCTGTGGGAGCTGGAGACTGAGGTGCCTGCTTGCTGCCCTGCTGCCACTGCCATCACCATCGCCAGGAACTCCCCTCTGCTGACCTCCGCTCCCCCGTCATCTGATTCCACACCCCCGACCACCGCTCTCTCGCCCCTGCCCCGGTGATCACCCCCTGATCAGTCCCCCTGCTGCTGATGCCAGGTCCATCTCCTCCATCTGCTGCTATATCTCCTCTGCCCCTAGGCCTGACAGCCCCCTCATGCCCCAGTGATCACCCCCAGCCCCAGTGATCACTATGATCACCCCCTGCCCCCTGACCACCTGATCACTCCGCTGATCTCCCCCTGCCCTGCTAATCTCCTCCCTGCCCTGCTGATCACCCCCCTGCCCTGCAGGTTGCCCCCCTGCCCCCTGATCTCCAGCCTGCCCCGCTGATCTCACCCCTGCCCCGCTGACCTTACCCCTGTCCCACTGATCTCCCCCTGCCCCTCTGAACTACCCCCTGCCCTGCTAATCTCCCCCCTTCCCTGTTGATCACCCCCTGCCCTGGTGATCTCCCCCAGCCCTGCTGATCTGCCCCCTGCCTCACTGATCTCACCCTACCCCAGTGATCTCCCCCTGCCCCGCTGAACTCCCCCTGCCCCAGTGATCACCCCCTGCCCTGCGGATCACCACTTGTCCAAAGGATCTCCCCCCACCCTGCTGATCTCCCCCTGCATCGGTGATCACCCCCCTGCCCTTCTGCCCCAGTTTTCACATTAAGGTTAGAGTTGGGCTAAAGTGAGTTAGGCTAAAGTTAAGGTTAGGTTGGGGCTAAATTTAGGGTTGGGGTTAGGGTTAGGTTTGTGGTAAGGGTTGGGATTAGGGTTAGGGGTGTGTTGAGGTTAGGGTTGGAGTTAGAATTGGAGGTTTCCCCTGTTTAGGCACATCAGGGGCTCTCCAAATGCGACATGACACCCGCAGACCATTCAATAAGAGTCTGCATTCCAAAACATCACTACTTCCCTTCCGAGGCCCAACGTGTGCCTAAACAGTGGTTCCCCCCACATATGGGGTACCAGCCTACTCAGGATCAACTGGACAACTTTTGGGGTCAAATTTTTTCTGTTACCCTTGTGAAAATAAAAAAACTGCGGGCTAAAAAATCATTTTTGAGAGAAAAAAGATTTTTTATTTTCACGGCTCTGCATTATAAACTTCTTTGAAGTACTTGGGGGTAAAAAGTGCTCACAACACATCTAGATAAGTTCCTTGGGGGGTCTAGTTTCCACAATGGGGTCACTTGTGTGGGGTTTGTACTGTTTAGGCACATCAGGGGCTCTGCAAATGTAACATGACGCCCACTGACCATTCCATCAAAGTTTACATTTCAAAACGTCTATACTTCCCTTTCGAGCCCCGAAGTGTGCCCAAACAGTGGTTTCTCCCCACATATGGGGTATCATCAGCCTACTCTGGACAAACTGGACAACAACTTTTGGGGTCCAATTTCTCCTGTTACCTTTGTGAAAATAAAAAATTGCGGGTTAAAAAAACATTTTTGAAGGAAAAAATGATTTTTTCTTTTCACTGCTCTGCGTTTTATAAACTTCTGTGAGGCACTTGGGGCTTTAAAGTGCTCACCACACATCTAGATAAGTTTCTTGGGGGGTCTAGTTTCTAAAAAGGGGTCATTTGTGGGGGAGCTCCAATGTTTAGGCACACAGGGGCTCTCCAAATGCGACATGGTGTCCGCTAACGATTGGAGCTAATTTTCCATTCAAAAAGTCAAATGGCGCTCCTTCCCTACTAAGCACTGCCGTGTCCCCAAACAATGGTTTACCCCCACATATAAGTTATCGGTGTACTCAGGAGAAATTGCCCAACAAATTATAGGATCAATTTTATCCTGTTGCCCATGTAAAAATTAAAAAATTGAGGCTAAAAGGAAATTTTTGTGAAAAAAAGGACTTTTTTATTTTTACGGATCAATTTGTGAAGCACCTGGGAGCTCAAAGTGCTCACTATGCATCTAGATAAGTTAATTGGGGGGGTCTAATTTCCGAAATGGGGTTACTTGTGGGGAAACTCCAATGTTTAGGCACACAGGGGCTCCCCAAATGCGACATGGTGTCCGCTAACGATTGGAGCTAATTTTTCATTCAAAAAGTCAAATGGTGCTCCTTCCCTTCCGAGCCCTGTTGTGCGCCTAAACAGTGGTTCCGCCCCACATATGGGGTTTCTGCGTACTCAGGATAAATTGGACAACAACTTTTTTGGATCCACGTTTTCCTTTTACCCTTGCAAAAATAAAAAAATTGTTGCTAAAAATCATTTTTGTGACTAAAAAGTTAAATGTTCATTTTTTCCTTCCATGTTGCTTCTGCTGCTGTGAAACACCTGAAGGGTTAATAAACTTCTTGAATGCGGTTTTGAGCACCTTTAGGGTTGAAGTTTTTAGAATGGTGTCACTTTTGGGTATTTTCAGCAACATAGACCCCTCAAACTGACTTCAAATGTGAGGTGGTCCCTAAAAAAAAGGTTTTGTAAATTTTGCTGTAAAAATGAGAAATCGCTGGTCAACTTTTAACACTTCCTAACAAAAAAAAAATTTGCTTCCAAAATTGTGCTGATGTAAAGTAGACATGTGGGTAATGTTATTCATTAACTATTTTGTGTCACACAGCTCTCTGCTTTAACAGAATAAAAATTCAAAATTTAAAAATTGCAAAATTTTCGCCAAATTTCCATTTTTTTCACAAATAAATGAAAAAATTATCAACCTAAATTTACCACTAACATGAAGCCCAATATGTCACAAAAAACAATCTCAGAATCGCTAGGATCCCTTGAAGCATTCCTGAGTTCATAACAGGACACTGGTCAGAATTGCAAAAAATGGCCAGGTCATTAAGGTCAAAATAGGCTGGGTCATGAAAGGGTTAAATGCCACTGTACCTTAATTATTACACACTATCGTTCATTGGATAAGAACCTAATGTGCTTTTTTTGTCCCCTCTATTTCTGAAATTTTATCATTCAGTTCTTTGGGAAGTTGTACGTCTTCATGAATTGTAAAGCTTTGACAAAAAAAAATCCTCTGCATTATTTTGTTTCACCTTAATTAGAACTTGAAGCATAACATTGACAAGATGCATCCTGCCCTCCGTGTTACACATTCAACGGTAATGGATGCATGGTATACTAAATATCCAGCCATGTGAAAAACACCAATACCGGAGCATAATTGGATCAGAAAATTGGCCATAAAAATATGCACTATGTTTTGCACAGGATGGATAGGCCATTTTTCCAGGAGACATATATAACTATAACACCTGCTTAGTGGAGGCGATGTACCATTTATTAGTGAGTTGTGTGGCAGGTTTCTAATTCCTGTGAAATCAACAATCATAAGAAGTCAATGAAGTTACAGCAAAGGTCAAGGAGCGACTCTGTGACCTCTAGTTGTAAATGCTGTCAAACCAGAGATCAATCATTCTTTACTGTAATCAAAAGCAGCATCTACAAAGATTAAAAGAAAACGCTCTTTCTCCTCCACATGATATATTGATTTCTATGATCATAATGTCACAGTGAAATATAACAGGGCGCAGACATGTTTTTTGTGTAGCATACCAAATCGTGAGAGCAAGATGGTTTTCCTCCATTTATCTTCTGAAAGCAGATGTTGTCTTGCTGAGCGTTGACACTCTGCGCGTGCTGTAGTAATGATGAGAGATTCCAGAGATGTTAAGGACAACGAATTTATACTCTTACACCCGTAATGACAATATAAAGCATGACCCATTGCATAACATAGTGTAAACGTACATAAGACACAAAAAATTTGCAGTGTGACATCACAAATGATTGTGTGTCACATCCATTTTTTTGGGAGCGACACTATTCATTTACCATATGAAGTACTAGAAAAATGGGGAAAAAAAATCCAAGTGTGATGGAATTGCCAAAAAATCTGGGCGTTGTTTTTACAGCTTAAAAATACGAGTATGGTAAAATTACCTAGCAGTATCATTTTCTAGGTGAATACGATTAAGGCAATACCAAGTGTCTCTTTATTTTAGTGGTGAAAAAAAAAATCCGAAAATTTCGTTTTCTGAAACGTGTACCTTTTGTACTTTTCCATCTATGAAGATGGGTTAGGACTTGTTTATTTAAGTTTGAGCTGATATGTTTATTGAAATAACTTTGGGATACTTATCACAAATTCATAGCTTTTTATTAAACTTAAGCGGGGATTGAACTATAGAAAAAAAGAATGTCCAATTTTTTGGGGAGCCTTAAACATGCAGTTTAACCCCTTACCAGCATATGATGTGTAGCTATGTCATATGCCAGCTCACTTACTTTGATGCCAGCTCAGGAACTGAGCCAGCATCTTTCCCAGCAGAAGATGACTGTTATATTCAGGCATCATCTGCCTCTAACAGCGGACCAAATTTTTTTTCCCACTTCAATAATAAAAACTATGTGTGGTATCTGCAGAATTATACTGACCTGGGGAATTATATTGCCAGGTCATTTTACTGTAAAGTGAACATGGTAAATAAAAACAATTGTGAAATTGCACTTTTTCTGATAATTACGCCACACTTGGAATTTTTTTCCCGCTTTCCAATACATTGCATGATAAAATGAATGATGTTAATCAAAACTGTACTTTTGATTAACATCATTCATTTCTTCTCACAAAATTAGAATATTATCAAAAAGTTAATTTATTTCAGTTCTTCAATACAAAATGTGAAACTCGTATGCTGGCCAATCAAGCACAGTGATACTGCTGTTTGTAAAACAGGTATTGGTACTTTTGGCAGTGTGGCCAGGGGCCAAGTCCTGCTAGAGAATGCGATTTCCATCTCCCAAAAAGCTTGTCGGCAGAGGGAAGTATGACGTGCTCTAAAATTTCCTGGTAGACGGCTGCGCTGACTTTGGTCTTGAAAAAACACAGTTGACCTGCACCAGCAGATGACATGGCTCCCCAAACCATCACTGATTGTGGAGACTTCACACTAGACCTCAAGCAACTTGGATTGTGGCCTCTCCACTCTTCCTCCAGACTCTGGGACCTTAATTTCCAAATGAAATGCAAAATTTACTTTCATCTGAAAACAACACCTTGGACCACTGAGCAACAGTCCAGTTCTTTTTCTCTGTGGCCCAGGTAAGACGCTTCTGGCATTGTCTATTGGTCATGAGTCGACTGACACAAGGAATGTGACACTTGTAGCCCATGTCCTGGACACGTTTGTGTGTGGTGGCTCTTGAAGCAATGACTCCAGCAGCAGTCCACTCCTTGTGAATCTTCCCCAAATTTTTTAATGGCCTTTTCTTAACAATCCTTTCAAGGCTGCGGTTATCCCGGTTGCTGTGCACCTTATTCAACCACACTTTTTCTTTCCACTCCACTTTCCATTAATATGCTTGGATACAGCACTCTGTGAACTCTGCCAGCTTCTTTAGCAATGACCTTTTGTGGCTTCCCCTCCTTGTGGAGTGTGTCAGTGATGCCTTCTGGACATCTCTCAAGTCAGCAGTCTTCCGCATGATTGTGGAGCTACTGAAACAGACTAATGGACCTTTTTAAACACTTAGTAAGCCTTTGCAGGTGTTTTCTGTTAATTATTACAACTTACAGAGATGACGAATTTCGAGTTTTCAATGGCTGTAAGCCATAATCATCAACATTAACAGAAAGAAACATTGAAATAGATCACTCTGTTTGTAATGACTCTATATAATATATGAGCTTCCCTTTTTGTATTATAGAACTGAAATAAATTAACTTTTTGATGATATTCTAATTTTGTGACAAGCATCTGTATATATATATATATATATATATATATATATATATATATATATATATATATATATATATATATATATAGCCTGAATACAAACAAGTCCTCACACAGATCCATTGTTGGAAAAATTAAAATGTTATGGATCCGGGAAAATGATGACGCACACTAACAATTATTTTTCTCCCCGCTTAAATGAAAAAAAAAGATGCATGATTGGTATCGCCGTGGTCGTACTTATCTGAAGAATAAGGTTTCCAGATCAATTTTACCACTCAATGAATGCAGTAAAAGTAAAACCCACAAAACAATGTTGAAATGGCATATTTTTCACCATTTCCACTGCCGTTAAAGTGTTGCTCATGTTATTCAGTAGTACACATTATGGTCAAATAAATAGTGTTAGTCAAAATTACAACTCATCCCATAAGAAAACAAGACCTCAAACCTATATGTGAATAGGGCTTTTAGAAGAAGAGGAGGAAAATGCAAAAGTGCAAAAAACAAAAATTGCTTGACATTGAGGCAGTTAAATAGACTAAATTAGAATATTTTCCAAACTATTGAATATAAAACATGTTAAATTATAGACATGAGAGTCACTGTCTTTAATAATTTCATGCAACCGGTTTTAGAAATAAAATATGGATTCATGTATCAAGTTCTTGAAATTGAGCTTTTTGCCAGGGGAAACATTTTAGTAAAACATAAAATGAACATCAAGATCAGTGTTAGCCTTTAAACCTCTTAGAAAAATACTCCAAAATCATTACACACATAAAGAACTTTTAAAATTAAAATATTTGCTTTGATGGAATAGGTAATGTTCGCCTCTGTGTAGTCTGAATAATAGACACCAGGTGTATCACTAATGCATTAGAGAACATCAGGTTATAAATATTAATATACAAATGTGAACACAGAAACAGAATAAAACATGGGGTTTCTTATACTGTGCCTGGTGCACAGTTATGTACCAGTAGACGAGTATGCCTGTGTTCAGTGTGTGCTTTGTAATGACATTCCAATATTTTAGACTAAAAGGAACGGCTGTTTGTGGTACCCTGGCATATGACTATACAGGCATGTTGTATTTGTTTTATCTTTACACAATAGGGTGATATCTCAATAATATGGGCACTTCAAAATCCTCTAAACGTCTTCCTAAAGGATTTGTTTCTTTCAGTCATTGAGATCCTCCAATTACACCTTGAAGAGATGCTGGACTGGTAATTTTCTCCCTTATTGTAATGATTTCACCCCTCAGTGCTGAGCTGCCTATGCAGTGATTGACAGCTCATTTGTCCAGTTGGTGCAGGGGCGTACTGAGCTCTCTTTGTTATTGACAACTTGGCCGTCCAATCTGAGTCTGGGAGGTGCTGAGCTCCATCAAGTTCTCCCAGTTCCTTTCATTGCTCAGCTATCTAACTGAGCTGGCAGTCCAGATACCTGTCAGTCATAGCAGCTACAGTAAGTGTAGTTGGTTTACTCTGTGACTTGTATTTTGCTTTTCATGTGTCGCTGCCTGACCTTGAACCTCGTTCTAACCATCCATCTGTTTAAACCCTTTGCTCTGATCTGCTATCCTTTTGGTATTTTGACCTGGTTGCAACTTTGTCTCTTCCTTCTGTTTATGATGTACTCTCCTGGTTATAGACATCAGACTTCTCAACTATTCCAACTCATGGCTTGTCCGTGAAAAGTTTCTCAATGTCACACTTATGCTTAAGATCCACTGCTCAAACATCAGCTACAAACACAGCAGCAACAATGGCTACAACATCAGCAGCAATTACAGCAGCAATGGATGGCACAACAAGAGACCAGTAAGTTGCTTATACAACAAATGCAGCAGCAGCAACACCAGCAGCAGATTGACTTGCTGGCAGAGGCGGTCCATGGAAAGCCGACAGCTCCTCCCCAAAGTCCATGTGACGACACGTATGTCCTGAAGATGGTAAGAGGAGCAATGTAAAAATGACCCCGAGTGATGTGGAGGCCTTTTTGACAGTGCTTGAGCAGGTGGTGGAGCTTGAGAAGCTACCACTAGAGCAGTGGGTGGAGGTGCTGGCCCCCTATTTGACTGGTGAGCATCAGAAGGCCTATTATGATTTGGCACTGCAGGATGCGCAGGAGTACACCAAACTAAAAACTGAATATTTGGTACGCTCAGTAGTGACTATGTCAGTCAGAGCACAATGGTTTCACCACTGGGCCTATTGTGGGGACAAACTGCCTCAATCTCAAAAGTTTGACCTGCTACATCTGGTGCAAAAATGGTTGCTGCATTGTCATGGACAGGTTTTTGCACTCCCTTCCTAGGCCAGTGCAGACCTGGGTTGCTCAGGGAGATTCCCAAAATGCAGAAGAACAGGTGGTCCTAGTGGAATGGTTCCAGGTGCTCGAGAGGTTCCTAAAAAAGCCAGGGGGTGGTGCATCCTCATACTTAGGTACCCAGCGAGAACCCAAGCCCCAAAAGAGAGGTAGTAAAACCCTCACTGGAGGAGTCCAAGATCCGAAGGGGTCACTGAGTGATTGTCAAAAGCCACGGCTAAAGACGTGTTTTGCTGGAGATGTTGCAGTCCTGGACATATAACCGCCCATTGTCCCTTGTCCTCCGAAGAGATAGACTATAGCCTAGGGAGGCACTGCTCCTACTATGTCTATCCTGCCTGCAGTGTGGACTATCAGCTCGGTGAGGGGGCCGCAGGCATGTCCCGTATCAATAAGTGGGGTGCTGGTGACAAGACTCTTAGACTCAGGGAGCTTGGTGACACTGGTAAGGGCCACACTTCCCCATCGGTTGATCCCAGGGAAACATGTGGGGGTACGCTGTATCCACAGGGATGCCAAGGACTATCCTGTCACCAGAGTGTCAGTTATAACAAACCAGGGTATGGAGTCCCATGAGGTTGGGGTGGTCGAAGGTTTGCTGCACCCCATGATAATCGGGAGGAACTTCAGCCTTTTCTGGGACTTGTGGGGAAAGGAGGAGGTATAAAATGCCACAATCAGGAGCCAGCCCAACCCTGTTGAAACCCCATTATAGTCGGAATTCCCCTTGTATAAACTGGCTGGTGATGGGGACAAGATTGTGACCAGTGAGACTGAAATTCCTGAACTGGGGATTTCTGGCTGGAATTTTGGGACTGCCCAAATGTAGGACTTGTCTTTGAAAAATGTACCGGAAAATGTGACTGTGATAAATGGAGTTGCCCAAGAGCCGGGGGCCAATACCAGGTTCCATTACATTGTGGTCAATGGGGAGTTGCTATATCAGGTCACTAAACAGAGAGAGGAAGTATCAGAGCAGCTATTAGGCCTGGGACCCTATAGACATAGGATGCTAGATGTGGTCCATGCTCATGTCTTGGGGCACCTAGGTGTAGATAAGACCCAAGAACAAGTCCTTCAGAGGGTTTACTGGCCAGTGTTTCCCAGGGACATTGTTAATTTCTGCCTTACCTATCAGCTAACTGACTCTGTATCCCACTTCTGTAGTCCCCTAGTTCCGTTACCCATAATGGAATTTACATTAGACCAAATTGCCATGGACTTGGTTGGGCACTTAGTTAAGTCCACCAGAGGTCATCAATACATCTTCATTGAAATGGACTACGCTATGCGGTACCCGGAAGCGGTACCTCTGAGAAAAATTCAATAAGAGATTCAATAAGACCTTGAAATCCATGCTGAAGAAGGTTGTGGAGAAGGATAGCCAAGATTGGTATTGCCTCCTACCATACCTACTGTTCTCCATTAGGGAAGTCCCACAGGCCTCCACTGGGTTATCACCGTTTGAGCTGTTATACGGATGGCACCCCTAGGGACTTCTAGATGTAGCGAAGGAGTCTTGGGAAGCAAAAATAACACCCCATCAGTGTATCATCGAGCACGTGGTCCAAATGCAGGACCAAATCACAAAGGGTGATGCCGATTGTGAAGGAGAGCCTCATTCAAACACAAGAAGCACAGCCAAAGGTCTACAACCAGGCCATGAAGCTGGGACAGTTTACCCCTGGGGACTGGGTGCTTGTGTTGATTCCCACCGTGGAAAGTAATTTCCTGGCCAAATGGCAAGGGCCATGCGAGGTGGTCGAGAAGTTAAGTGATGTAAACTATAAGGTTCTCCAATCAGGGAGAAGGAAGCTGTACCAACTGTACAACATGAACCTGCTGAAACCATGGTGAGACAGGGATCCAGTAGAAGCACTGTGCCTAGGGGCTCATCCTGGAGCCAAGGTCAAGGATGTCATAGCAGCAGAGACACTGTCGCTGGCCCAGAAACAACAGTACAATGAGCTTCTTCAGCGAAACCGAGACCTTTTTTCAGAGTTACCAGGATGTACTCAGGTGGTGGAGCACGAGATCCTGACTGAACCACATGTGAGGGTGAACCAAAGGCCTTATTTGATTCCTGAAGCTCGCTGTGAGGTGATCTCCCAGGAAGAGAATGTTGAGCCTGGGTGTCATCGAGAAGCCAAAGAGCGGCTGGGCCAGTCCTATTGTTCTGTTGTTGAAACCAAATGGAGAGTGATGCTTCTGTAATGATTACACAAAGCTCAATGAGGTGTCTAAGTTTGACGCGTATCAGATGCCCCAGGTCGATGAGCTTATTGATTGCTAGGATCAGCCAGGCATATCACCACCCTGGATCTAATGAAGGGGTACTGGCAAATTCTCCTGTTTCCAAGTGCCAAGGAGAAGTCAGCCTTTTCTACACCTGATGGAGCACATTTATTCTTCTTTTAAGACAGTCATTTTGTATTTCTTCCATTTTCTTACTATTGTACCAACAGTTGACTCCTTCTCACCCATCATCTTACTTATAGTTTTGTAGCCCATTCCAGCTTTGTGCAGGTCTACGATCTTTCCCTGACATCCTTATAAAGCTTTTTGGTCTTGCCCATGTTGTAGAGGTTAGAGTCTGACTGATTAATTGAGTCTGTGAACACAAGTCTTTCATAAAGGTGACTATGTAAAACACCTGTCTTTAATGCAAGTAAAGAGTTGATTAGGAGTGTCTAACTGGTCTGTAGGAGCCAGAACTCTTAATGGTTGGTAGGAGATCAAATACTTATTTGTCACTGCAAAATGCAAATAAATTTATATAATTTATACAATGTGTCTTTCTGGATTTTATTTTTGATATTCTATCTCTCAATATTAAAATTAACTTACCCTTGAAATTATAGACTGTTCAGGACCTTGTCAGTGGGCAAACTTACGGAATCATCAAGGGATCAAATAATTATTTCTTTCACTGTATATATATATATATATATATATATATATATATATATATATATACATATATACATATATATGTTAGGTGTCGAGTTCCCGCTGCTGCACAGGGGGAATCTCGAACCACCTCCGCTGCGGTCTCTCATTCTTCTCCGGCTGCAGTGGAGCATGAGAGACGTCGGTCCCAGCGCCTGGCTCGGACAGATACTGCACGTTTGGTTACTGCTGCCCTTCCAGGTTCAGCCATTATAACCAGTACTGTTCAGTGGCGTTCAGGCGCTCCTGGGACTAAGTCCTGCTTTTCTCCTTCTGAGCATGCACAAGGGAAGACCTCTCATTGGAGGTCGGGGGTCACATGCTCAGGCCCTCTAGCAGCTCCTATTGGTGCACTAGGAAGGTCCTGGAGAGCTGCAGCTATAAAAGGTTCGCTTGGCCACCCGGCGATGCACTAGTATAAACCTGTTATCGTGTGTGTGTGGTTGTATGCCTGTTCTGGTGATTGCTCCTAAATCATTCCCATTCCTAGTGATGTTGAATGCTCGCTAATGTTGGAGTTAACTAGCGCCTGACATGGCTAATCTGCACATAAGAGCACGATCTATACTGCATCTAACCAGCAGTGAACGCCAGTTTGGCGCTGTACGCACTCTGTGCAGCTATCTCCACTTAGTCCTGACAATCCGTCAGTGTAGGGTGGGAACTCCTGCTTGATCCCAGCATCTAACTCAGGGTGTCTTCAGGCGCAGGCTCAAAAGCCACTGAGGGTCAGAGCGGCATTAATCACCAGCATAGTGGGGGTGAATTGCAGGGATCCCACTAGTATTCAATTGCTGCACCTTGTGACTGCTAACAGGGCACAGTGTTTCCTTGATTCCATACGACTCTGTGAAGCAACAGAGTTCGCTCCTATACAGACTGGGTGACGGAACCCATGTCAATTCTGGCATTGTACCGCCATATAGTGCCGCCATTACCTACATTACCTAGCAGCAGGTTCCACTACTGCACGGTGGACCTCGGGACCTTTGATATCATTATATTTACTCGGTGCATTCCGCCAGCCCTAATATATGTGTATATATATATATATATATATATATATATATATATATATATATATATATATATATATATATAGTTAGTTGGACCACCTCATAACAAATTTAACATTGGAAGCGTTTCAGCTCTTTGGTAGCCTGGAGAATACATACAGGCATCGGGTTTTAATAAAAGCAAAGTAAAGTTTATAGTCCTTAATAAACTTCTCAGCTCAAAAGGAAAACAGCTTTCTTCAGTGCAAAATTAATAACAAAAACATTCCTTTCTTTTGGGTGAGCCAAAGCAAATTAAACAGTCTACCGACTTGCTGTCACAGGCACTTCTCAGACGCCAACACAGACTATCCACCATGAGCTTTCTTTGTCCTGCCTCGGAAAAGACCAACTGCTCCACTAACACAGCTGCCTATTGGTACACTTCCTCCAAGGGCTTGCAGCACCAAGGCCAGCCACCTCAGTGACACAAACCTGCCATCTAGGACCTTACCTCCTGCTTTCTTACAACATATTCAAACACCTATTGCATCTAGTACCTCTTGTAGAGGAAATTCCAGACTAGTCAAACTAAACTCCAAATATACAGCTTGCATTTTTACACTTTTTTAAAAATAAAGTTTCAACAACAACATGACCATTGAACATATATTTCCAAAAAGTAGAAGACTAGAAAAAAAGTTCACAGTATATAACAAAAAATGTAGTCTTAATAATTTATTATTACAGTAGAGCAAAAAAATTGTTCTGTACAGTACTTTTAGCTATAGTAGACCTTTGTGGCAAGGTGCATGCAAATAAAAAAAAAGAAATTTGCATACTGTCTTGGTGAATTACTTTTTTTACTTTAAGCTCAATCAAATACAATCAATTGATTAATCAGCTCATTCACTCCTGTTCTCTAAAATTAGGAGCATGTAAATGAATATTTATGAGAGTATTTAATTGCAGACACTTGCTTGCATATATTATTCAAAGTTGTTTCTACTGTGGGTTTCACTTATCTGTAAGCTTGCACCTGTCTGAAGGTAACCGGAGTCCAAAGGTCTACAGGAAATTATACAAACTATAAAGACCACTGTTCCCCTAAAAGTAAAAATTACAGAACCACAAAACAGAGATCCAGATACATATATAAAGCCAGTATTAACGTAACAGCAAAGCAACAATTTCCCACGATGAACACTAAAGTGACCCCATAGTAGAGTCAATATCAAGCTAAAATGGAAAAAAGATAAACCTACCTTACCTTAATTCTCACATTGCCCTCTTCCATTGGAAGGAAGATGAGCAGCCAAGTAGCCTTTTAATTTTGTTTTTTTTGTTGTGGACTTTGATGGGCAAAAGTAGTCTACAGCTGATAGCCACAGATTCCCAGCAGTACAGAAAATATAGATACTCTGCTGGGAGTTTGAAGGAGTTATTTCATTCTCCTTTGGATGCTCCTCTCTCCTTCCTCATAGTGGGTCAGAGATGTTAAAAAGTTCTGTTGAACTTGGTCAGTGAATATTCCCTAGTAAGTCAATCATTTGAATAAGTGTCATGTAATACTAAATCTATGATAGAAGTTTATGGCTAGAAGCCAGTTTCATGATTCTGAAGAGGGACCAATAGTAACTAGCTACTCACTGAGCCAACACTCAGAATTAAAAAATAGTTATTAAAAATGTTCTGCTTAAGAAAACTCCAATAGAAGCTGGCATCTTGAAGCGTAGCATTTTTTCTCATCTTTGACATTACTGTGGAAAAATATAATTTTGCCGTAGCCACTTTGGACATCTCCAGAGCATGGACTTCTAGTTTCAGCTTTCTTTCTTAATCGGATTGCATATGAGCTTCAGATATGATTTAGACATTGTTAGAGATGCCTAAGGTCGTGAAGACTGCCCTGCAAACTTACAACACACAGGAACTCCCAAGACCTGGAAAAGTGGTGGAAAGTCCTGGCCTATAGAGTAAAACAAACAGATGAGGCACTTGGTGGCTGAAAGATGAGGCCGAGAGGAAGAAGTTGGTGGGCAGCAGTCAGCAGGACATCCGGAGAGGTGATTGGTGAGCTAAGTATTAGTTTGTTTTTTAAATCTTATGTTTATTATACTCTGTAATCCAGAGAGACACAATATCATGAAAAAGACCATTAAATTTGAGACAAATAACTTTTGTTCAAATCAGATTTCCTTGTAAAATCCACGATGACAGGCAAATTGAAAGTTTCAATTGATCAGCTGATCAATAGACATTCTTCTTTTGGATTTTTTGGTAGAGAACAACATTTTTGTTAGGCCCTGAAATAGTAAAACATGTCTAGAGTTTCATACAACCACCATGTCTGATTTTTGGTAAGATGTTAGAGGTTTGGACTGCATGCCATATTTATTTTGACCAATGTTTTCTGAAAAATTAACTTTTCATAGCCAACTTTTTTTTTTTGCTAATGGAAAATGAGAACAAACGCCATATTAGTAACTCTTGTTAAAAAAAATTCCCATCCATAAGTGAAACTTTATAGGGAGAAGAATACTGGCAATCACTTCATATAAATGAGCCCTAAATCAGTCTACCGTTTGCCCCATATTTTCTAGACAATATAACATTTTTTTGCCAACATTGATGTAAGTTCTTAATTAAAAAAATGATTTCATGAACTTTCATATCATTTAATTAGATACAAAACTGAACAGACATCTTGCTAGGAGATTATATATTTGATTAAATGAGTATATTACTTTGTTCAGACATTAATATGTAATGGGATAAAATGACTGAATTAAATTAATTAGTGCGTTACATAAAAAGAGAAAAATAATTAAGATGCAATGAACAAGATTTTTTACACTTGAAATAAAATTTAGAAATTGAATTTCATCTAAGAGCTCCAGTGTAGTCAAATCCTGGTCACGTAGGTCGCAAGCAACTCTTTCTACTTTTCAAGTGCTCAGAAGAATGTTTGTTAAGAATTATGTATTGCAATGACCTTGTGGTGATCTCGTAAGATGATGAATATGTCACACGTCTGACGATCATAGGATTCCTTTCTCTGTCACTTCAGTCACTCGGAGGAGATCAAATAAAGTCAAACATGCCCCTAGGTGTTGAACAGAACATTTAATGATTTTATGGGAAGTAAAAGTAGCAGATGACACCGGTTCCATCATAAACTTCACGCTATGTCACCTTAATCAAATGTAAGAGGGAGGAATGGCCCCCGACTGCCAGTATAAGTGACCCAAAAGGATGCGGGATGAGCATAAAACAGCATAAAACTCTATGATTTATTTAACTAGAAATGACAAATTATGTTTGAAGAATTGAATACAAAGGAAATGTTGAAGTTGAAACATTAGGTCTGTCGGAGTCAGCCTGCAATCTTATTATAAATGGACAGTTTTTTCAACACAAATTTTTTTATAGATGAAGTGAAAAATGTTCAAATGTTTAAAATGTATTAAAGTATATATCTGAGAAAAGTAGGGGTAATCTTATGTTCATAAATGCTAAAAATTGTGAAGTAATTGTTAATACAAACAACTTTGCAATTTACACTCTCCATTTTCTCCATCCTGAAGAATAAGGGATTTTTAATTCTATAGTTTACTCTTCGTTGCAAAGTTTGACGGCCAGTTTAACATGGGAACATGCACTTACAAACCCTCTCCTATACCCTTCTTCTGAAACTGGCCATATTGCTAGATTCGACTAGCTTCTGAGTCTCGATTCTTCAATGTTACATAGGCAAAACTGCCTCTGTTTGGAGCATGAGAGAGTACAAACTTCAAACCGGTAGAACAGTCCTACCACCAGCCCAAACAGTCATTTATAAAGAGATTAACCTTAAAATATATGTGTGCTTACAGCTTCTGCCATGAATAGGAACCACACTCAAATGCCGGTTTGAGACCTGAAGGTTTCTTGCTACTATCTCCAGGATGTCTTGCTTCTAAATGAAACATTTTATTGTGGATGTTTCAAAAAAGTTACCCTGATTACTGTCACCCTGCTCCACTACCACCACCACCCCCAGTAAGCTCACTTTGGATTATAAGATGCACCCCCATTTTCCTCCCAAATTTGGAGGAAAAAAGTGCATCTCATAATCCGAAAAATACTGCATATTTATTGGTATAATATATTTTTAATTTTATTAAACTATCCAGTCAATGATAACTTATACTAACTAAAAAGCAATGTAATTATTTTTAATACAATAGTTTTCATAGCTGATATCTACATTAAAAATAGTAAATTCTACAAATGAATCCAGAAATTACTCATTTATAAAATAGCATACTTGACAGCATATCCTTTAACCTAGTGGTATTTGGATTTTCACTTGATAGGTCATCTCAGCTACGGCTATGTTGCCAAGATGCGACTGTCCAGGCTGAAGACCAGTGGAGCATGAGCTGCTGGGGAAACAGCATCAGTGACTAGCGGTGACGTCATTGAGGTTACTTTAGGTCACTAAGGCTGCATTCCCACACTTCAGTGTGAGCCAGGACGCATCATGGCACAGTCCAAAATAAACCATATATCGCAGATTTGCATTATGGCATGGGATATCTTCACTTCAGGCAGGTGAGGGATTTGGCTGTTTATTATTTTTCTTTTTTTTCAGGGACCATGGGATTCAATGGAATGGTTGTAAGGTGAGTATTATTTTTTTGTTTTTTACAGGTGACAAGGGCTTCAATGGAATCAGTGTAAGGCGAGTATAACTTATATTATTTTTAAATAAATTTGTAAAAAAGGATGTGGATTTTTCATCTTGGCTAAAAAAGTGGTCCACCCTGGCAGAGCCAGGCTACAAGAAAAACTTTGCATCTCCTCTTCCTCAGGCAAACAGGTCTTCTAAAATGGTGCTACAAAACATGACCATTGTGGAAAATATGCTGAAAAAAAATCCATCAGACAATGCTAGTGGCACACAGGGGTACACAGTCAAAGGCCTGGGCCAATTGCATGACACTATCTAAGTGTCCAGGCCCTGATGACTGGGTATTTTTGACAAGGAGGGAAAAGTTTTAAAAGATGGTCAAGCAATACCTGGCCAACCAAACAAGCGTACTCGCTAATTCCTCTACGACCTTCAGCTATTGTGTCTCAAAGCTGGACACATGGCATGACCTGTCCCTCTATGCCTTGTAGTGCTGCCTTGCCACTAGAGTCTTGTTTGAGCAGATATTTATTGACACATGGGTCATAACAGACAGACACTTTTGCCTGTCAACAGAAAGTGCTGACATGCTCACTCTGATAACAATGAACAAAGCCTGACTTAGACAAAACGTTTACATACAACCAGATGATAGCAACACATAAAGTGTTTTTACCCCCAAGGGTGGTTTGCACATTAATGACCACGCCAATTTTCACAATTCTGATCACTGTCTCTTCATAAGGTTATAACTCTGGAACGCTTCCATGGATCCCAGTGATTCTGACACTGCTTTCCCATTACATATTTTACTTCATGATAGTGGTAAAATTTCATTGATATGTCTTGCATTTATGTGTAAAAAAATGGAAATTTGGCCAAAATTTAGAAAATTTCTCAATTTTCCAAATTTGAATTTTCATGCCCTTAAATCACAGAGATATGTCACACAAAATACTTAATTAGTAATTAATTTTCTATATGCTTACTTTACATCAGCACAATTTTGTAACCAATTTTTTTTTGGTTAGGAAGTTATAAGGGTTAAAAGTTGACCAGCGATTTCTCATTTTTACAGCACCATTTTTTTTTAGGGACCACATCACATTTGAAATCACTTTGAGGGGTCTGTATG
Organism: Ranitomeya variabilis; assembly: GCF_051348905.1. Lineage (NCBI taxonomy): Eukaryota > Metazoa > Chordata > Amphibia > Anura > Dendrobatidae > Ranitomeya > Ranitomeya variabilis. The sequence continues at coordinate 1,123,297,207 of NC_135232.1, read as the reverse complement.
ATTGAAAACACCCAAAAGTGACACCATTCTAAAAATTGTACCACACAAGGTGCCCAAAACCACATTCAAGAGGTTTATTAACCCTTCAAGTGCTTCACTGGAATTTTAGGAATGTTTTTAAAAAATGAACATTTAACTTTTTTTCCACAAAAAATTTACTTCAGATCCAATTTGCTTTATTTTACCAAGGTATAATCACTGCTAGACTCTAATGTGTAAATATAAAACATCAATTTTATTAATAATGTCTAAAACAAATACAGTGGGGCAAAAAAGTATTTAGTCAGTCAGCAATAGTGCAAGTTCCACCACTTAAAAAGATGAGAGGCGTCTGTAATTTACATCATAGGTAGACCTCAACTATGGGAGACAAACTGAGAAAAAAAAATCCAGAAAATCACATTGTCTGTTTTTTTATCATTTTATTTGCATATTATGGTGGAAAATAAGTATTTGGTCAGAAACAAAATTTCATCTCAATACTTTGTAATATATCCTTTGTTGGCAATGACAGAGGTCAAACGTTTTCTGTAAGTCTTCACAAGGTTGCCACACACTGTTGTTGGTATGTTGGCCCATTCCTCCATGCAGATCTCCTCTAGAGCAGTGATGTTTTTGGCTTTTCGCTTGGCAACACGGACTTTCAACTCCCTCCAAAGGCTTTCTATAGGGTTGAGATCTGTAGACTGGCTAGGCCACTCCAGGACCTTGAGCTGCTTCTTACGAAGCCACTCCTTCGTTGCCCTGGTGGTGTGCTTTGGATCATTGTCATGTTGAAAGACCCAGCCACGTTTCATCTTCAATGCCCTTGCTGATGGAAGGAGGTTTGCACTCAAAATCTCACGATACATGGCCCCATTCATTCTTTCATGTACCCGGATCAGTCGTCCTGGCCCCTTTGCAGAGAAACAGCCCCAAAGCATGATGTTTCCACCACCATGCTTTACAGTAGGTATGGTGTTGGATGGATGCAACTCAGTATTCTTTTTCCTCCAAACACGACAAGTTGTGTTTCTACCAAACAGTTCCAGTTTGGTTTCATCAGACCATAGGACATTCTCCCAAAACTCCTCTGGATCATCCAAATGCTCTCTAGCAAACTTCAGACGGGCCCGGACATGTACTGGCTTAAGCAGTGGGACACGTCTAGCACTGCAGGATCTGAGTCCATGGTGGCGTAGTGTGTTACTTATGGTAGGCCTTGTTACATTGGTCCCAGCTCTCTGCAATTCATTCACTAGGTCCCCCCGCGTGGTTCTGGGATTTTTGCTCACCGTTCTTGTGATCATTCTGACCCCATGGGGTGGGATTTTGCGTGGAGCCCCAGATCGAGGGAGATTATCAGTGGTCTTGAATGTCTTCCATTTTCTAATTATTGCTCCCACTGTTGATTTCTTCACTCCAAGCTGGTAGGCTATTGCAGATTCAGTCTTCCCAGCCTGGTGCAGGGCTACAATTTTGTTTCTGGTGTCCTTTGACAGCTCTTTGGTCTTCACCATAGTGGAGTTTGGAGTCAGACTGTTTGAGGGTGTGCACAGGTGTCTTTTTATACTGATAACAAGTTTAAACAGATGCCATTACTACAGGTAATGAGTGGAGGAAAGAGGAGACTCTTAAAGAAGAAGTTACAGGTCTGTGAGAGCCAGAAATCTTGATTGTTTTTTTCTGACCAAATACTTATTTTCCACCATAATATGCAAATAAAATGATAAAAAAACAGACAATGTGATTTTCTGGATTTTTTTTTCTCAGTTTGTCTCCCATAGTTGAGGTCTACCTATGATGTAAATTACAGACGCCTCTCATCTTTTTAAGTGGTGGAACTTGCACTATTGCTGACTGACTAAATACTTTTTTGCCCCACTGTATACACAAAAATATGTGAATAAACACCAACACCAATGCACTAAGATATGAAAGCACCCAGGGGAGGTGCCTGTCCCTATATATGGCCTAAATCACCCTGCCTGCCAGCGGAGGTTGGCACCCTATAACCTGCGCTTTGGCGCCCCCGCTCGTCGATGGCTCTCCCTGTCTGCCCTATTGTGCCCAACGGTGGCAGGGGAGTGAAAAAGATGCCTAAAGGGTGAAAAGATAGTTATGGAAATATAGAGTCATGCTATTTGTCTTTCACTTGTAGGCTCATTAATAAAGCTAGATGAAACTTATCTATTGGCTACACTACAAATAGGTTATTCTATAGATGTCTCCTTAACTGCATGTGTTCAAGATATGTCCAATTAATAATCACAGCCAGTGGCGTAACTACAAAGTTATGGGCCCCGGTGCGAACTTCCAAATGCCCCCCCCCCCCCCCGCAGCCCTGCCATACAACTCAAGGTAACCACCATAGAATACAACGCAGCCCCCCTCATAGTGCTCCATACCGTTGATTATTGCCCCATAGATGCTCCATATAAACCTGCCCCATATATAATGCTCTGCACCGTTCATTATGGCCCCATAGATACTCCATAGAAAGCTGTGCCATATATAATGCTCTGCACCGTTCATTATGGCCCCATAGATGCTCCATAGAAAGCTGTGCCATATATAATGCTCTGCACCGTTCATTATGGCCCCATAGATGCTCCATAGAAAGGTGTGCCATATATAATGCTCTGCACCATTCATTATGGCCCCATAGATGCTCCATAGAAAGCTGTGCCATGTATTATGCTCTGCACCGGTCATTATGGCCCCATAGATACTCCATATAAAGCTGTGCCATATATAATGCTCTGCACCGTTCATTATGGCCCCATAAGATGCCCCGCACAGCCACTTGCCCCTTATAGTGCTGCACAAGCGTTATGGCCCCATAAGATGCTCCGCACAGTCACTGCCCCTTATAGTGCTGCACAAGTGTTATGGCCCCATAAGATGCTCCGCACAGTCACTGCCCCTTATAGTGCTGCACAAGAGTTATGGCCCCATAAGATGCTCCGCACAGCCACTGCCCCTTTTAGTGCTGCACAAGAGTTATGGCCCCATAAGATGCTCCGCACAGTCACTGCCCCTTATAGTGCTGCACAAGTGTTATGGCCCCATACAGATGATCCATACAGTCACTGCCGACTGCCCCTTTTAGTGCTGCACAAGAGTTATGGCCCCATAAGATGCTCCGCACAGCCACTGCCCCTTTTAGTGCTGCACAAGAGTTATGGCCCCATAAGATGCTCCGCACAGTCACTGCCCCTTATAGTGCTGCACAAGTGTTATGGCCCCATACAGATGATCCATACAGTCACTGCCGACTGCCCCTTTTAGTGCTGCACAAGAGTTATGGCCCCATAAGATGCTCCGCACAGCCACTGCCCCTTTTAGTGCTGCACAAGAGTTATGGCCCCATAAGATGCTCCGCACAGTCACTGCCCCTTATAGTGCTGCACAAGTGTTATGGCCCCATACAGATGATCCATACAGTCACTGCCGACTGCCCCTTATAGTGCTGCACAAGAGTTATGGCCCCATAAGATGCTCCGCACAGCCACTGCCCCTTTTAGTGCTGCACAAGTGTTATGGCCCCATAAGATGCTCCGTATAGCCACTTGCGACTTGCCCCTTATGCTTTTGCTGCCGTAAAAAAAATAAATCACATACTCACCTCACCTCACCTCTCTCTCTTCGCTCAGGACCCCCGGCACTATCAATATTTACCTGCCTGGCTGCTCCTCGTGAGGCTCCGTCTTTGGCACTGACGTTCAGCAGAGGGCGCGCACTGACTACGTCACCGCGCCCTCTGACCTGAACGTCACTGCCAGAGGACGCTGATGACAGAGCCGCACCGGAACGAGGAGAGGTAAATATCGCCCAGCGCTGCGCAGCGCTGTATACTCACCACCAGTCACCTGCAGGATGCTCCTGGCGCTGCGTCCCTGCTTCTTCCACCGCTGCATCTTCTTCCTGTATTGAGCGGTCACATGGTCCCGTTCATTACAGAAATGAATATGAGGCTCCACCTCTTTGGGAGGTGGAGCCGCATATTCATTTCTGTAATGAGCGGGACCATGTGACCGCTCAGTGCAGGAAGAATCTGCAGCGCTGGAAGAAGCAGGGACTTCCAGGGACCGCGCCGGGAGCAGGTAAGTATAATTAGAGAGCGGTGACGGCTCCCTGCTGCGGGTCACTCACAAATGGTGCAATCATGGGTCATTTCATTCTCCGGCATCACTACTGTCCATGGGGCCCCTAAGTAGTCTGGGCCCCGTCGCAACTGCGACCGCTGCGACCGCGGTAGTTACGCCCCTGATCACAGCAATTACCACTGTATCCTCAATAGCCACATTTGGGCAAAAAAAACACCAAAAAAACCACCTAAACATGTCAAACAGCCTCAATAACTCAAAGAATAAAATGCACCGTAGTATAGCATGCTTCAATCTCTATACACCGTGGTACTGCAAAAAGCAAAATGTCTATGCACATTGCATGCTGATTGGTGCAACAAACACACACTCTGGGTCTCCCTGAGGGACAATAAAGGTAAACTCCAATGTCTATGCACACTGCAGACTACAGTAGTGCAACAAACACACACTCAACGCGTTTCCCCTCCACTGAGGTTCATCAGGAGTAATAAAGTAAATCATAGCCAGCAATACTTTTTTTTTTTTTGCCCTAAATGTGGCTACTGAGGATACAGTGGTAATTGCTGTGATTATTAATTGGACATATCTTGAACACATGCAGTTGACAATTTATATCTATATACAGTGAGTAGTTGGATATAATATAGAAATACAATAGGTTTTCTTATCCCTACTACTTATCTTGGACATGTGTGCACCAACTGTACATGGGTATTATATGCTATTAGTAGAATCAGGATAAGTTAACTCTTCTACTATACTTTTTTTTTTGTTTGTTTTTTTCCTATCATGGACTCTGTAGCCAACAATTAGGTATCTGGATAAGAAGACATCTATAGAATAACCTATTTCTAGTGTAGCCAATAGATAAGTTTCATCTAGCTTTATTAATGAGCCTACAAGTGAAAGACAAATAGCATGACTTTATTAAGTTTCATCTAGTTTTTCTAATGAGCCTACAATTGAAAGACAAACAGCACGACTCTATATCTCCATAACTATCTTTTCACCCTTTAGGCATCTTTTTCACTCCCCTGCCACCGTTGGCACAATAGGGCAGACAGAGAGAGCCATCGACGAGCGGGGGCACCAAAGCGCAGGTTATAGGGTGCCAATCTCCGCTGGCAGGCAGAGCGATTTAGGCCATATATAGGGACAGGCACCTCCCCTGGGTGCTTTCATATCTTAGTGCATTGGTGTTGGTGTTTATTCACATATTTTTGTGTATATTTGTTTTAGACATTATTAATAAAATTGATGTTTTATATTTACACATTAGAGCCTAGCGGTGATTATAATTTAAGAAAAACTCTAATTAACCATCTCTGTACTGTGAAATTTATTTTACCAAGGGTAACAGGAGAAATTGGACTGCAAAAGTTGTGCAATTTGTCCTGAATATGCTGATGCCCCATTTATGGGGGTAAATTACTGTTTGAGCACATGGCAGAGCTCAGAAGGGAAGGAGCTCTGTTTGACTGTTTCAACGCAGGATTGGCTAGAATTGAGATCAGACGCCATGTTGCATTTGGAGAGCCCCTGATGTGTCTAAACAGTGGAAACCCCCCACAAGTGACACCATTTTGGAAACTAGACCACCAATGGAACTTATCTAGATGTGTGGTGAGCACTTTGAACACCCAATTGTTTCACTAAAGTTTATAATGTAGAGCCGTGAAAATAAAAATAAAATTTTTTCCACAAAAATTATCTTTTGGCCCGCAATTTTTTATTTTCCCAATGGTATCCGGAGAAATTGTACAGCAAAAGTTGTGCAATTTGTCCTGATACCCCATATGTGGGAGGGAACCACCGTTTGGGCGCACGGCAGAGCTCGGAAGGGAAGGAGCACCGTTTTACATTTTCAACGCAAAATTGGTTGGAATTGAGATCGGATGCCATGTCATGTTTGGAGAGCCCTTGATGTGCCTAAACACTCCAACCCTAACCCCAACACACCCCTTACCCTAATCCCAACCTTAACCATAATCCTAACCACACCCCTAACCCAAAGACACCCCTAACCCTAATCACAAACATAAACACAACCCTAAGCCCAACACAACCCTAACCCTTACACACCCCTAACCCTAATCCCAAACCTAACATAAACCTAACCACACCCCTATCCCTGAAACACCCATAACCCTAATCCCAACCCTAATCCCAACTCTAACCCTAATCCCAACCATAAACATAATCCAAACCCTAATGCCAACTTTATCCCCAACCCTAAGTCTAAATTTAGCCCCAAACCTATCTTTAACCCTAATAGGAAAATGGAAAAAAATACATTTTTTTAATTTTATTATTTTTTCACAACTAAGGGGGTGATAAAGGGGGGTTTGATTCACTATTCATAGCGGGTTTTTATAGCAGGTTTTTATGTTTGGCAACTGTCACACACTAAAAGATGCTTTTTATTGCAAAAAATAGTTTTTGCATCACATTTTGAGAGCTATAATTTTTCCATATTTTAGCCCACAAAGTCAAGTAAGGTCTTGTTTTTTGCGAGACGAGTTGACATTTTTATTGGTACCAATTCGGGCACATGACATTTTTTGATCGCTTTTTATTCCGATTTCTGTGATGCAGAATCAGGGCAAAGCAATATCTGTATATTGAATGTAAATCACATAGATGGTACCACTAACAATTAGCCATAATAAAGCAAAAGTGGAAATAATAAAACGTAACTTTTAATAATCCAAAGAAACATAAAAAAACTAGTCACCCAAGTGAAAACATAAACTGAGGCAGCTTCTCAACCACATGATAAATGGTCAAAAGAGACTAATAAGCCTCTATAGGATTAAAAAGATTCCGACTGCAACAATGCTTACAGAATCAATAAACTATGGTATGATATTTATGAAAAAGCTGTAAACAACCTCTCCTGTAAAGCAGCCTCAATTTTACACACACATAGTCGCATAAAAGGACCTTGGTTGGTTACCAACAGTCATAGCAAACAATCTGAGTCTGTTCACAAGTTGAAACCAATGAAAAAACGGAACAGTCTCACCAAATCCATGGGCATCGGAGCACCGGATATTTCCTGGTCAGGCGATAATCTGGGAAATGAAGAGATGACAATCCCTATGTCAATCCCTATAGGGCTATCAGTAGACTATCCCCAAAGCTTCTGCCCTTACAAGGACAGTCCACAACTACCCCTGCACACACATGCCCTGCACGCTCCCTATATTGTTGTCCCGACGCGTTTCTTCCAAGCTATATCATCAGGGGACTTGCTTGTGTTTGGAGAAAAAGTGCTAATGTGCTAAATAAAGGAGGGACATAAAGTCCTGCCACCCTCTATGCTGTCCTGCAGAGGACAGAATCAGCAAAAACCAGCAATTCATGAATTTCTTTTTTTTGGGGGGGCATTTATACCGTTCTGCGTGTGGTAGAATTGATAAAGCAGTTTTATTCTTTAGGTCAGTACGATGACATTTATATCTTTTTTTATGTTTTATACAATGAAAACTATTTTATATAAAAAATAATTATTTTGTGTCGCTTTATTCTGACAGCTATAACTTTCTTATTTTTCTGGTGATGGAGCTATATGGCAGCTTGTTTTTTGCGGGACAAGATGATGTTTTCAGCGGTACAACATTTATTTATATCCATGTTATTCCACTTTATGTTCGGCAGTATAATGATAAAGCATTGTTTTTTTGCCTTGTTTTTTTTTTAATGGTGTTCACTAAAGGGGTTTACTAGAGGGACAGGTTTATAAGTCAGGTCGTTACAGACACAGCGATACTAAATATGTGTACTTTTATTGTTTAGATTTTTTTAAATTCAAATATTTATTTATTGATGGAATAAACAATTGATTTTTTTATTATTATTTTTTATTATTTTTTTAAATATTTGTACAATTATTAAAAAGACTTATGAGACACTCATTTTGTGCAGGCTTATCGCTTCTATAGCAGATCTGCATGCTATAGAAGCTGTCAGCTCTGCAGCTTCTATTACACTGACCTGAGAGACTTCCTGGTCATCACTGCGCATGACAGGAAGTCTCTCAGATCTGGAGACCCGGAAGTCATCATGATGACATCGGGTCTCCTTGGCAGTGATTTGGACCCCGCGGCATGCCGTGGGGTCTCCAATCCAAAGGCAGAGGGGCTGTTAGCCCCTCTGCCGGCTCCAGAATTCTGTGATCATGTTTGATCACAGTGTTCCAAGGGTCAAAGTGCCGGGAGTGGTCCGTGACCGCTCCTGGCACTTAGTGCCAGGTGTCAGCTGTGAGAATAAGCTAACAAAAGGAAAGAGTTCCGGCTCCATAAAACAATGTTTCTTTATTCTTTCTTTAAAATTCCTTCAATTCCATAATTCCTTGCTATTATGCAAATGCTTAGGTACAAAAAAATGTGACGCGTTTCGATCGTATCAGATCTTAGTCAATGCACTGTCAATGCATGTAATTGAATGAATGATGCAAAATAGTTGGTGCCATCAAGGGTGAATGGATGATCCTGCTTGTAATTTTTGGCATGATTTGTGCAGAATGTGTATGAAGCCCTCCCTTATGTCTAATACAGGGTGTATCTGAGTCCCGAGCTCCTAATTTTTGGCAGTTGTTGCTTCCATTATAAAGTACACTGAAATTTTAGTTCACTTAAATTAAATTTTTTTAAATCTTTTTCAAATGTTGCCTTACAAACAAATCATTATGCAGAAAAAATGTTTCTTAACATTTTTTTTCCTGTAAAATGCAATTTCTCATCGATTTGGAGTCTTTTATTGTTAGTGGAGTAAAAGTGTCAGAGATGCTTCCAGGGGTCTTCCTTAGGCTGTTCTCTTTCCATTCAGCACTTTTCCATCCATTGTAACATTTTGACAGCCCACCCAGACCTCTTTGTAGGGTCTGCTGGAAAAATGCTAAGGCTTCCCATTGACTCCCATTATACTCATTACTGGAAATGAGCATTAGGAATTGCTCGGTTCGAGTACCGAGCATCTGAGCATTTTAGTGCTCGCTCATATCTATCCAGTACTCATTGTTGTATATTTCTCACAAACTGAATGACTGAGTATTCATATTCCTGGTGACTTGAACATTTTTGCAAATTAAACTTAATGCCAATCCTCCGTGGATTGATCTGATGATCTCTAGTTATTAGAAACTAACATTTTGATAGCCTATCCTTCACTTATGCCATAAATTTCAGATCGATGGCATAACTAATGTAATGGCTTTATAATTTGTCTCAATCTTTAATGTAGAAGGCATATCGTATGCATCTCTTTAAGGACCCTTGACTGATCAGCATCAGATAGCACTACATGTCCAAATTAAAGGGGTCTGTTCTATTTACTGACACATTTAAGGCTACTTTTACCTGCATATGCAGAATATAACATAACAGATTGATATCATAGATTAAAATGTTGTGAAAATCAGTTAGAATTGTATCTACATGATTTAGCATATGAAATAGTGTTGTGTATATAAGGGATGAATAATGAAAGATTGCATATTAGAAGGAATTAGTAAGATATGAGAAGACTGAAAATTAATTAAGAGAAATTAATTCAGAAGAGCAGAGGAGGAATAAGCTCAGGTAATCAGTGAATTTAAGATTTCTACTTAACGGGGAGGAAAATTACTTCTAAAAAGAGCTATGAATGATGAAATGATAGGTCTGTATTGGGCGCTAATTGCCTGGTGGGACAGAGTTGTTCAGAAAGTGCTTAGGATTATTAATAATATTACAAATAAGGATCATTGTCTTTGAAATTCACATTCAGGCATTTTCATGTACTGCCAAGCATAAAATATGTATTACACTCTGCCTGAACAAAACCAGTTTTTAACAAATATCCAATGGTTCAACAATTCATGTTAAGTTTTTCAGAGCAAGAAAAAAAATCAAAAGTTGTTAGAGATGTCCAGCAAGTAGTTGTTAGTAGTTATCTAGATCAATACTGAGCCATATCACCGCTCTTGACCAGGACACTTTATGGGTTTTTTTTCTCTATCTTTAAGTCAAATTATTTTTCAGGGATTTTTTTAACAAAATGATACGAAAGGAATAATTTGAACATTATCTTTGTATTTCAGGGCAACAATAGGAAAAAAGTACAAAGGAAATTCATGCTTGTTTTCCACTTTTTTCTATTTTTTTAAGAAAACAAAAAAAAAGAACTAAAATACTTTCTAAATTGCGTTCTTTGCATTTCAGACATTTTTATATAGGGAAAATGTATTTGTTATCGTGGGCAGAGCTAGTGGTATATTAGTGTCTACTTCAGTAATAGTATTCTACTTTATTTTATTTGTTTTGTTGCTTGTTTTAGTTATTTATGAAAATGGAGGCTCAGCTATAGGAGGCAAGGTGATAGCAATGAGGTGTAATTTCTCATGCCTTAACCCCTTCACGCCGCAGCCCATTTTGGGTGAGGGCTTATTTTTTGTGTGCCGAGCTGACATTTTTAATGATACCATTTTTGTGCAGATACGATCTTTTGATCACCCGTCATAGCATTCTATCGCAATGTCGCTGTGACCAAAAATCGTAATTCTGGAGTTTTGACTTTTTTTCTCTCTACGCCGTTTAGCGATTTTGTTAATCCTTTTTTTTATTGATAGATCGGGCGATTCTGACCTCGGCGACACCAAATATGTGTCTTTTGATTTTTTATTATTATTTTATTTTGAATGGGGCGAAAGGGGGGGTGATTTGAATTTTTGTATTTTTTTAATATTTTTCAAAACTTTTTTTTTTTACTTTTGTCATGTTTCAATAGTCTCCATGGGAGACTAGAAGTTGCCTTAGCCCAATCGGCTCTGCTACATAGAGGCAATGATCAGATCGCCTCTATGTAGCTGAATTACTGACTTGCTATGAGCGCCAACCACCAGATGGCGCTCACAGCAAGCCGGCACTGACAACCATAGAGGTCTTCAGGAGACTTCCGGTTGTCATGCCAACCCACCAGTAACCAGCAATCATATGACAAGGGTCACTGGTGGGTTTCCGTCCCGATCCCTGGAAGGGCGTGTTAAATGCCACTGTCAGAGTTTGACAGCGGCATTTAACGGGTTAATAGCCACGGGTGGATCTCGATTCCACCCACGGCTATTGCGGGCACATGTCCGCTGTTCAACACAGCTGACATGTCCCCAGAAAGATGTGGGCTCGCCGCCGGAGCCCACATCAAAGGGGGAGATGTGATATGTGCACTACTAGTACGGCGCATTGACCTAAGGGCAGTTCTGCCATGTAAAAAAAAACTGTCACTGTAAACTACATATCATAATTTATCTTATGAATTCAATTATAAATTCAGTCCTGCTACATCTTTATTTATATAACATTCTTAAAGTGTACCTGCCATTACAGGTGACATTTCTGAATTTGCTGTAATGTGTAGATTTCATATGACATATATCATGCATTTTCACAAGGGTCCCAATTTGAAGGATCTATCTCTAATTTGCAAATGTCTCTGAGCCATTTGGTGGACCTAGCATGTATAATATGTTCTATACATAGTGCACATAGTCATGAGGGATTTCTGCTCTCCTGTCTCCAGTTCTCCTGTCTCCTGCTCCACTGTCTCCAGCTATCCTGTCTCCAGCTCCTCTGTCTCTATGTAGTTTATGGAATCACAAAGTGTTGTCTACACAGTAAAGGTTTTATGATAGTAAGAAAGGAAAGTGGTTCTGTTAACCATAAAAGGTAACCTCAGCACAGAAAATATGAACTACTGATGAGTTTGCACAGATAAGTCTCTTAAATACTCTAGTATAAGCTGAGTTTTTCAGCACATTGTTTTGTGCTGAAAACGCCCCCTTCGGCTTATACTCGAGTCATTGTCTCAGTAGATGGAGGGGAGTGGCAGCCGTGGAGCAGCGGGTCACAGGAGGCAGGAGCCAGCTGCTGCAGCTAAAGTCTGTGCCCGCTGCTAAAAAGAAATTAATATTCACTGCACTGGCATTGAATATTCATTTCTCATTAATAGCACGCACAGTGTCAGCCGCAGCCGCTGGATTCCTGCAGCAGCCGGTAGATCACGGGTGCCTGCTACTTAAGAGAAATGAATATGCACCTCTCTCCACTTTCATAGGCATGGAACACAGGGAATATTAATTCACTTAAGTGGTGGGGACACATCACCGCCCGGCCGCTGCAGCTGCTGGCACCACCTCATGATGCTGCGAGGGAATGCAGGGGCAGTAAGTAGGATGTTTTCTTTTTTGTAATGCTTTTACGATGGGGCCATAAATACAAGGATTGGGATGATGGTGCCATACATGCAAGGATAGGGATGAGGAACCATGCATACCAGGATAAGGATAAGATGGCCATGAACACCAGGATGAGTGGGACATGCATACAAGGACAGGGACAAAGAGGCTATGCATATAAGGATGGGGATCAGGGAGCCATGCATACAAGGATGGGGATGACGGGGCAATGCTTACAAGGATTGGGATGAGGAGCCATGCATATCAGGATGAGGATGAGGAGGCCGTGCATACCAGGATGGGGATGAAGGGACAATGCATACCCAGCTTATACTGGAGTCAATAAGTTTTCCCAGTTTTTCGTGGCAAAATTAGGATCTAGCATTAGTGAAAACAGATAAATTCCAACATTTTGACCTGTGCAATGATCTTTTTCAAGTGCATCTCTATGAGGAAGGAGCCAGGTATATGATGATGTGTGGTGATATGGCAGATGCAACTATGTAGTATATGTTCAGAAACAGCAGCACTGACATCATCACCTGAGACAAGACCAGGAGTGACCTATGGAGCATTGTTCTCAGAATGACACTCCATAGGTTGCAGTAGAGAATCGCTGAACATTATGGGAACCACAATGAATTACGTCAGAGCTGAGGGGATTCTTTTTTAATAATAAATGGGTGAACCAGAGAATGTGTTGGGTAGTTTTTATGCAAATAAACTTTTTTCCTGAGTGTGTCTATTTATTTTTAAATATGGGGTTTGTAATGGGGGTGGCTGATAGACACCTTTCCATTACAAACCCCTGGGCATGGTGCCAGCTGACACTGCACAGCTGACATCAATGCCAAAAACTATTACCCCAATTGCCACACTAGGGCAATCAGGAAAAGCTGAATTGGAGCATCTAACGATTGTGCCATTTCAGGGGCAGCTGAGGGCGGGTCTTGTTACACTGGAGAAAATATCCATGGACCTGACTAGCTTATTAATATCAGCCCCAGAAGTCTGCTGTGCCTTAGCTGGTTATTAAAAAAGGGCAGACCCCAAGTCATTTCTTTAGGGTCCCCTTATTTTTAATAACCTGCAAAAACAAAGCAGACACCTGGGGGCTGATATTAATAGACTGGGAAGGTGCATAGATGTTGGGCCCTTCCCAGCATAATAAGACCAGCTCACAGCTGTCTGCTTTCCCTTAGCTGGTTATTAAAATAGGGAGGATCCCATGTGACTTTTTTAATTTACTTATTTCTTTTACACCCTCATTCACTCGAGCAGCGTCCTGTCCCTACACTAGTGAGAGTGCAATGACTGGAGTTTCTTAGGAAATTAATTTAGCAGAGAAGTTGCGCTCTGCAAATAGAATGACTTGAGTGATAATGACTTGAAGGGTGATAGTGAAGAGCAGAGGGGCTTTAATAAGTCGCTTTTTTTTTTCATTTTTTAACCTTTAAATGATCCTTTTCGGTTCGGCAAAATAGTGTCTAATGGCCGTCATTTTGCTGAGTCCACGTGGAAGTGAATTTTAAAAATCTCTAATTTGAAAAATGCGTTTTTTTGTAATATACAAGTATAATTCAATTCAACTCGAATACATTTGCTCATTTCCAATTAGCACGCTCGTTTGCACATAAGTTTCTCTTATTTGCTTGTATCTATTGCAACTATTTAAAAAAAGAGAAAATGAGAAGAATGCAGTCTTCTTGCTTTGTGAATGTTTAAAATCTTGAAATGGGCAACGCAAATAGAAACAATAACTTTATATAAGAGCTGGACTTCTTAAAATCAGTTTGTTCTTTCGAAACCATTGAGCTATAAGTTCCTGCCGCAATAAATACGCAGCTTTAAAAGAGCGTTGTCTCTTATGCTGCAGACTTCACTCAGAAGTAAAACATCCCACAAAGTTTCTTGTGAAATGCAGTACTTTCATTTTATGGATATACAAATTATTTATACACTGCAGATATCATCGTAACAAACAATATCGTAAATTAATGTCCTTTTCCATCAAAAACAACAAGCTCCGCAAGCTTATGTGCCTGAAAATTATTTCCAGACTGCTGTGCTTTTAGAAATCTATTTGTTTCGCCCCTGCCTGTAATGACACAGGCAACAGAAGACAACATTGAATTCATGGAACATTTATCAAGCAAGAACAAAAGACGAAGAGCAGCTTGCAATGTATATCATGGGAGCAAAGGAGGACTGCATTACAATATATGAATTTAAATCAGTAACCTTTCTAGGACATGAATTTTTAAGATGAAAGTACGAGATCATAATTTCTTGGGAAGTTTCCAAGGATCTTAAAATAACTCACTAAGTCAGCAAAACTTCACAGAAATCCTCAGAAGATAGTTTACTAATATTTCACATCAAAAGTTCTTTAAGAAGCTGTCTAAGCACTACATGAAATCTCAGTTACAGCTTGGAATGTCGTTCTAATTTCTGATGGTATTTGGTGTCTGGCATCATATGATTAGGTGGTCATGTAAGTTCTTGAACATGCCTGTCCTATAGTATTCATTATGAGCTTCCCTTGGGCAATTCAATGGAGGTGAAATATATCAGAATATCAAAGAATAATAGACTAGGTATCACTCAACTCTAGATTTTATTTGCAAGGAGTTTTTTTTTTTTAAAGGGTGTAGGGATTCCAGCTTTCTGGTTGCGGTTTGGATACAGTGCGCCACTTGGCACTGGTATAAAACAGTCTTAAGTTTAATTACCGTATTTTCCGGCGTATAAGACGACTTTTTAACCCCTAAAAAATGTCCCAAAAGTCGGGGGTCGTCTTATACGCCAGGTACGGCATGTGCAGGGAGCGATCCTGGATGTTCCCAGGGTCTGAAGGAGAGGAAACTCTCCTTCAGACCCTGGGATCCATATTCATGTAAAAAATAAAGAATAAAAATAAAAAATATGTATATACTCACCCCTCCGAGAAGCCTGGCTGTCACCGCTGCAAGCGTCTGCCTCCGTTCCTAAGAATTGCAGAGAGTGAAGGACTTTTGATGACGTCACGGTCAGGTGACCGGTCACATGAGCGGTCACGGACCAATCACAGGACTGCGACGTCATCGAGGGTCCTTCATGCTCTGCAATTCTTAGGAATGGAGGCAGATGCTTGCAGCAGTGACAGCCAGGCTTCTCGGAGGGGTGAGTATATCCATATTTTTTTTTTTTTATTCTTTATTTTTATCATGAATATGAATCCCAGGGCCTGAAGGAGAGTCTCCTCTCCATCAGACCCTGGGAACCACACACCGTATAAGATGACTGGGTGTATAAGATGACCCCCGTCTTATACAGCGGGCATATCCCAAATTCCATATTTTATATGGGAAAGTTGGGGGTCGTCTTATACGCCCAGTCGTCTTATACACCAGAAAATACGGTATCTGTTCAATAAATAAATAAATAAACCATTACTATACAAGCAAAATAGTCTTTCCTCGCTTAAGCGATTGAAAACACGGGAAGAAAACAATCTCTCCTCTGAGTAGGCAAAAGATACTCAACAATATCACCCATGCAGCAATCTAGGCAATGCTTCTTTCTCAGTTTGGTCAGTAGTAATAAACACACTGCAGCTCCCACACGTTATACATACAGTGGGTACGGAAAGTATTCAGACCCCTTTACATTATTCCCTCTTTGTTTCAGTGTAGCAATTTGGTAAATTCAAAAAAGTTCATTTTTTTTCACATTAATGTACACTCTGCACCCCATCTTGACTGAAAAAAATAGAAATGTAGTAATTTTTGCAAATGTAATAAAAAATAAAAACTGAAATATCACTTGGTCATAAGTATTCAGAACCTTTGCTCAGAGACTCATATTTAAGTCACATGCTGTCCATTTCCTTGTGATACTCATTGAGATGGTTCAACTCCTTCATTGGAGTCCAGCTGTGCTTAATTAAGCTGATAAGACTTGATTTGGAAAATCGGACACCTGTCTATATAAGA
This sequence comes from Ranitomeya variabilis, assembly GCF_051348905.1. Classification (NCBI taxonomy): domain Eukaryota; kingdom Metazoa; phylum Chordata; class Amphibia; order Anura; family Dendrobatidae; genus Ranitomeya; species Ranitomeya variabilis. Next base: position 1,123,280,930 of record NC_135232.1, on the reverse strand, counting down.
CCTCACAGCTCAAAGTGCATGTCAGACCAAATGAGAATCATGAGGTCAAATAAACTGGCCAAGAGGCTCAGAGACAGAATTCTGGCAAGGCACAGATCTACAAAATAATTTCTGAAGGACTCAAGATTCCTAAAAGCACAGTGGCCTCCATAATCCTTAAATAGAAGAAGTTTGGGACCACCAGAAGTCTTCTTAGACCTGGCTGTCCAGCCAAACTGAGCAATCGTGGGAGAAGAGCATTGGTGAGAGAGGTAAAGAAGAACCCCAAGATCACTGTGGCAGAGCTCCAGAGATGCAGTAGGGAGATGGGAGAAAGTTCTACCAAGTGAACTATCACTGCAGCCCTCCGCCAGTCAGGCCTTTATGGCAGAGTGGCCTGACAGAAGCCTCTTCTCAGTGCAAGACATATGAAAATCGCATAGAGTTTGCTAAAAAACACATGAACGACTCCCACACTATGAGAAATAAGATTCTGTGGTCTGATGAGATGAAGATAGACCTTTTTGGTGATAATTCTAAGCGGTATGTGTGGAGAAAACCAGGCACTGCTCATCACCTGCCCAATACAATCCCAACAGTGAAACATGGTGGTGGCAGCATCATGCGATGGGGGTGTTTTTCAGCTGCATAGACAGGATGACTGGTTGTCAATGAAGGGAACATGAATGCGGCCAAGTACAGAGAGTTCCTGGATGAAAACCTCTTCCAGAGTGCTCTGGATCTCAGACTTGGCCAAATATTCACCTTCCAACAAGTCAATGACCGTAAGCACACAGCTAAAATAACAAAGGATTGGCTTCAGAACAACTCTGTGACCTTTCATGACTGGCCCAGCCAGAGCCCTGACCTAAACCCAATTGAGTATCTCTGGAGAGACCTGAATATGGCTGTCCAACCAATGTTCACCATCCAACCTGATGGAACTGGAGAGGATCTGCAAGGAAGAATGGCAGAGAATCCCCAAATACAGGTGTGAAAAACCTGTTGCATCATTCCGAAGAAGACTCATGGCTGTACTAGCTCAAAAGGTGCTTCTACTCAATACTGAGAAAAGGGCCAGAATTCTTAAGGCCAATGTGATATTTCAGTTTTTCTTTTACAATACATTTGCAAAAATTACTACATTTCTGTTGTTTTTTCCATCAAGATGGGGTGCAGATTGTACATTAATGAGAAAAAAATGAACTTTTTTGAATTTACCAAATGGCTGCAATGAAACAAAGAATGAAAAATTTAAAGAGGTCTGTTAGGAGTCGAGTTCCTGCCGCTGCACAGGGGGAATCTTGAACCATGTCTGCTGCGGTCTCTCATTCTGCATCAGCCGCAGTGGAGCCTGCTCAGCAGAGACATCGGTCCCAGCGTCTTGCTTAGTCTGATTCTGTGCAAAGGGTTACTGCTGCTTTTCCTGCTTCTGCCATTGAAGCCAGTGCTGGGCAGTGGCGAGCAGACGTCTCTGGAACTAAGTCCTGCTTTTTCCCTTCTGAGCATGCCCAAAGGAAGACCTCTCAGTGGAGGTCTGGGGTCACATGCTCAGGTACTGCAGTAGCTCCTATTGGTCCTCTAGGAAGGTCCTGAAGTTGCTCAGTTACTGTAGCAGTTCTCATTGGTCTTCTAGGAAGGTCCTGAACTTGCTGCATCTATAAAAGGTTTACATGGCCGCATGGCCACGCGCTAGTATACACTTGTTTATGTGTGTGTTGTGAGTGAAAGTCGCTCTTTAATCATCCCCTCCCTTGTGTTTGAATGCTCGCGTAAGGAGGATGATTATAATCTAGCGCCCGACTTGTAACCAACACTGGTACACAAACAGCGTCTATTGCTGTGACCGCCAGTGCGGCGCTGTGCGCTATCACTGCACTTTCCAAACCCAAGTCTGGGTGGTTAGTGGAGTCCGCCAGTGCAGCATCGCATGCACTCTCGTGCTATTTAATTATTATTTCTGTTATGTGCAGTACTGCAGCCCTGTGATGCAACAGGGTTCACTTCTTTCACACAGGGTGAAGCTAACCCGTGTGTATCCTTATTGTACCGCCAGATAGTCCGTCATTGCTTAGCAGCAGGTTACATCTCTGCACGGTGGACCCTGGGCTGCGAACGCACCTTATTCCTTTTCTCTAATTATGTGGTGCGTTCCACTAGCCCTAACAAGGTCTGAATACTTTCCATACCCACTGTACCTGAGCCATTTCAGCTGACTTCTGTATGACCTGCAAAACCTGGACTGGAGTTAGGAGACCGACCATTTCCACCCAGACACTTTGAGTAGTCCTTAAATCTCAGACTCAAAATCTGGTTCAAATAAAAACATTCTCAATGACCTTTCATTGCTTGAGCCCTGAATTCCGGGACTTATAGAACATCACCGAAGTCAGCCTGTTCCTTTACAATGGTTGAAGCAGGCTTTTCTTTTCCATTCTTAGAGTCCATATGGTTATGCACGATACTTAATGAAACGGCCAGTCGAGAAATGGAACATCCAACTTAGGCACTGGCAATGCATAGAAAACTAAAGATAACATTCCAGCTCCAAATATAACACTTCAAATGCTTTATTTCTACATTTCAAAGTTTCACTGGTGAACATGGCACCAGTGAATACACAGGGTGTGTCATGTATATGGATACACCTAAATAAAATGGGAATGGTTTGTGATATCAACTACCTGTTTATGGCACATTAGTATGTGGGAGGGGAAAACTTTTCAAGATAGGTGGTGACCATGGCGGCCATTTTGAAGTCGGACATTTTGGATCCAACTTTATTTTTTCCAATATAAAGAGGGTCATGTGACACATCAAACTTACTGATAATTTTACAAGAAAAACAATGGTGTGCATGGTTTTAACGTAACTTTATTCTTTCATGAGTTATTTACAAGTTTCTCTTTGTTTACAGCCATTAACATGTCACAGAGGTTAACACCTGAGGAGCGGATAGAAATTGTGTTGATGTCTGGTTAACGCAGTACCCGGGTCATTGCAGCAGATTTCAATGCAAGACACACTACGCAGGAAAACTGTCACAATTCCCATGTTATATAGGTGTATCCATGTAAATGGCCCACCCAAAAAAGTTTGCCTCATCACTGAACATAATGTTATGTGTAAACTGAGTGTCCTGTTCAAAATTTTGTTTTGCCCATTCTGCAAATTCAGCGCGCCGATCTGGCATCAGTCGAACATCGGCAGATATTAGCTACTCACAAATGGCACCCTTACAAAATTCAGCAGCTGCAGCATCTCAATGAAGATGACCCAGATCGGCGTGCTGAATTTTCAGAATGGGCACAACAAAAAACTGGACATCTGCTTCCGGCTTTTTGCTAGAAGGGAAGCCTATGGGCACCGGAAGGTGCCATATCCGTCAAATGACGGATTCCAGTGCCGGATTCCGTTTTTTTTTATCTGAGCATGCTCCAATTTTTTTAGGATCCAATTAGCTGTATCAGCTAGTCGAATCCATCAAAAAAACAGATCCGTCGCATCAGTTTTTCACAATCTGTGACGGATCCGTTTTTTCAACATTTGATGGATTGTGCCTGATGGCAAAAAACTGATGTGTGAAAGCAGCCTTAGTTGGTGATGCTCACTATATCATAAACTAGGGTTAGATACATGAAATGTATAATGTGCGCTATTGGATGCACTTAGAATAACACATGCTGAGATTAAACACAAGGCTCAGTGTAGTTTATAACATGACTAGACTAGATTTTGAGCTCAGAGGAGTGTATCACACAGGATGGAATTAGATATGCAGTATCTAATGTATCTAAGATGTGACCCCGCTCGATCCAATTCTATGGGACCAGTAGTGTAATGTGTGACACCGCTCCTTCCATTATTTTACTACTCTCACATAAGTGGACACAGTTGGGTCACAAATTAATTGCCCTCCCCTCCAAAAATATGGCATGTATCTACTGTGTAAATGTGTATCTGATGTATAAGTATGTAAATACTGTGTATATGCCATCTAAGGCTACTTTCACACTAGCGTCGTTTGGTATACCTCACAATGAGCCTCTGTGGCAAAAAAACGCATCCTGCAAACGTGCCCGCAGGACGCGTTTTTTTGCCCATATACTTACATTAGTGGCGCATTGCGACGTAAGTCCATATGTCGCAAGCGTCGCACACTGGAAGCGTCGGCACAAAAAAACGTTACATGTAACGTTTTTTTGTGCGTCGGGACCGCCATTTCCAACCACGCATGCACGGCCGGAACTCCACCTCCTCCTCCCCGGACTTCACAATGGGCAGCGGAAGCGTTGTAAAACTGCTTCCGCTGCCCACGTTGGGCATTATTTTCACAACGGGCGTCGGCACGTCGGGCCGATGGTAGTGTGAAAGTAGCCTTACATGTTAATTATTTTATATAAGATGTAGCTAATCTTTAAGTGACATAGAATCATAGAATGTTAAAGATGGAAAGGACCTCCAGGGTCATCATATCCAACCCCCTGCTCAATGCAGGATTCACAAAACCTGTCTGTCCAGCTACTGTTTGAAGACTTCCATCGAAGGAGAACTCGCCGCCTCTCATTGCAGATTCTCCACTCATTGATCACCCTCACTGTCAAAAACTTGTTTCTAATATCTAATCTGTGTCTTCTCTCTTTTAAATTTCAATCCATTGCTTCTCGTGTTTCCATGTGCAAATGAGAATGATGACCCCTGTACACTGTGACATCCCTTCAGATATTTGTAGACAGTAGTGTTGGGTGAACCCATGGATTTTTTTTTTTAATATGACCTGGGGGTCTCTTCTATTTTTTTCTAAATATCACATATTATAGCAGTGCTTAGAAAAGCTCCAAATTTGCCCGTAAAGGGACCAACTTTTCTACAAAAATCAGGTCCAACCTGGTTTGTGAGACTCCAACATGGAGAGTGGGTTCCCACAACCCACTGCAATCCCTTTTTTCAAGAAAAGAGCAAGATTCTTTGTCTGCTAGAAGGGCTTCTAAGGGTTGGGGGGTCCCGCTCTGCATGCTAATAACATCAAAATTCAGGCCTCACTTTTTCTAGAAAGTCAAGATTTTTCAGGGGACATTAAGGACATTTCTCGGCCCTTTTGATAACAGGTGATATTTAGATAAATCACCAAACGCGGCTACCCACTGTTATTAAATGTAAAGGGTGGCCTCACATTAGTGATAGGAACTCTGTAAACAGTGCTTTATAAATAACATTTATTATCTAGCCACAGAATAGGGGCTAAATAAATGAATGGAGTCTGCCAGCTGGGTGCCCCATTGATCACAAAAATGGAGGTTGCAAGATTCGTGTGAACAAAGCTGCAGTGTGCATGTGCAACCACCGCTCCATTTACTGTCTACAGGAGCGGTAGCCGCACATACTCACTACAGCTCTGCTTACATTATCATCTTGGGCCCCCATTCTCAGAAACATTGAGGGTCTCAGCAAAGTACCCCCTAGTAATGCTTAACATGTCACTCTCTGCAAGGAGAAACGATAATTCTTGGATCCCGGTCAGACACCTCTCACTCAGCCAAACCAGATCACCACTTTGCACTGACGAGGGGCAGTAACCCAAAACACAGTGTGTGCAAATTGAGATTCTGGTTTGACTTTTATCCTAAGTCATCTGACAAGGCTCGATAAAGGGTCGACATTGACTGTTAGGATTGCTACTTCCAATAGGTGGCACTAAAGTTCTAGCCCTCTTCCTCTCTGAAGAGACAATTTCCCTAGTAATCATACATTTTTCATCTATCCTGTGAATAGGTGATCCGTGGTTTCCAGCAAAACTATTTGCATGAACAGTGGTCAAAATGCAAAATTGGTGCTGGAACAGAATACTGCAGACCCCCTACTACCTGCCGCCACCATGGATGCCTTTTCTTATTAGCAGGCCGGCCCTGCAACAACATGACATGTTGTTGCCCTTCTAATTTGAAGAGGTGACCAGGAAAGCTGCAGTTAGTTTGAAGTTTCCAATACTCTATTCGGTTGCCACATATTACTAGTGTGGCAACTTGACCACGGTCTTTTGATTCCTTTTGCTCAACTCTAGTGTCTAAATGTTTATGGGACAACCTCTTTAAGACCACAAGCAAAATTGTGCTCAATATCCTTGGATTAAACTAAGATATTAGTAAAAGTAAAAAAAATATATATATGTTGGACAAAATATATCGCATTAAACAATAGGTAATTTTCTGTTGACACATTAACAATATTGGAATATACAGTAAAAAGTTCCTTATCACGCACGTGACTGTTGGGTATTAGCTAAGTAGCAGAGTTAATATCCTTAGTGTTCCTTCTTTTTAAAGATTTTACTAGTGTTTTACTAGTGTTACTCCTGTCCATTTCATACAACTATACGGTGAACAATGTATCTGATTCCTTAACTGTCAATGCCATACTTATCCTAGGCTTTCTGTTTTTTGGGGTGCCATGATTTTTTTTGTTCCCAGTTTGCCCATAACAACCCCAAAGTGGTCAATGCTACAGGCAGAAATCTTGATTGAGCATCAGATATGAAGGCCAAAAATGAAGCATTTTCTATTTCTGTAAAATCCCTTGTTGTGCCACATTATCCTTCACAGCCAGTTGTAAGCTGTCGAAAGAAAAAATAAAATTATTGTTTCTGCGACTCCTGTTTCTGAGGAACCACGAGCTGTATATGTCACATGGTCAATCGCAGATTACAGCAAATTTTATCATTTTATGTCTAGTATTAAAAATAACAAAAGTAAAGTCTTTTAGAGAACATAGGGATTACTGCCCTTCTGTGGAGGGGGGCACATAGCATTCATTGCCTTCAATTGCATAAAAAAGAGTGGGAGATAGGTGTAGACAGTTGTCTTACAGCCAGCTCAAGATCACGGAAAAGAGAAGAAAAGAACTTTATTTGTTGCCTTTTATTACACCAAAATTACAGCATCAATGATAATAAATTCTATTGACATCAGTGCTGCTCAAGAACCGGAAAGTTATAATTTGACATGATATCTGTTCAATTTAATATAACTTTTCTCCATTTATAATACAGATCTCCAGCATAGTAACTTACATTAAACACTAAAGTGGGTACGGCCTGATTAAAACTCTTTGGTTCTTTCTATTTTTCATTTTAATTAAATTTTCTAAGGTTGTGTGTTCTCATTTGATGCAAATTATGCAGTTTTTATTGTATTTGGGTAACTTTTGATATCAGTTTGAGTTTTTTCTTCCCATATTCACCCAATAAAATTCCTCCTGGGCTTCTACTTGCCATCAAAGGAAAAGAAAAATCCATATTTTCATTATGCCTCCCATGACTACAGCAACTTTAGCTTTTTTTAAAAAAAAGAAAAAGAACAAAGTGACCCGGCGGTAAGTATTTGTAATACAGTGCACGATGCCCGAGAAGCCAACATTTTTGATCTTCAATGCATAGAAGGGAAGAATTCATTGACATGCTTTTGTACAGATATGTTTAATCAGTATTAGAATTTAATTCTTATAATTTGGATGTCACGGGGTGAGCACATAGCACATCGAGTTAATGTATTCAGGGGAGGAAGTTCATTCTCAATAATCTGATAAGATGAGGATAAAGTAGTGGGATCACATCAATTGACCTACAAGTGAAGAAGTGAATGGCTTATGTTCTCGTGGGGTCAGGAGCATATTGGAAGCAATGTATGGTTAGAAGGAACATACAGAAAACTACCCTGCAAGCAAATCTATCGAAAATGAGAACTACAATCGTAATCTGGTTTTTATCATAAACACTGTATGTTTTTTAATTCTCCCTTTTTTATTTCATTTTTCAAACGTAATTTCCACATTTATATTACTCAAATTTGACTCACTGATCACTTCTTGAACTGACATCCTACTTTGCTATCGAGTTTCTTCTTGCAGCTGTTTATGATGCTATTTTTTTGTCTTACCTTACTTTCTCTTTTTGGGATATGATTTAAACATTATTCTCATTTTTCTATAATATTGCATTTTATATTTTTCATCCATTATCATATATCTTTTAATTTTTTTTATTTCCTAAATTTTTTTATTCATTTTTCACTTTTTTACTCATATTTTCGATTTTCACAGTTCACACTCTTTTCTTATCACATACTGCATACTATCATATCTAACCCTTCTCCCTCTTTTTTTATTTTATTATTTCTATATAATCACAATTTTTTTATTTTATTTTTTAACCTTTCCCATTTATTTTGCATTTCACATGGGCGAAGCTTAGGGTCATGTGACTGCTTCATCGTTCATGATACTCCTGACGATGCGATGGGCGGGGATATGCGGGGAATCGCATGCGCCAATGAACACCGGCGGTACGGCAATGTATGTCATGCTCTGTAACTAGACCATTTTGTATTGGCTAGTGGTATATATTTAAGGAATGCTGGGCACACATTAAGATCGATCACTCCCCCCGGAAGAAGGCCAATATGCCGAAACGTGCATAGAGGTGCCTGGCTCTGCAATATCCTATAGGTAAATCTATTGTATTTATGTCTACCTGATAGATCATTTGATTTGTATGTATCATTGATTTTTGTGAGTTCCTACAGGGGCCATATACCATTATAGACTATTATGATATATACATTTTATTTGTGTCTTAGTACTTATCATGCTATTCATTGCTCCTGTTACTCACAATATACATCCCAATGTTTTAATCATGTTTTTAGACTAATTTGTTTTCATCATGTTACTATGATTAACTGTATTGTGTGCCACTACATTGGCTAGTTGTAGTGTTGAGCGAAACGGGTCGGCCATTTTCAGAAGTCGCCGACTTTTGGCAAAGTCGGGTTTCATGAAACCCGACCCCTGTGTGGGGTCGGCCATGAGGTCGGCGATCTTCTGAATCTGGTATCGGAATTCCGATACCGAGCTCCGATATGTTTGCGATATCAGAAATCGGTATCGGAATCCACATTTAAGTGTAAAATAAAGAATTAAAATAAAAAATATTGATATACTCACCTCTCCGACGCAGCCTGGACATCGCCGCTGGTAACCGGCATCTTCCGTTCCTAAGAATGGCGCTTGAAAGACCTTTCGATGACATCACGGCTTGTGATTGGTCGCGGCGGCCCACGTGACCGCTCAGCGACCAATCACAAGTAATTCTCAGGTCCTAAATTCCTCATTCTAGGAATTTAGGACATGAGAATTACGTCACGGCTTGTAATTGGTCGCTGAGCGGTCACGTGGGCCGCCGCGACCAATCACAAGCTGTGACGTCATCGAAAGGTCCTGAACGCGCTCATTCTTAAGAAGGAAGGCTGCCGGAAAGAAGCAGGGCGCGTCCGAGGGTGAGTATATACCTAATAGGAATATACTCACCCTCGGCTTCTTTCCGGCAGCCTTCCTTCTTAAGAATGAGCGCGTGAAGGACCTTTCGATGACGTCACGGCTTGTGATTGGTCGCTCGCTCAGCGACCAATCACAAGCCGTGACGTAATTCTCATGTCCTAAATTCCTAGAATGAGGAATTTAGGACCTGAGAATTACTTGTGATTGGTCGCTGAGCGGTCACGTGGGCCGCCGCGACCAATCACAAGCAGTGACATCATCGAAAGGTCTTTCAAGCGCCATTCTTAGGAACGGAAGATGCCGGTTACCAGCGGCAATGTCCAGGCTGCGTCGGAGAGGTGAGTACAATATTTTTTATTTTAATTCTTTATTTTACACTTAAATATGGATCCCAGGGCCTGAAGGAGAGTTTGCTCTCCTTCAGACCCTGGGAACCATAGTATCCCATTGCACTGCATTGGGTTTCGTGTTTCGGCCGACCCCGACTTTTTTATAGGATCGGCCAATTTCACTCGACCTGACTTTTGAGAAAGTCGGGTTTCGTGAAACCCGACCCGATCCTATAAAAATAAAAGTCGCTCAACCCTAGCTAGTTGTATGTCTTTTTATTTTTGCTATATATTAATAAAAGTTGTTTTCATTTCACCATACACTATTATCTACATCTTTTCTTATTTGAGGTCTGGTAAATAGGTGTTATCGAATTATTGGTCCTATATATTTAGTATCATACCATATTACTATTTTCACATATGTATTATCTATGACTACGTATTGATACTCATATTGTGTGGTCAATCCCTTTGGTGTTCATTTTCTCTATGAGTCGATTCCCACTCACTTCAACCATTATAAAGCACAGACATGTAATGTTATGACTATTCAGAAAGGAGGCGGGTTCCTCCAATATGGCCGCTCATAGGGAAGGTTTTATAACTAAACTTTAAATGACTATTCAAAAATAAAACCAAACTCATTATTTATGCTGAAAAAGAGAATGGACAGCACCTTCAAAAACCATACATTGACCATATGCCGCTAGTCAAAAATATATATACTGTAACTGACCTTGAGGTTCTTAGTTTAACATTCTGATCAGACTGTATGAAGCCCAAATATATATAAAATCATTATTTATTACCTACACACTTATACCTAATTAATTAACTAAAATATGTAACATGTCATATTACCTGGAAGGATAATGGTGTTTGTGGGGTATCTTCCCACATGCGGACTTTAAAAGGACAAAAAGAATCACTCCTCAGATTTATTTAATTACATACTCAAAAAAAATATTGACCACACAAATGTTTGAGGTCTTAAAGGGATTTTTCCATGAATAACTTTTATTACTTGCATTTATTCCATGTATGATCACTGTTGAGACCCCAATGTTTCTGAGAGTGGTTCCTAATAAGAGCAATATAGACAGTGAATCGATCATTGGTTTTACGTGCTTTTATACAAGGAACTCTATTCTCATGATTGGTATTGATGGGAGTCCACCTTGTTTGACCCTCAACTATCATATATTTAGTAGCACTTATCCAGTGGACAGGTGATACATTTGGTAGCCACACTTTTATATCCTACCTTTCCTCTAATACTTTCTGGTGATTACTAGAAGGTTGCTGGTGCTGTCTAACATGTTGCCATAGTTGGTTTCTTGTATATACATTAGGGTTAAAATTGGGAGAACATAATGGTCATGTCAAGCATTGATTTGCTCTATTTTCAGTATTCATCCACTAAGGCATTGTGTTCCCAACTTCTGCACTTCTAGCCTTAACTCCTGTATAAAGATGTAATTTCCCTCTATATTTCGTTGATTGCTTCCTAAAAGTCTAGGGTCATACAATCGTTTTTCTCGCATAAAAAAGTCTGTCTGATTATGAAAGTTTGATCAGAGTGTGATCCTATTTTCTCAAAGGTTTCACCACCTTCTTTAAATTGTCAGATTTTTTACAAGGGCCTATAGAGTTGAGTGGCTGAGTGCCATCTGATTTTAAGAGGCAAATCATGCATGCTGCAATATATGCCTCGGACAGACTCGGTCCAGGTAAAAAATTAGACATCTGCACAGCCAAATAGAATAACACGGCAACGAGTGCTATTTGTGAAAACCACAGATAGCATTTGTCTGATTTTTACGGCCATGTGCATAAAATCAAACATGGATTGCAATTCCAAGACCATGGAAGTCTGTCAATCTTGGACCCTGATAATCTTAATAGTATGGATCCACAGACCTGAATAAATTTGCAGTTCCCTGGTCTAGTGACCAGATCAGCTTTCATGGCTGCTGGATCAGATGCCTGCAAACCACTTCCCACCTGATAGCATCTTTGGTACAGTTTTTACACATTGATATTGGCCGGCAAAAAAAAAAAAAGAAGCCTTGGATGGATGTATTTTGGAGAACTACAGTAGAATATGGACCTGGAAGCTCTCCCTGGATAATGCAAATCGATTGGCTCATCTCTAGACACACAAGTACTTTGCACTTATATCTCAGAGACAACAGAGCACACAACCTAAATTAATGCTGAAGGATTATGGAAGGAATAGATTGATCTATTAAGGTTCTATTTCTGAATATCATTTGGCAACTAAAGTCTTACATTGATAATGGAGGATGATGGTTGTAGGTCATTGGTGAATATGAGAGCAAGGATAGGGTAGTGAACATAACAGAACATGACAGAAAAGATGTTGAATAAATAAGTTTGGGAACATCTGAAATTAATATGTGTGTAGATATAGAGACAAGTTCAAGGTGAGTACTCAATGTCAGGCAGCTGCTGTCAAAGCAAATGATTAATTCTTGTTGCACTTACAGTCTAAAATACATTAAATCCAAATTTTTTTGTCTACAAACAACAAAATTTAAATGGAAAACGGAATATAGATAAAGGCAACAGGTTAAAAGAGTTAATACCTGAATTTTTTTTATCTTTACTGCATGCACTAAGAGCCAATAATACTTATTTCTTGTCCATATTCATTACAAATACTTGGTTCCTCAAAAAGCATTTGGAGAATAATACACCTGAGACCCGAAGCTCCACATTAATAATGGAGGTCAATAGCTGTAGGAAGAATGGAAAATCTAGATAAAAAGAGACATGTCAAAAGTATGTTTGTGAAATTTGGAAACAAAAGCACTTGTGTGTATACTAATATGGGGCGAGTTGAAGGTGAACACTCAATATCAGAAAGGTTCTGCTAAAGAAGACAATGAATAGTTTTTGCTTATAAAATTGTAAATATTTCAAAACATCCTGAGGCTTTCTTGAAACTACAATATACAGCGATTGATATGCAAAAATAGCTCAAAATTTTGGTTCTTTGCGTCTTTAAAGTGACAGGTAATTGTACATTTTTCCTACACAGAAAAACACTTCACTTCACTTTGATTCTTGAAAAAGAAACTTTTAGACTATCACTTAAGATCCAAAGCCCTATATTGATAATAAAAATCGAAAGCTCTAGGTTATTAATAAGTCCATGATCATGTATAGTGTCATTTATAGCATGTAATTACAGAGATGTAAAATAAATAGATTTGTGTAGATTTAAAATTGAAACACCTTTTTTTAAGTACTAATTTGCAGAAATTGAAAATGAACACTCAAAGTCAGACAGCTGCTGCAATCAAAAATAAATTACATCAAAGCTTAGAAGATTCTGAAAAATGTTAAAATTTGAGAGTTCTCAGTGGTTGATACCTTTTAATGGCTACCTCAAGACTACTCAGGTCTTTTCATCAGGCTCAGTATAGCACAAAATCTTAAGGGTCACATATTTATACACAACAAGGCACATGGATAGTGTAGTAAATCAGGGTGAGAAAAAGTTGTGGCAGTAAATATTGTGGGAGTTCATAGATAAGGAGTTTGAAACTTTATTGTCCTCTTATTGAGGTCTGGTCCATGGTATTAATACCCCCTAGGAGGTCTTTGGAGCACATTCCATAACTGATGTAAAAATACAAAAATCCATGAGGCAAGTTCATTCTTGCTCTGAATGTGTCAAAGGTCCTAATACGTTTTTATGTTTTAGACTGTTATGTCTCTTTGGGATATGACGTTACCTTTCAATACCTGAAATGCCATGTTTATGATGCTGCAATCAGGGCTACGAAAATGTTTAGACATAGATAGATCTATTCTTTTTTCTTGCTTGTTTGGCTATGCGAATTTGTCCTTGTTCAAAGTTTTTGTCTTGTCTCCCCCAAATACAGACCCCGGTTGGACATTTGGTGCATATATTTAAGTACACTACATTAGTTATGGTGCAATTGACAGTACCTGGGATCTTTTAGTCCTGATATAAGCTGGGGTTCTTTATTAGAGGACAATAGAACTTTCACACTCCTTTTCTATGAACTTCCCCAATATTTACTTCTTAAACTGTTTGTCCTCTTCCCACATTAATAGCTCTGCTTCACATTGTAAGGTGCATAGGGCTATGCGTTTTGGTGTGTAAGGCCATGTGCACACGTTCAGGATTTTTTGCGTTTTTTTTGCGTTTTTTCGCTATAAAAACGTGATAAAAACGCGAAAAAAACCGCTAACCTATGCCTCCTATTATTTACAGTGTATTCCGCATTTTTTGTGCAAATGTTGCGATTTTTCCGCGAAAAAAATCGCATCGCGGAAAAAAAGCAACATGTTCATTAAAAATGCGGAATTGCGGGGATTCCGCACACCTAGGAGTCCATTGATCTGCTTACTTCCCGCACGGGGCTGTGCACACCATGCGGGAAGTAAGCAGATTATGTGCGGTTGGTACCCAGGGTGGAGGAGAGGAGACTCTCCTCCACGGACTGGGCACCATATAATTGGTCAAAAAAAAAGAATTAAAATAAAAAATAGTTATATACTCACCTTCGATGTCTTCCCGCCTCTCAGGTGCATGCTGCCGCTTCGGTTCCTGTAGCTGGTGTGCGGTGAAGGACCTGCGATGACATCACGGTTCTGTGATTGGTCGAGACCGGTCATGTGACCGCTCACGTGACTGCGACGTCATGGAAGGTCCTGCGCGCACACACCATCTATACGGAACGGACGCCGCTGAGGAGATCGGCTGTCTGCAGGTGAGTATAAGCATTTTTTTATTTTTTTTATTATTTTTAAACATTCTATCTTTTACTATAGATGCTGCATAAGCAGCATCTATAGTAAAAAGTTGGTCACACTTGTCAAACAGTATGTTTGACAAGTGTGACCAACCTGTCAGTCAGTTTTCCAAGCGATGCTACTTACGCTTGCAGAATGCTAAAAAAAACCGCGAAAAAAATGGAAATAAAACGCAAAAAAAAAAATGTGGATTTCTTGCAGAAAATTTCCGGTTTTCTTCAGGAAATTTCTGCAAGAAATCCGGACGTGTGCACATACCCTAACACTCACGCTTTCATCATAATGAAACACATTCTGATATCCACTGTTCACTCGACCTGAGCTATCCCTTTCCTCATTGTCATCTGTGGCCCCTGGGACACACCATCTGGCTCTGAAGCTTCCATGAGTCCCGTCCCAACTCCCTTATGCAATTCCCTGTCCAACTTCCTCTCCTAGGAAGATATTGAGACACGCTTTTCAATTCATCAGTTGGACCATATTAATATCAAAGACCATCACTTTCAATCGGGTATGAACAGGTGCTTACTAAGGGTAGCTATCTCCATATATAACCAACAAATAAAGTAGCACTATAGCAAGCAAACATGAAAGATATGAAATTTGAATTGCATTACTGCGCTATAAAATAAGAAAAATTGAGAATACATAATGCATAAATTGGCCATTTCATGTGCACCCGGCAGCAACGATAAGGCGACTTTCGTTGCTGGGACCTGCCTAATGTGAATCATCTCTTATATTGAAGTGTACATTTATATGGGTAGGTAGGATCCATGGGTATGTAAGATCCTGCTATAATTGAAAACATTGGACTATAGGCCAAGAATGTACGCTCCGAGTTTATGGCTGACGTCTTCTTGCTGCTGAACAGCCCCATGCTTCTTGTGCACTCAGACCTCCAAAAATTGTTCTAGAAAAAAAACTAGAATAATAGGCAAAATGAAATATCTGGGGGGTTTAGCTTCTGTTTTCAAAACTTAAAGAAAATTCTTCATTATTTTTGCTCATAGCTACTTCTTCAACCAGCATCTTCCTTTAAAACACTAAGATATTTGCCATCTGCATTGCAGGGTGACAAAATTTTAAGGTCTGACATTGAATGACATTGATTAAGAAAATCCAAGCAGGGCGACTTAGTAATTGATTTTTTTTCCCTTTTAAATGAGCCTTATCTTCATGAAGAAGTTTACTGTAAGTATTGTTAGAGTGTTGGGATGAATAAAAGCGATAGATATTAAATGACTTCTTTTTTACATTAAATTTGTTTATTGTAGCTAATAAAATTGCTATAAAATGCTAATGAGCTGTTTGTGCATATATTTCTGTGAGCACAGTTATAGTGATGTTTTCGGAGATGTTTTTAATTAAAAATGTGTTTATAACTTTTATGCTAAAATCTATTTAGGATACATTTTTAATGATTACAATTCTGAATCAAAAGCAAGCATCGTTAATAGGTGCACTAATTCACTTTTTATTTATTCAATGACTCTGGGTGGTGGAGATTTATGTTAGGGCGTTTAATTGAAAAAAAAATTAAAGCAGAGAAATTCTAATAAAATGGCAAAATATGATCTATATTGCAAAAGGGCAAAATAAATTACAATGCAGAAGAAAATGATTCTTCAATTCATTGTCATATTTTATTGGAACAGAATCTAATTACAGCTGATTAAAAAATAAGCTTAAAAAATAAATAAAATCCTACTATTCTATCTATCAGCTATCTATCATCTCTGTGCCTTGCATCGTCGGCTCAAAATCTTTGGTGTGACATGAAGCATATCATGACACCTTGATGTCTGGGATGATAGACCAAGGATGCTGGGTGCAGAAGTGAAGACTTTCCTGGCTCAGTTGCCAATAAAGAAAAAAACTGTGTGTCAGAGATGGGCATTGCAAATCTTTTATCTCACCTTTATTAGATAGATATATAATAGATACTGTAGATATCACAGATTCTAACAGACCCTATCAGAGTGATCAAAATAAACAAAATAGTAAATCAAACTCCCCTTTATCACTCCCTTAAAAAATATTAAAATTAAAAAAATGTATTTTTTTCCATTTTTCTATTAGGGTTAGGGTTGGGGCTAGGGTTAGGGTTGAAGTTAGAGCTAGGGTTAGGGCTAGGATTAGGGTAGGGGCTAAGATTAGGGTTGGGGTTAGAGCTAGGGTTAGGGTGGAACCAGGGTTAGGGTTGAGGCTAGTGCTATGAACTATACTTTTGGGCTCCCTCTTGTGGTCACTCGCGGTATGGCTCTTGTATACTCTTTCCCCAGGTTGGTAGTCACCTGGTTCGTTAACACTCTGGGTGTTTCTATTTAAACTTCCTGGAGTCTTAGTCCATTGCCTGGCATCCATGTAATCAGTCCTTGTCTGGTTGCTCTTGTCTACTGGTCCTGATTTTTGCAACATAAGCTAAGTCTTGCTTTCTTGTTTTTTTGTTATTTGTATTATTCTGTTTTTTGTCCAGCTTGTTCATAATGTGATTCCTGATTTTGCTGGAAGCTCTAAGGGGGCTGATATTCTCCCCCCATACCGTTAGTTGGTACGGGGGTTCTTGGATATTCAGCGTGGATATTTTTGTAGGGTTTTTTGCTGACCACATAAGTCCGCTTTCTATATTTCTGCTATTATTTAGTGGGCCTCTCTTTGCTGAATCTAGTTCATACTTACGTTTGTCCTTTCCTCTTACCTCACCGTTATTATTTGTTGGGGGCCTGTATCTGCTTTGGGGTACCTTTCTCTGGAGGCAAGTGAGGTCTGTATTTTCTCTGAAAGGGTTAGTTAGATCTCCGGCTGGCGCGAGACGTCTAGAACCAACGTAGGTACGTTCCCCGGCTGCTATTAGTTGTGGGCTAGGATCAGGTATGTGGTCAGCTCAGTTACCACCTCCCTAAGAGCTAGTTTTTATGTTTGCAGACTTTGCTGTAGACCCTGAGATCCTCTGCCATTAGGATCACAACAGTATGCCAGGCCAGTGAATAGTTAATGCATTGCAGAGATTTCAGGCTGGTAGACCTGACTCTTGTCCACCTGATAGACTGTTTGTTCCTGATAAATGGACCAGCAGAGTTATTTCCGAGGTTCATTCCTCGGTGTTGGCAGGGCATCCTGGGATTTTTGGTACCAGAGATTTGGTGGCTAGGTCCTTTTGGTGGCCATCCTTGTCACGGGATGTGCGTTCTTTTGTGCAGTCCTGTGGGACTTGTGCTCGGGCTAAGCCTTGCTGTTCTCGTGCCAGCGGGTTGCTTTTGCCCTTGCCCATCCCGAAGAGGCCTTGGACACACATTTCCATGGATTTCATTTCAGATCTTCCGGTGTCTCAGGGAATGTCTGTCATCTGGGTGGTGTGTGATCGTTTTTCCAAGATGGTCCATTTGGTGCCCTTGCCTAAGTTGCCTTCCTCTTCCGATCTGGTTCCTTTGTTTTTTCAGAATGTGGTTCGTTTGCACAGCATTCCTGAGAATATCGTGTCTGACAGAGGATCCCAGTTTGTGTCCAGATTCTGGCGATCTTTTTGTGCTAAGATGGGCATTGATCTGTCATTCTCGTCTGCCTTTCATCCTCAGACTAATGGCCAAACGGAGCGAACTAATCAGACGCTGGAGGCTTATTTGAGATGTTTTGTTTCTGCGGATCAGGATGATTGGGTGACCTTCTTGCCATTGGCTGAGTTTGCCCTCAATAATCGGGCTAGTTCCGCTACTTTGGTTTTGCCATTTTTCTGCAACTCTGGTTTTCATCCTCGTTTCTCCTCGGGTAATGTTGAGCCTTCTGACTGTCCTGGGGTGGATTCCGTGGTTGATAGGTTGCAGCGGACTTGGAATCATGTGGTGGACAACTTGAAGTTGTCACAGGAGAAGGCTCAGCGTTTTGCCAACCGCCGCCGCGGTGTGGGTCCCCGACTTCGTGTTGGGGATTTGGTTTGGTTGTCTTCTCGGTTTGTCCCTCTGAAGGTTTCCTCTCCTAAGTTTAAGCCTCGCTTTATTGGTCCTTATAGAATTTTGGAGGTCCTTAATCCGGTGTCTTTTCGTTTGGATCTTCCTGTGTCGTTTGCCATTCACAATGTGTTCTATAGGTCTTTGTTGCGGCGGTACATTGTGCCTGTGGTTCCTGCTGTTGACCCTCCTGCTCCGGTCTTGGTTGAGGGCGAGTTGGAGTATGTGGTGGAGAAGATCTTAGATTCTCGTCTCTCTAGATGGAGGCTTCAGTATCTGGTCAAATGGAAGGGCTATGGTCAGGAGTAGGGTTGAGCGAAACGGGTCGATCATTTTCAAAAGTCGCCGACTTTTGGCTAAGTCGGCGTCTCATGAAACCCGATCCGACCCCTGTGCTTGTCGGCCATGCGGTACGCGACTTTCGCGCCAAAGTCGCGTTTCAATGACGCGAAAAGCGCCATTTCTCAGCCAATGAAGGTGAACGCAGAGTGTGGGCAGCGTGATGACATAGATCCTGGTCCCCACCATCTTAGAGAAGGGCATTGCAGTGATTGGCTTGCTGTCTGCGGCGTCACAGGGGCTATAAAGGGGCGTTCCCGCCGACCGCCATCTTACTGCTGCTGATCTGAGCTTAGGGACAGGTTGCTGCCGCTTCGTCAGAAGCAGGGAGAGCGTTAGGCAGGGTCCACTAACCACCAAACCGCTTGTGCTGCAGCGATTTCCACTGTCCAACACCACCTTCGGTGTGCAGGGACTGTGGAAGCTATTTTTTTTTTTTTTCCCCCTCAGCGCTGTAGCTCATTGGGCTGCCCTAGAAGGCTCCGTGATAGCTGTATTGCTGTGTGTACGCCACTGTGGAAACCAACTGCTTTTTTCAAAGCACATATCCTCTTGTTCCTTCCTTTCTGCACAGCTATCTTTTTTGTTTGTCCACACTTTTTATTTAATTTGTGCATCAGTCCACTCCTATTGCTGCCTGCCATACCTGGCTTACATTACTGCAGGGAGATAGTAATTGTAGGACAGTTTTTTTTTTTTTTTTGTTTTTTTTTTGTGGGAGATTAAGATTGCCATTTCTGCTACAGTGCCATCCTTGTGTGTGCCATCTCTCACTGAGTGGGCCATAGAAAGCCTATTTATTTTTTCCGTGATTTGTGTTCTAAAATCTACCTCAACACAAAAACACTACATCAATCAGTGGGAGAAAAATATTGGCCTCAGTCAGGGCTTGTGTGCCACTGCTGTGTGTGCTATCTCTCATTCAGTGGGCTATAGCAAGCCTATTTTTTTTTTTTTTTTTTAATATTATTTGGTTTCTAAAGTCTCCCTGAAAAAAAAAAAAAACCTAAAAAAACAGTGGGAGAGTAATATTGCCCTTTCAGCTTGTGTGCCAGTCTTGACTCCTGGGTGTGCCACCTCTCTCCCTCTCATTCAGTGGGCCATAGAAAGCCTATTTTTTTTTTTTTTTAATATTATTTGGTTTCTAATTCTCCCTGAAAAAAAAAAAAAAAACCTAAAAAAACAGTGGGAGAATAATATTGCCCTTTCAGCTTGTGTGCCAGTCTTGACTCCTGGGTGTGCCACCTCTCTCCCTCTCATTCAGTGGGCCATAGAAAGCCTATTTATTTATTTTTTTAAATATTATTGGGTTTCTAAAGTCTCCCTGAAAAAACAAAAAATACATAAAAAAACAGTGGGAGAGTAATATTGCCCTTTCAGCTTGTGTGCCAGTCTTGACTCCTGGGTGTGCCACCTCTCTCCCTTTCATTCAGTGGGCCATAGAAAGCCTATTTATTTTTTCCGTGATTTGTGTTCTAAATTCTACCTCAACACAAAAACACTACATCAATCAGTGGGAGAAAAATATTGGCCTCAGTCAGGGCTTGTGTGCCACTGCTGTGTGTGCTATCTCTCATTCAGTGGGCTATAGCAAGCCTATTTTTTTTTTTTTTTTTTTTTTTTTAATATTATTTGGTTTCTAAAGTCTCCCTGAAAAAAAAAAAAAAACCTAAAAAAACAGTGGGAGAGTAATATTGCCCTTTCAGCTTGTGTGCCAGTCTTGACTCCTGGGTGTGCCACCTCTCTCCCTCTCATTCAGTGGGCCATAGAAAGCCTATTTATTTTTTTTTTTTTAATATTATTTGGTTTCTAATTCTCCCTGAAAAAAAAAAAAAAAAAACTAAAAAAACAGTGGGAGAATAATATTGCCCTTTCAGCTTGTGTGCCAGTCTTGACTCCTGGGTGTGCCACCTCTCTCCCTCTCATTCAGTGGGCCATAGAAAGCCTATTTATTTTTTTTTTTAAATATTATTGGGTTTCTAAAGTCTCCCTGAAAAAACAAAAAATACATAAAAAAACAGTGGGAGAGTAATATTGCCCTTTCAGCTTGTGTGCCAGTCTTGACTCCTGGGTGTGCCACCTCTCTCCCTTTCATTCAGTGGGCCATAGAAAGCCTATTTATTTTTTCCGTGATTTGTGTTCTAAATTCTACCTCAACACAAAAACACTACATCAATCAGTGGGAGAAAAATATTGGCCTCAGTCAGGGCTTGTGTGCCACTGCTGTGTGTGCTATCTCTCATTCAGTGGGCTATAGCAAGCCTATTTTTTTTTTTTTTTTTTTTTTTTAATATTATTTGGTTTCTAAAGTCTCCCTGAAAAAAAAAAAAAAACCTAAAAAAACAGTGGGAGAGTAATATTGCCCTTTCAGCTTGTGTGCCAGTCTTGACTCCTGGGTGTGCCACCTCTCTCCCTCTCATTCAGTGGGCCATAGAAAGCCTATTTATTTTTTTTTTTTAATATTATTTGGTTTCTAATTCTCCCTGAAAAAAAAAAAAAAACCTAAAAAAACAGTGGGAGAATAATATTGCCCTTTCAGCTTGTGTGCCAGTCTTGACTCCTGGGTGTGCCACCTCTCTCCCTCTCATTCAGTGGGCCATAGAAAGCCTATTTATTTTTTTTTTAAAATATTATTGGGTTTCTAAAGTCTCCCTGAAAAAACAAAAAATACATAAAAAAACAGTGGGAGAGTAATATTGCCCTTTCAGCTTGTGTGCCAGTCTTGACTCCTGGGTGTGCCACCTCTCTCCCTTTCATTCAGTGGGCCATAGAAAGCCTATTTATTTTTTCCGTGATTTGTGTTCTAAATTCTACCTCAACACAAAAACACTACATCAATCAGTGGGAGAAAAATATTGGCCTCAGTCAGGGCTTGTGTGCCACTGCTGTGTGTGCTATCTCTCATTCAGTGGGCTATAGCAAGCCTATTTTTTTTTTTTTTTTTTTTTTTTTTATTATTTGGTTTCTAAAGTCTCCCTGAAAAAAAAAAAAAAACCTAAAAAAACAGTGGGAGAATAATATTGCCCTTTCAGCTTGTGTGCCAGTCTTGACTCCTGGGTGTGCCACCTCTCTCCCTCTCATTCAGTGGGCCATAGAAAGCCTATTTATTTTTTTTTTTAAATATTATTGGGTTTCTAAAGTCTCCCTGAAAAAACAAAAAATACATAAAAAAACAGTGGGAGAGTAATATTGCCCTTTCAGCTTGTGTGCCAGTCTTGACTCCTGGGTGTGCCACCTCTCTCCCTTTCATTCAGTGGGCCATAGAAAGCCTATTTATTTTTTCCGTGATTTGTGTTCTAAAATCTACCTCAAAACAAAAACACTACATCAATCAGTGGGAGAAAAATATTGGCCTCAGTCAGGGCTTGTGTGCCACTGCTGTGTGTGCTATCTCTCATTCAGTGGGCTATAGCAAGCCTATTTTTTTTTTTTTTTTTTTTAATATTATTTGGTTTCTAAAGTCTCCCTGAAAAAAAAAAAAAAACCTAAAAAAACAGTGGGAGAGTAATATTGCCCTTTCAGCTTGTGTGCCAGTCTTGACTCCTGGGTGTGCCACCTCTCTCCCTCTCATTCAGTGGGCCATAGAAAGCCTATTTATTTATTTTTTTTAATATTATTTGGTTTCTAATTCTCCCTGAAAAAAAAAAAAAAAACCTAAAAAACAGTGGGAGAATAATATTGCCCTTTCAGCTTGTGTGCCAGTCTTGACTCCTGGGTGTGCCACCTCTCTCCCTCTCATTCAGTGGGCCATAGAAAGCCTATTTATTTTTTTTTAAAAATATTATTGGGTTTCTAAAGTCTCCCTGAAAAAACAAAAAATACATAAAAAAACAGTGGGAGAGTAATATTGCCCTTTCAGCTTGTGTGCCAGTCTTGACTCCTGGGTGTGCCACCTCTCTCCCTTTCATTCAGTGGGCCATAGAAAGCCTATTTATTTTTTCCGTGATTTGTGTTCTAAATTCTACCTCAACACAAAAACACTACATCAATCAGTGGGAGAAAAATATTGGCCTCAGTCAGGGCTTGTGTGCCACTGCTGTGTGTGCTATCTCTCATTCAGTGTGCTATAGCAAGCCTATTTTTTTTTTTTTTTTTTTTTTTTTTAATATTATTTGGTTTCTAAAGTCTCCCTGAAAAAAAAAAAAAAAACCTAAAAAAACAGTGGGAGAGTAATATTGCCCTTTCAGCTTGTGTGCCAGTCTTGACTCCTGGGTGTGCCACCTCTCTCCCTCTCATTCAGTGGGCCATAGAAAGCCTATTTATTTTTTTTTTTTAATATTATTTGGTTTCTAATTCTCCCTGAAAAAAAAAAAAAAAAACCTAAAAAAACAGTGGGAGAATAATATTGCCCTTTCAGCTTGTGTGCCAGTCTTGACTCCTGGGTGTGCCACCTCTCTCCCTCTCATTCAGTGGGCCATAGAAAGCCTATTTATTTTTTTTTTTAAATATTATTGGGTTTCTAAAGTCTCCCTGAAAAAACAAAAAATACATAAAAAAACAGTGGGAGAGTAATATTGCCCTTTCAGCTTGTGTGCCAGTCTTGACTCCTGGGTGTGCCACCTCTCTCCCTCTCATTCAGTGGGCCATAGAAAGCCTTTTTTTTTTTTGGTTTTTTTAATATTATTTGGTTTCTAAAGTCTCCCTGAAAAAAACAAAAAAAACATAAAAAACAGTGGGAGAGTAATATTGCCCTTTCAGCTTGTGCGCCAGTCTTGACTCCTGGTTGTGCCACCTCTCTCTCTCTAATTGTGGGCCAAAGAAAGCCTTTTTTTTTTTTTTTTTTTAATATTATTTGGTTTCTAAAGTCTCCCTGAGAAAAAAAAATAAATAAATTAGGTGGGAGATTAATATTGACATTAGTGCTTGAGTGACAGTCCTGCGTGTGTGTCATCTCTGTGATTTTGTGCCACAGAAAACAGAGTGTGTAACATTGTGCCTGATTTTCCTTGTGGTCTCACCAACCTGTTAAGGGATATTGAAATCATACTGAAGTTATAGCTCACCGTGTAAGTTGTTTGACAGCAACAAATAAAGTTACTTTGGTTAAGATTTTAAAACAATGAGGAAGTCTGGTGCAAGAGGTCGTCGTGGGCGTTCATTGTCAGCTGGTAATGATGGTAGTGGTAGTGGAGCATCAGGTGGTCGTGGGGATAAAAATATTCCACCTAAGTCTGGAGCTGTGGAGCCAGTTTCGTCGTCAGGCTACACAAGGCCTCGAACGCTCTCTTTTCTGGGAGTAGGAAAACCGCTTTTAAAGGCGGAGCAGCAACAGCAAGTTTTGGCTTACATTGCAGACTCAGCCTCTAGCTCTTTTGCCTCCTCTTCCGAAACTGGTAAATGTAAAAGCAGCGCGTCGCTTGTGGATGTTCACGGTCAGGGACAAGTCGCTTCCTTGTCCTCCTCAGCAAAAACTACAACAAGAGAGAAGGATGCAGCAGGCGACACAACGGGTCACTCCATGGAGCTCTTTACACATACCGTCCCTGGCTTAGAAAGTGAAACATTTAACAGGCCATGCCCATTACAAGTATATTCTGACATGGAGTGCACTGATGCACAGCCACAGCCAGAGTACTATGCTGCTCCTTTGACTCAGACCACCACATTGCCCTCTCAGGGTACAGATCCACAATCAGACCCTGATGAGACTATGTTGCCCCGCCACGAACGCTATACCACCGACCGACACAGTGACACAGACGAAGTTGCACACGAGCTCGAAGAGGAGGTAATAGATGACCCAGTTATTGACCCCGATTGGCAGCCATTGGGGGAACAGGGTGCAGGCGGCAGTAGTTCAGAAGCGGAGGTGGAGGAGGGGCCGCAGCAGGCATCAACATCGCAACAGGTTCCATCTGCCGGGCCCGTATCTGGACCAAAACGCGTGTCAAAGCCAAAACCTGTTGGAGCACAGCGTTGCCATCCGGTTAAAGCTCAGTCTGCAATCCCTGAAAAGGGATCCGAGTCTAGGAAGAGTGCAGTCTGGCATTTTTTTAAACAACATCCAACTGATCAGCGCAAAGTCATCTGTCAAAAATGTTCAACTAGCTTAAGCAGAGGTCAGAATCTGAAAAGTCTAAATACTAGTTGCATGCATAGACACTTAACCACCATGCATTTTCAAGCCTGGACTAACTACCAAACGTCCCTCAAGGTTGTAGCACCCTCGGCCAATGAAGCTAGTCAGCAACGCAACATCCCTTCCGTCACTGTAAGGCCACCATTTTCCGCACCACCGGCAGTATCTGTGCAGGTTTCTTTGCCAGCCAAAAGCAGTCAGGGTCAGGGAATCACCAGTTTTGTAGGAGGAAATATTGCATCTAGGGCACCGGCGGAAACAATACCGTCTCCAACCGTCTCTCAGTCTGCCATGTACACCGGCACACCCGAAAGTTCCACGATCTCCAGCTCTCCAGTCCAGCTCACCCTACATGAGACTCTGGTTAGAAAAAGGAAGTACTTATCCTCGCATCCGCGTACACAGGGTTTTAACGCCCACATAGCTAGACTAATCTCGTTAGAGATGATGCCCTACCGGTTAGTTGAAAGCGAAGCTTTCAAAGCCCTGATGGAGTACGCTGAACCACGATACGAGCTACCCAGTCGACACTTTTTTTCCAGAAAAGCCATCCCAGCCCTGCACCAGCATGTTAAACAGCGCATCGTCCATGCACTCAGGCAATCTGTGAGTACAAAGGTGCACCTGACTACAGATGCATGGACCAGTAGGCATGGCCAGGGACGTTATGTGTCCATCACGGCACACTGGGTGAATGTGGTGGATGCAGGGTCCACAGGCGACATCAATTTAGGGACAGTTGTGCCTAGCCCACGGTCTAGGAAACAGTTGGCTGTAGGCGTTCGCACCCCCTCCTCCTCCTCCTCCTCGTCCTCCTGCAGAAGCTACAGCTCTTCCACAGAACGCAGTCTGCCAACCACTCCATCGGCAGATGACACTGTTGC
The DNA here is from genome assembly GCF_051348905.1 of Ranitomeya variabilis. NCBI lineage: Eukaryota > Metazoa > Chordata > Amphibia > Anura > Dendrobatidae > Ranitomeya > Ranitomeya variabilis. The sequence goes on along the minus strand of NC_135232.1, from coordinate 1,123,255,228 downwards.
ACACCAGTTGTCCCATTATGGGCCAGCTACTGCCAAGCGTCAGCAGGCTGTATTGGCTATGAAGTGCTTGGGCGACAATAGACACACCGCGGAAGTTCTGTCCGAGTTCTTGCAACAAGAAACGCAGTCGTGGCTGGGCACAGTAGATCTTGAGGCAGGCAAGGTAGTGAGTGATAACGGAAGGAATTTCATGGCTGCCATCTCCCTTTCCCAACTGAAACACATTCCTTGCCTGGCTCACACCTTAAACCTGGTGGTGCAGTGCTTATTGAAAACTTATCCTGGGTTCTCCGACCTGCTCCTCAAAGTGCGTGCACTTTGCTCACATATCCGACGTTCGCCTGTACACGCCAGCCGTATGCAGACCTATCAGCGGTCTTTGAACCTTCCCCAGCATCGCCTAATCATAGACGTTGCAACAAGGTGGAACTCAACACTGCACATGCTTCAGAGACTGTGCGAACAGAGGCGTGCTGTTATTTATTTGTGGGAGGATACACGGGCAGGCAGTAGGATGGCAGACATGGAGTTGTCAGGTGTGCAGTGGTCTAAGATACAAGACATGTGTCAAGTCCTTCAGTGCTTTGAGGAATGCACACGGCTGGTTAGTGCAGACAACGCCGTAATAAGCATGAGCATCCCCCTAATGCGTCTGCTGATGCAAAGTTTGACGCACATAAAGGAGCAGGCGTCTGCACCAGAGGAAGAGGAAAGCCTTGATGACAGTCAGCCATTGTCTGGTCAGGGCAGTGTACAGGACGAGGTAGCGGGCGAAGAGGAGGTGGAGGACGAGGAGGATGATGGGGATGAGTATATTTTTAATGCCGAACCTTTCCCGGGGGCACAGGAATTTGGTTGCGTGTCACGGCCGGGTTCTGGTTTTTTGAGGGACACAAGTGACGTAGATTTGCCTGCAACTGCCCCTCAACCAATCACAACCGGAGATTTGACAACTGGAACTTTGGCCCACATGGCGGATTATGCCTTACGTATCCTAAAAAGGGACACACGCATTACGAAAATGATGAACGATGACGATTACTGGTTGGCCTGCCTCCTTGATCCACGCTATAAAGGCAAATTGCAAAATATTATGCCACATGAGAACTTGGAACTAATATTAGCAACCAAACAATCAACTCTTGTTGACCGTTTGCTTCAGGCATTCCCAGCACACAGCGCACGTGATCGTTCTCACACGAGCTCCAGGGGGCAGCAGACTAGGAGTGTTAGGGGTGCACACATCAGAAGTGGCGTTGGACAGAGGGGTTTTCTGACCAGGTTGTGGAGTGATTTTGCTATGACCGCAGACAGGACAGGTACTGCTGCATCAATTGAAAGTGACAGGAGACAACATTTGTCCAGTATGGTTACTAACTATTTTTCATCCCTTATCGATGTTCTCCCTCAACCGTCATTCCCATTTGATTACTGGGCCTCCAAATTAGACACCTGGCCAGAATTGGCAGAATATGCATTGCAGGAGCTTGCTTGCCCGGCAGCAAGTGTCCTATCAGAAAGAGTATTCAGTGCTGCAGGTTCAATATTAACCGAAAAAAGGACTCGTCTGGCTACCCAAAATGTTGACGATCTAACATTCATTAAAATGAACCACAACTGGATTTCGAAATCTTTTGCCCCACCTTGCCCGGCCGACACCTAGCTTTCCTATGAAAAGCTCTTGCCTGTGAATTACTTTTCTAATGTCTAATTTGCTGCAGCTGATTGTACAGCATACGACATGTTTACACCTCCCTAAATGGCAAAACTCCCCACACGGGGCCGTGGTATCGCGACTTGGCGCAAGCACCCGTGAGACTGCTGTTTGTCTGAAGAGGTGGGTGTGCTCGCTTTTGGTTGACGGCATTGCTACTGGGTCCCTCATATTACAATGTAGTGTCTCTGGCGGTGGTGGTGCGCACCCAACGTCAGACACACCGTTGTAACATGAGGGGCCCTGGGGCGGTCCCGCCGGCCTCAAGAGAGTTCCCCCCTACCCCAGCTCAAAATGTGCTCTACCACGTGCAAAATTATGTCGCACAGCTCCACCAATCTTTAGTCTATTCGCTGACATCATTCAATGTCTGGCACTGACAATACAAATTTGTAGACATCTATGATGCAACTTAAAGTAGTCTGTGTCTGTGTCCTATATTGGCACCATTAAATAGTTACTGCCAAATTACTATGTCAGAAACTCAGTAGATGAGCCCACCCCTGTACCTAAGTATGCCACCTTTTTTTTTTGTTTTGGTTGTTTTGCGAGACATTAACATCTATTTATATTTTGGGAGTACTGGGACAGACACTCCTTGCACTACTCCTCCACTCACCACCAAGCTGCCTGTGTATCCATGTAACCGCTGTAAAACTGCCATGAGCCTATTGTTTGTTATTTTAGGCCTTTGATAGCCTGTCTGCGGCCCCTACTTGCAATACTCCTCCACTGACCACCAAGCTGCCTGCCCGTGTATCCATGTAACCGCTGTAAAACTGCCATGAGCCTATTGTTTGTTATTTTAGGCCTTTGATAGCCTGTCTGCGGTCCCTACTTTAAATACTCCTCCACTGACCACCAAGCTGCCTGCCCGTGTATCCATGTAACCGCTGTGAAACTGCCATGAGCCTATTGTTTGTTATGTTAGGCCTTTGATAGCCTGTCTGCGGTCCCTACTTTAAATACTCCTCCACTGACCAGACCACTGCTGCCCGTGTACCCCTGGAACCAATTATAAAGTGCCTACAGCCAGCCCATTTTCTTATGTTAGGCCTTTGAAGCCTGTCTGCGGTCCCTACTTTAAATACTCCTCCACTGACCAGACCACTGCTGCCCGTGTACCCCTGGAACCAATTATAAAGTGCCTACAGCCAGCCCATTTTCTTATGTTAGGCCTTTGAAGCCTGTCTGCGGTCCCTACTTTAAATACTCCTCCACTCACCACCACCAAGCTGCCTGCCCGTGTATCCATGTAACCGCTGTGAAACTGCCATGAGCCTATTGTTTGTTATGTTAGGCCTTTGATAGCCTGTCTGCGGTCCCTACTTTAAATACTCCTCCACTGACCAGACCACTGCTGCCCGTGTACCCCTGGAACCAATTATAAAGTGCCTACAGCCAGCCCATTTTCTTATGTTAGGCCTTTGAAGCCTGTCTGCGGTCCCTACTTTAAATACTCCTCCACTGACCACCAAGCTGCCTGCCCGTGTATCCATGTAACCGCTGTAAAACTGCCATGAGCCTATTGTTTGTTATTTTAGGCCTTTGATAGCCTGTCTGCGGTCCCTACTTTAAATACTCCTCCACTGACCACCAAGTTGCCTGCCCGTGTATCCATGTAACCGCTGTAAAACTGCCATGAGCCTATTGTTTGTTATTTTAGGCCTTTGATAGCCTGTCTGCGGCCCCTACTTGCAATACTCCTCCACTGACCACCAAGCTGCCTGCCCGTGTATCCATGTAACCGCTGTAAAACTGCCATGAGCCTATTGTTTGTTATTTTAGGCCTTTGATAGCCTGTCTGCGGTCCCTACTTTAAATACTCCTCCACTGACCAGACCACTGCTGCCCGTGTATCCCTGGAACCAATTATAAAGTGCCTACAGCCAGCCCATTTTCTTATGTTAGGCCTTTGAAGCCTGTCTGCGGTCCCTACTTTAAATACTCCTCCACTGACCACCAAGCTGCCTGCCCGTGTATCCATGTAACCGCTGTAAAACTGCCATGAGCCTATTGTTTGTTATTTTAGGCCTTTGATAGCCTGTCTGCGGTCCCTACTTTAAATACTCCTCCACTGACCAGACCACTGCTGCCCGTGTACCCCTGGAACCAATTATAAAGTGCCTACAGCCAGCCCATTTTCTTATGTTAGGCCTTTGAAGCCTGTCTGCGGTCCCTACTTTAAATACTCCTCCACTGACCACCAAGCTGCCTGCCCGTGTATCCATGTAACCGCTGTAAAACTGCCATGAGCCTATTGTTTGTTATTTTAGGCCTTTGATAGCCTGTCTGCGGTCCCTACTTTAAATACTCCTCCACTGACCACCAAGCTGCCTGCCCGTGTATCCATGTAACCGCTGTAAAACTGCCATGAGCCTATTGTTTGTTATTTTAGGCCTTTGATAGCCTGTCTGCGGCCCCTACTTGCAATACTCCTCCACTGACCACCAAGCTGCCTGCCCGTGTATCCATGTAACCGCTGTAAAACTGCCATGAGCCTATTGTTTGTTATTTTAGGCCTTTGATAGCCTGTCTGCGGTCCCTACTTTAAATACTCCTCCACTGACCAGACCACTGCTGCCCGTGTACCCCTGGAACCAATTATAAAGTGCCTACAGCCAGCCCATTTTCTTATGTTAGGCCTTTGAAGCCTGTCTGCGGTCCCTACTTTAAATACTCCTCCACTGACCACCAAGCTGCCTGCCCGTGTATCCATGTAACCGCTGTAAAACTGCCATGAGCCTATTGTTTGTTATTTTAGGCCTTTGATAGCCTGTCTGCGGTCCCTACTTTAAATACTCCTCCACTGACCACCAAGCTGCCTGCCCGTGTATCCATGTAACCGCTGTAAAACTGCCATGAGCCTATTGTTTGTTATTTTAGGCCTTTGATAGCCTGTCTGCGGCCCCTACTTGCAATACTCCTCCACTGACCACCAAGCTGCCTGCCCGTGTATCCATGTAACCGCTGTAAAACTGCCATGAGCCTATTGTTTGTTATTTTAGGCCTTTGATAGCCTGTCTGCGGTCCCTACTTTAAATACTCCTCCACTGACCAGACCACTGCTGCCCGTGTACCCCTGGAACCAATTATAAAGTGCCTACAGCCAGCCCATTTTCTTATGTTAGGCCTTTGAAGCCTGTCTGCGGTCCCTACTTTAAATACTCCTCCACTGACCAGACCACTGCTGCCCGTGTACCCCTGGAACCAATTATAAAGTGCTTACAGCCAGCCCATTTTCTTGTGTTAGGCCTTTGAAGCCTGTCTGCGGTCCCTACTTTAAATACTCCTCCACTGACCAGACCACTGCTGCCCGTGTACCCCTGGAACCAATTATAAAGTGCCTACAGCCAGCCCATTTTCTTATGTTAGGCCTTTGAAGCCTGTCTGCGGTCCCTACTTTAAATACTCCTCCACTGACCAGACCACTGCTGCCCGTGTACCCCTGGAACCAATTATAAAGTGCCTACAGCCAGCCCATTTTCTTATGTTAGGCCTTTGAAGCCTGTCTGCGGTCCCTACTTTAAATACTCCTCCACTCACCACCACCAAGCTGCCTGCCCGTGTATCCATGTAACCGCTGTGAAACTGCCATGAGCCTATTGTTTGTTATGTTAGGCCTTTGATAGCCTGTCTGCGGTCCCTACTTTAAATACTCCTCCACTGACCAGACCACTGCTGCCCGTGTACCCCTGGAACCAATTATAAAGTGCCTACAGCCAGCCCATTTTCTTATGTTAGGCCTTTGAAGCCTGTCTGCGGTCCCTACTTTAAATACTCCTCCACTGACCACCAAGCTGCCTGCCCGTGTATCCATGTAACCGCTGTAAAACTGCCATGAGCCTATTGTTTGTTATTTTAGGCCTTTGATAGCCTGTCTGCGGTCCCTACTTTAAATACTCCTCCACTGACCACCAAGCTGCCTGCCCGTGTATCCATGTAACCGCTGTAAAACTGCCATGAGCCTATTGTTTGTTATTTTAGGCCTTTGATAGCCTGTCTGCGGCCCCTACTTGCAATACTCCTCCACTGACCACCAAGCTGCCTGCCCGTGTATCCATGTAACCGCTGTAAAACTGCCATGAGCCTATTGTTTGTTATTTTAGGCCTTTGATAGCCTGTCTGCGGTCCCTACTTTAAATACTCCTCCACTGACCACCAAGCTGCCTGCCCGTGTATCCATGTAACCGCTGTGAAACTGCCATGAGCCTATTGTTTGTTATGTTAGGCCTTTGATAGCCTGTCTGCGGTCCCTACTTTAAATACTCCTCCACTGACCAGACCACTGCTGCCCGTGTACCCCTGGAACCAATTATAAAGTGCCTACAGCCAGCCCATTTTCTTATGTTAGGCCTTTGAAGCCTGTCTGCGGTCCCTACTTTAAATACTCCTCCACTGACCAGACCACTGCTGCCCGTGTACCCCTGGAACCAATTATAAAGTGCCTACAGCCAGCCCGTTTTCTTATGTTAGGCCTTTGAAGCCTGTCTGCGGTCCCTACTTTAAATACTCCTCCACTGACCACCAAGCTGCCTGCCCGTGTATCCATGTAACCGCTGTAAAACTGCCATGAGCCTATTGTTTGTTATTTTAGGCCTTTGATAGCCTGTCTGCGGTCCCTACTTTAAATACTCCTCCACTGACCACCAAGCTGCCTGCCCGTGTATCCATGTAACCGCTGTAAAACTGCCATGAGCCTATTGTTTGTTATTTTAGGCCTTTGATAGCCTGTCTGCGGCCCCTACTTGCAATACTCCTCCACTGACCACAATGCTGCCTGGAGTGCCTGCCTGTGTATCCATGTAACCGATGTAAAACTGCCATGACTGCCTACTGTTTGTTATTTTAGGCCTTTGATAGCCTGTCTGCAGCCCCTACTTGCAATACTCCTCCACTGACCACACCAATGCTGCCCGTGTACCCCTGGAACCTATTTAAAAGTTCATAGAGCCTAGTTATATATTTTATTTACTATTAATAAGGCCATGATGGACTACGCTGTACCACGCTACAAGCTAACCAGTCGACACTTCTTTTGCGAGAAAAGCCATCCCAACCCTCCACCAGCATGTAGAAGACCGCATTGTCCATGCACTCTGGCAATCTGTGAGTACAAAGGTGCACCTGACAACAGACGCATGGACCTGTAGGCATGGCCACGGAAGATTACGTGTCCATTACGGCGCAATGGGTTAATGTGGTGGATGCATGGTCCACAGGGGACAGCCTACTAAGTCTGTCTGCAGTCCCTAATTCAAATTGTCCTCCACTGTCTAAATCGGAACTTCCACCTTCTGGCTTTCGGCCTATAGTATCAGAAATTAAACTGCATTTGGCCTTCAACTTTGGTTAGGGCCTACTAACGGCTTCTGCCCCTCCCTGGTGTTGCCCTCAACTAAATAAAGCTGAGCTTCAACCTTCTGCTCCAAATTACCATTTTGAAAAATGCAATAGGCTTTTCAGGCCTACTAAAGGTGTCTGTCTGTGTGCCCCTGCCTGGTGTTGTCCTCAACTAAATAAAGCTGAGCTTCAACCTTCCGGCTCTCATTATGTGGTTTTAAAAAAAAAAATGGTGGTTAGGGCCTACTAACGGCTTCTGCCCCTCCCTGGTGTTGTCCTCAACTAAATAAAGCTGAGCTTCAACCTTCCGGCTCTCATTATGTGGTTTTAAAAAAAAAAATGGTGGTTAGGGCCTACTAACGGCTTCTGCCCCTCCCTGGTGTTGTCCTCAACTAAATAAAGCTGAGCTTCAACCTTCCGGCTCTCATTATGTGGTTTTAAAAAAAAAAATGGTGGTTAGGGCCTACTAACGGCTTCTGCCCCTCCCTGGTGTTGTCCTCAACTAAATAAAGCTGAGCTTCAACCTTCCGGCTCTCATTATGTGGTTTTAAAAAAAAAAATGGTGGTTAGGGCCTACTAACGGCTTCTGCCCCTCCCTGGTGTTGTCCTCAACTAAATAAAGCTGAGCTTCAACCTTCCGGCTCTCATTATGTGGTTTTAAAAAAAAAAATGGTGGTTAGGGCCTACTAACGGCTTCTGCCCCTCCCTGGTGTTGCCCTCAACTAAATAAAGCTGAGCTTCAACCTTCTGCTCCAAATTACCATTTTGAAAAATGCAATAGGCTTTTCAGGCCTACAAAAGGTGTCTGTCTGTGTGCCCCTCCCTGGTGTTGTCCTCAACTAAATAAAGCTGAGCTTCAACCTTCCGGCTCTCATTATGTGGTTTTAAAAAAAAAAATGGTGGTTAGGGCCTACTAACGGCTTCTGCCCCTCCCTGGTGTTGTCCTCAACTAAATAAAGCTGAGCTTCAACCTTCCGGCTCTCATTATGTGGTTTTAAAAAAAAAAATGGTGGTTAGGGCCTACTAACGGCTTCTGCCCCTCCCTGGTGTTGTCCTCAACTAAATAAAGCTGAGCTTCAACCTTCCGGCTCTCATTAAGTGGTTTTAAAAAAAAAATGGTGGTTAGGGCCTACTAACGGCTTCTGCCCCTCCCTGGTGTTGCCCTCAACTAAATAAAGCTGAGCTTCAACCTTCTGCTCCAAATTACCATTTTGAAAAATGCAATAGGCTTTTCAGGCCTACAAAAGGTGTCTGTCTGTGTGCCCCTCCCTGGTGTTGTCCTCAACTAAATAAAGCTGAGCTTCAACCTTCCGGCTCTCATTATGTGGTTTTAAAAAAAAAAATGGTGGTTAGGGCCTACTAACGGCTTCTGCCCCTCCCTGGTGTTGTCCTCAACTAAATAAAGCTGAGCTTCAACCTTCCGGCTCTCATTATGTGGTTTTAAAAAAAAAAATGGTGGTTAGGGCCTACTAACGGCTTCTGCCCCTCCCTGGTGTTGTCCTCAACTAAATAAAGCTGAGCTTCAACCTTCCGGCTCTCATTATGTGGTTTTAAAAAAAAAAATGGTGGTTAGGGCCTACTAACGGCTTCTGCCCCTCCCTGGTGTTGCCCTCAACTAAATAAAGCTGAGCTTCAACCTTCTGCTCCAAATTACCATTTTGAAAAATGCAATAGGCTTTTCAGGCCTACAAAAGGTGTCTGTCTGTGTGCCCCTCCCTGGTGTTGTCCTCAACTAAATAAAGCTGAGCTTCAACCTTCCGGCTCTCATTATGTGGTTTTAAAAAAAAAAATGGTGGTTAGGGCCTACTAACGGCTTCTGCCCCTCCCTGGTGTTGTCCTCAACTAAATAAAGCTGAGCTTCAACCTTCCGGCTCTCATTATGTGGTTTTAAAAAAAAAAATGGTGGTTAGGGCCTACTAACGGCTTCTGCCCCTCCCTGGTGTTGTCCTCAACTAAATAAAGCTGAGCTTCAACCTTCCGGCTCTCATTAAGTGGTTTTAAAAAAAAAATGGTGGTTAGGGCCTACTAACGGCTTCTGCCCCTCCCTGGTGTTGCCCTCAACTAAATAAAGCTGAGCTTCAACCTTCTGCTCCAAATTACCATTTTGAAAAATGAATAGGCTTTTCAGGCCTACAAAAGGTGTCTGTCTGTGTGCCCCTCCCTGGTGTTGTCCTCAACTAAATAAAGCTGAGCTTCAACCTTCCGGCTCTCATTATGTGGTTTTAAAAAAAAAATGGTGGTTAGGGCCTACTAACGGCTTCTGCCCCTCCCTGGTGTTGTCCTCAACTAAATAAAGCTGAGCTTCAACCTTCCGGCTCTCATTATGTGGTTTTAAAAAAAAAAATGGTGGTTAGGGCCTACTAACGGCTTCTGCCCCTCCCTGGTGTTGTCCTCAACTAAATAAAGCTGAGCTTCAACCTTCCGGCTCTCATTATGTGGTTTTAAAAAAAAAAATGGTGGTTAGGGCCTACTAACGGCTTCTGCCCCTCCCTGGTGTTGCCCTCAACTAAATAAAGCTGAGCTTCAACCTTCTGCTCCAAATTACCATTTTGAAAAATGCAATAGGCTTTTCAGGCCTACAAAAGGTGTCTGTCTGTGTGCCCCTCCCTGGTGTTGTCCTCAACTAAATAAAGCTGAGCTTCAACCTTCCGGCTCTCATTATGTGGTTTTAAAAAAAAAAATGGTGGTTAGGGCCTACTAACGGCTTCTGCCCCTCCCTGGTGTTGTCCTCAACTAAATAAAGCTGAGCTTCAACCTTCCGGCTCTCATTATGTGGTTTTAAAAAAAAAAATGGTGGTTAGGGCCTACTAACGGCTTCTGCCCCTCCCTGGTGTTGTCCTCAACTAAATAAAGCTGAGCTTCAACCTTCCGGCTCTCATTAAGTGGTTTTAAAAAAAAAATGGTGGTTAGGGCCTACTAACGGCTTCTGCCCCTCCCTGGTGTTGCCCTCAACTAAATAAAGCTGAGCTTCAACCTTCTGCTCCAAATTACCATTTTGAAAAATGCACTAGGCTTTTCAGGCCTACAAAAGGTGTCTGTCTGTGTGCCCCTCCCTGGTGTTGTCCTCAACTAAATAAAGCTGAGCTTCAACCTTCCGGCTCTCATTATGTGGTTTTAAAAAAAAAAATGGTGGTTAGGGCCTACTAACGGCTTCTGCCCCTCCCTGGTGTTGTCCTCAACTAAATAAAGCTGAGCTTCAACCTTCCGGCTCTCATTAAGTGGTTTTAAAAAAAAAATGGTGGTTAGGGCCTACTAACGGCTTCTGCCCCTCCCTGGTGTTGCCCTCAACTAAATAAAGCTGAGCTTCAACCTTCTGCTCCAAATTACCATTTTGAAAAATGCAATAGGCTTTTCAGGCCTACAAAAGGTGTCTGTCTGTGTGCCCCTCCCTGGTGTTGTCCTCAACTAAATAAAGCTGAGCTTCAACCTTCCGGCTCTCATTATGTGGTTTTAAAAAAAAAAATGGTGGTTAGGGCCTACTAACGGCTTCTGCCCCTCCCTGGTGTTGTCCTCAACTAAATAAAGCTAAGCTTCAACCTTCCGGCTCTCATTATGTGGTTTTAAAAAAAAAAATGGTGGTTAGGGCCTACTAACGGCTTCTGCCCCTCCCTGGTGTTGTCCTCAACTAAATAAAGCTGAGCTTCAACCTTCCGGCTCTCATTATGTGGTTTTAAAAAAAAAAATGGTGGTTAGGGCCTACTAACGGCTTCTGCCCCTCCCTGGTGTTGCCCTCAACTAAATAAAGCTGAGCTTCAACCTTCTGCTCCAAATTACCATTTTGAAAAATGCAATAGGCTTTTCAGGCCTACAAAAGGTGTCTGTCTGTGTGCCCCTCCCTGGTGTTGTCCTCAACTAAATAAAGCTGAGCTTCAACCTTCCGGCTCTCATTATGTGGTTTTAAAAAAAAAAATGGTGGTTAGGGCCTACTAACGGCTTCTGCCCCTCCCTGGTGTTGTCCTCAACTAAATAAAGCTGAGCTTCAACCTTCCGGCTCTCATTATGTGGTTTTAAAAAAAAAAATGGTGGTTAGGGCCTACTAACGGCTTCTGCCCCTCCCTGGTGTTGTCCTCAACTAAATAAAGCTGAGCTTCAACCTTCCGGCTCTCATTATGTGGTTTTAAAAAAAAAAATGGTGGTTAGGGCCTACTAACGGCTTCTGCCCCTCCCTGGTGTTGTCCTCAACTAAATAAAGCTGAGCTTCAACCTTCCGGCTCTCATTATGTGGTTTTAAAAAAAAAAATGGTGGTTAGGGCCTACTAACGGCTTCTGCCCCTCCCTGGTGTTGCCCTCAACTAAATAAAGCTGAGCTTCAACCTTCTGCTCCAAATTACCATTTTGAAAAATGCAATAGGCTTTTCAGGCCTACAAAAGGTGTCTGTCTGTGTGCCCCTCCCTGGTGTTGTCCTCAACTAAATAAAGCTGAGCTTCAACCTTCCGGCTCTCATTATGTGGTTTTAAAAAAAAAAATGGTGGTTAGGGCCTACTAACGGCTTCTGCCCCTCCCTGGTGTTGTCCTCAACTAAATAAAGCTGAGCTTCAACCTTCCGGCTCTCATTATGTGGTTTTAAAAAAAAAAATGGTGGTTAGGGCCTACTAACGGCTTCTGCCCCTCCCTGGTGTTGTCCTCAACTAAATAAAGCTGAGCTTCAACCTTCCGGCTCTCATTAAGTGGTTTTAAAAAAAAAATGGTGGTTAGGGCCTACTAATGGCTTCTGCCCCTCCCTGGTGTTGCCCTCAACTAAATAAAGCTGAGCTTCAACCTTCTGCTCCAAATTACCATTTTGAAAAATGCAATAGGCTTTTCAGGCCTACAAAAGGTGTCTGTCTGTGTGCCCCTCCCTGGTGTTGTCCTCAACTAAATAAAGCTGAGCTTCAACCTTCCGGCTCTCATTATGTGGTTTTAAAAAAAAAATGGTGGTTAGGGCCTACTAACGGCTTCTGCCCCTCCCTGGTGTTGTCCTCAACTAAATAAAGCTGAGCTTCAACCTTCCGGCTCTCATTAAGTGGTTTTAAAAAAAAAATGGTGGTTAGGGCCTACTAACGGCTTCTGCCCCTCCCTGGTGTTGCCCTCAACTAAATAAAGCTGAGCTTCAACCTTCTGCTCCAAATTACCATTTTGAAAAATGCAATAGGCTTTTCAGGCCTACAAAAGGTGTCTGTCTGTGTGCCCCTCCCTGGTGTTGTCCTCAACTAAATAAAGCTGAGCTTCAACCTTCCGGCTCTCATTATGTGGTTTTAAAAAAAAAAATGGTGGTTAGGGCCTACTAACGGCTTCTGCCCCTCCCTGGTGTTGTCCTCAACTAAATAAAGCTAAGCTTCAACCTTCCGGCTCTCATTATGTGGTTTTAAAAAAAAAAATGGTGGTTAGGGCCTACTAACGGCTTCTGCCCCTCCCTGGTGTTGTCCTCAACTAAATAAAGCTGAGCTTCAACCTTCCGGCTCTCATTATGTGGTTTTAAAAAAAAAAATGGTGGTTAGGGCCTACTAACGGCTTCTGCCCCTCCCTGGTGTTGTCCTCAACTAAATAAAGCTGAGCTTCAACCTTCCGGCTCTCATTATGTGGTTTTAAAAAAAAAAATGGTGGTTAGGGCCTACTAACGGCTTCTGCCCCTCCCTGGTGTTGTCCTCAACTAAATAAAGCTGAGCTTCAACCTTCCGGCTCTCATTAAGTGGTTTTAAAAAAAAAATGGTGGTTAGGGCCTACTAACGGCTTCTGCCCCTCCCTGGTGTTGCCCTCAACTAAATAAAGCTGAGCTTCAACCTTCTGCTCCAAATTACCATTTTGAAAAATGCAATAGGCTTTTCAGGCCTACAAAAGGTGTCTGTCTGTGTGCCCCTCCCTGGTGTTGTCCTCAACTAAATAAAGCTGAGCTTCAACCTTCCGGCTCTCATTATGTGGTTTTAAAAAAAAAAATGGTGGTTAGGGCCTACTAACGGCTTCTGCCCCTCCCTGGTGTTGTCCTCAACTAAATAAAGCTGAGCTTCAACCTTCCGGCTCTCATTATGTGGTTTTAAAAAAAAAAATGGTGGTTAGGGCCTACTAACGGCTTCTGCCCCTCCCTGGTGTTGTCCTCAACTAAATAAAGCTGAGCTTCAACCTTCCGGCTCTCATTAAGTGGTTTTAAAAAAAAAATGGTGGTTAGGGCCTACTAACGGCTTCTGCCCCTCCCTGGTGTTGCCCTCAACTAAATAAAGCTGAGCTTCAACCTTCTGCTCCAAATTACCATTTTGAAAAATGCAATAGGCTTTTCAGGCCTACAAAAGGTGTCTGTCTGTGTGCCCCTCCCTGGTGTTGTCCTCAACTAAATAAAGCTGAGCTTCAACCTTCCGGCTCTCATTATGTGGTTTTAAAAAAAAAAATGGTGGTTAGGGCCTACTAACGGCTTCTGCCCCTCCCTGGTGTTGTCCTCAACTAAATAAAGCTGAGCTTCAACCTTCCGGCTCTCATTAAGTGGTTTTAAAAAAAAAATGGTGGTTAGGGCCTACTAACGGCTTCTGCCCCTCCCTGGTGTTGCCCTCAACTAAATAAAGCTGAGCTTCAACCTTCTGCTCCAAATTACCATTTTGAAAAATGCAATAGGCTTTTCAGGCCTACAAAAGGTGTCTGTCTGTGTGCCCCTCCCTGGTGTTGTCCTCAACTAAATAAAGCTGAGCTTCAACCTTCTGCTCCAAATTACCATTTTGAAAAATGCAATAGGCTTTTCAGGCCTACAAAAGGTGTCTGTCTGTGTGCCCCTCCCTGGTGTTGTCCTCAACTAAATAAAGCTGAGCTTCAACCTTCCGGCTCTCATTATGTGGTTTTAAAAAAAAAAATGGTGGTTAGGGCCTACTAACGGCTTCTGCCCCTCCCTGGTGTTGTCCTCAACTAAATAAAGCTGAGCTTCAACCTTCCGGCTCTCATTAAGTGGTTTTAAAAAAAAAAAAATGGTGGTTAGGGCCTACTAACGGCTTCTGCCCCTCCCTGGTGTTGTCCTCAACTAAATAAAGCTGAGCTTCAACCTTCCGGCTCTCATTAAGTGGTTTTAAAAAAAAAATGGTGGTTAGGGCCTACTAACGGCTTCTGCCCCTCCCTGGTGTTGCCCTCAACTAAATAAAGCTGAGCTTCAACCTTCTGCTCCAAATTACCATTTTGAAAAATGCAATAGGCTTTTCCGGCCTACTAAAGGTGTCTGTCTGTGTGCCCCTGCCTGGTGTTGCCCTCAACTAAATAAAGCTGAGCTTCAACCTTCTGCTCCAAATTACCATTTTAAAAAATGCAATAGGCTTTTCCGGCCTACTAAAGGTGTCTGCCCCTCCCTGGTGTTGTCCTCAACTGAACAAAGCTGAGCTTCCACATTCTGGCTTTCGCCCTATACTATCAGATATTAAACTGCATTTGGCCTACTAGTGTGGTTAGGCCCTTGAAACAGTGTCTGCTGCTCTTGGGTTTGCTACTCCACTGAACAAAGCAATGCCGCCTGTTTAGTCCTGTTACCAATTTTGAACTGCATGTAGCCTACTTTATTCTTTGGCCCTATATCTGTTTCCTCCTCATCCTGCCCATTGCCCAGCCACTGCTAAATGAGTCTGCTGGTACATTGACCTAGACCACTACATTCCCCTTGTACTCTACACAGCCAGAATCTGACCCTGCTGAAAGTAAGGTTCCCCTTCTCGCATGTTATACCACCTTACACAGGGACAAAGAGGAAGGTGCAGATGAAAGTGCAGGTTCCTTCATCAGGTGGGGGGGGCATACTCGTTGGCGACGTCACTGGCACAGGGCCCCTCAGAGTACGCAAAAGTGTCGCTGCTGGTGGGAGGCGCCCCCGCCATGCAAACACACCGCCGTACTTTGAGGGGCCCTGTGCCAGTGGCAATGCGAACGAGTGGGCCCCCCCCCTGCTTGCTCAGGATCACAGCACTTGCAACTTTTAAATACTTACCTTTCCCTGCAACACCGCCGTGACGTAGTCCGCATTTCCTGGGCCCACGAAAAACTTGAGCCAGCCCTACTCCCCCCACAACTTTCCCCCAATTCCCTATGCCCAACTATTATTATACAGTTAATTAAGATTGGCAAGCTTCAGAAACAAGAATGGATGTTTTTGGCATTAAAATGGGCACTGTAGGTGTTTTCCTGGCCTCCACTCACTGCCGACTATGCTTCCCCATTGACTTGCATTGGGTTTCGTGTTTCGGTCGATCCCCGACTTTTAGCGATAATCGGCCGACTGCACTCGACTCGACTCTGGACAAAATCGGGTTTCCCAAAACCCTACTCGATCTTAAAAAAATGAAAGTCGCTCAACCCTAGTCAGGAGGATAATTCCTGGGTGGTCGCCTCTGATGTTCATGCGGCCGATTTGGTTCGTGCCTTTCACGCTGCCCATCCTGATCGCCCTGGTGGTCGTAGTGAGGGTTCGGTGACCCCTCCTTAAAGGGGGGGTACTGTTATGAACTATGCTTTTGGGCTCCCTCTTGTGGTCACTCGCGGTATGGCTCTTGTATACTCTTTCCCCAGGTTGGTTGTCACCTGGTTCGTTGACACTCTGGGTGTTTCTATTTAAACTTCCTGGAGTCTTAGTCCATTGCCTGGCATCCATGTAATCAGTCCTTGTCTGGTTGCTCTTGTCTACTGGTCCTGATTTTTGCAACATAAGCTAAGTCCTGCTTTCTTGTTTTTTTGTTATTTGTATTATTCTGTTTTTTGTCCAGCTTGATCATAATGTGATTCCTGATTTTGCTGGAAGCTCTAAGGGGGCTGATATTCTCCCCCCATACCGTTAGTCGGTACGGGGGTTCTTGGATATTCAGCGTGGATATTTTTGTAGGGTTTTCCGCTGACAACATAAGTCCGCTTTCTATATTTCTGCTATTATTTAGTGGGCCTCTCTTTGCTGAATCTAGTTCATACTTACGTTTGTCCTTTCCTCTTACCTCACCGTTATTATTTGTTGGGGGCCTGTATCTGCTTTGGGGTACCTTTCTCTGGAGGCAAGTGAGGTCTGTATTTTCTCTGAAAGGGTTAGTTAGATCTCCGGCTGGCGCGAGACGTCTAGAACCAACGTAGGTACGTTCCCCGGCTGCTATTAGTTGTGGGCTAGGATCAGGTATGTGGTCAGCTCAGTTACCACCTCCCTAAGAGCTAGTTTTTATGTTTGAAGACTTTGCTGTAGACCCTGAGATCCTCTGCCATTAGGATCACAACAGGCTAGGGTGAGAGCTAGGCTTATGGTTGGGCTATGGTTGGGGCTATGGTTAGGGTTGGGGTTAGAGCAAGGGTTTGGGTTGTTCTAAAATTAGAGTTGGAGCTAGGATTAGGTTTGAGGCTAGGGTTGTGTTGGGGTTAGGGTTGTGTCGAGGTTAGGGTTGTGGTGTTTGAGTTATCGTTGTGGTTAGGATTATGGTTAGGGTTGGGATTAGGGTTAGGGGTGTGTTGGGGTTAGGGTTGGGGTTAAGGCTGTGTTAGAGTTGGAGTTAGAATTAGGGGGTTTCCACTGTTTAGGTACATCAGGGGGTCTCCAAATGTAACATGGCGCCCCCATTGATTCCAGCCAATTTTGAGTTTAAAACATCAAATGGTGCTCCCTCCCTTCTTAGCCCTGCCATGCGCCCAAACAGTGGCTTTCCCTCGCATACTGGGTATCTGTGTATGCAGGAGAAATTGCACAACAAATTTTGTGGTCCATTTTCTCTTGTTAACCTTGTGAAAATAGAAAAGATTGGGTCTAAAGTAATTATTTTGTGAAAAAAGTAAAAAGTTCATTTTTTCCTTCCACATTGCTTTAGTTCTCATGAAGCAACTGAAGGGTTAATAAACTTCTTCAATGTGGTTTTGCACTTTTTTCGAATGGTGTCCCTTTTGGGTGTTTTCTGTTATATTGAACCCCGAAACTCATTTCAAATGTGAGGTGGTCCCTAAAAGAAATGGTTTAGTAAATTGTTTTGGAAAAATGAGAAATTGCTGATCAACTTTTAACCCTTATAATGTCCTAACAAAAAAAATGCTTCCAAAATTGTGCTGATGTAAAGTAGACATGTCAGAAATGTTAGTTATTAACTATTTTGTGCGATATGACTCTGATTTAAGGGCACAAAAATTAAAAGTTTGAAAATTGCAAAAAAAGTTTACATTTTTGCCAAATTTCTGTTTTTTTCATAAATAAATGCAAGTCATATTGAAGAAATTTTACCACTAACATGAAGTACAATTTGTCATGAAAAAACATTCCCAAACTCAGTGCAATTCGTTGAAGAGTTGCAGAGCTATACCCTCATAAATTGACAGTGATCAGAATTGTAAAAATTGGTTTGTCATTAAGTACCAAATTTGCTCTATCACTAAGGGGTTTAAAAACATATACAGTATTAGGTATTATCACGTTCAGAAAAGTCTGATCTATCGATTCAGTAAACATCATAGACAAAAAAATTTCAAGAACGCCAAGATTACATTTTTTTGGTCCCCTCAATTCACCAAAAATGCTTTAACAAGTGATAAAAAGTCACATCTATCCAATATTTAAAAAATCGCCTAGAAAAAAATAAGCCATCACACAGCTCCATTGAACAAAAGTTGAAATAGTTACTTGTCTCGGAAAATGGCAACAAAACCCGCAAAAATTTTTTTGCCAAACTTCTGATTTTTTCTCACTACCAAATTAATAGAAAATTGGACATGTTTGGCATCACTGTAACTGTATTGATGAGGATAATCATATTTTAAGGCCAGAATGACTAAAAAATCTGCGCCGTAATAATAATGAACAAAAAAGAATGTCAGAATATCATTTTTTTCAGAATTTCACAGCACTGGGAATTGTTTTCATAGTGTCATAGAATGTTAGTTAGAAGGGACCTCCAGGATCATCGTGCCCAAACCCCTGCTCAATGCAGAATTCACTAAACCATCTCAGACAGATGTCTGTCCAGCATCTGTTTGATGACTTCCTTAGAAGGGGAACTCACCACCTCTCGTGGCAGCCTGTTCCACTCATTGATCACCCTCAATGTCAAAAGTTATTTCTAATATCTAATCTTTACCTTCTCCCTTTCAGTTCCAATCCATTGCTTCTTGTGTTTCCATGTGCAAATGAGAATAATGATGATCCTTCTATGCTGTGATATCCCTTCAGATATTTGTAGACAGCAATTGAGTCTTCTCTTAAGGTACCTTCACACTAAGCGACTTTGCAGCGAGAACGACGATGATCCGTGACGTTGCAGCATCTTGGATAGCGATCTCGTTGTGTTTGACATGCAGCAGCGATCTGGATCCCGCTGTGATATCGCTGGTCGGAGCTAGAAGTCCAGAACTTTATTTCGTCGCTGATCACCCGCTGTCCATCGCTGGATCGGTGTGTGTGACACCGATCCAGCGCAGGGTGCACTTAGTAACCCGATATTTACCGATATTCCCGAGAGGGAGGCCTTGAAGGAATACCTGCAAACTAGTCTTGCTGCAGGTCATATAAGACCTTCTAAGTCCCCTGTGGCTGTGGATTCTTTTTTGTAAAAAAAAAAAGATGGGGGTCTTAGGCCGTGTCTGGATTTCAGGGAGATTAATAAGATCACTGTGCGCAATCCTTACCCCTTGCCGCTAATTCCGGATTTGTTTAACCAATTAGTTAGAGCCAAGTGGTTCTCTAAGATCGATCTCAATGGGGCATATAATTTGCTGCGGGTAAAAAAGGCGATGAGTGGAAGACAGCCTTTAATACCCTGGAAGGACATTTTGAGTGTCTAGTAATGCCTTTCAGCCTTACAAATGCTCCAGCATTCTTTCACAATTTCATTAATGACATTCTGAGGCCGTTGATCGGTAGGAGTGTTATTGTTTATTTGGATGATATTTTGATCTACTCGTCTGGAGTCGCATTGGCAGAGAGTCCGCGAGGTTCTGCAGATTCTGAGAGAAAACACACTCTTTGCCAAACTGGAGAAATGTGAATTTGTGGTACAAAGAATTCGTTTTTTGGGGTACTTTATTTCCAGTGATGGTTTTGAGATGGACCCGGTGAAGGTTCAGGTGGTATTGGAGTGGCCTAGACCTGAATGCTTGAAGTCGATTCAGAGATTCTTGGAGTTTGCTAATTACTATAGAAAATTCATAAATAATTTTTCTGTTATCGCAAAACCCCTTACTGATCTTACTAAGAAGGGTTCCAATACTGTCCAATAGGGTTGAGCGACTTTCATTTTTTTAAGATCGAGTAGGGTTTTGGGAAACCCGATTTTGTCCAGAGTCGAGTCGAGTGCAGTCGGCCGATTATCGCTAAAAGTCGGGGATCGACCGAAGCACGAAACCCAATGCAAGTCAATGGGGAAGCATAGTCGGCAGTGAGTGGAGGCCAGGAAAACACCTACAGTGCCCATTTTAATGCCAAAAACATCCATTCTTGTTTCTGAAGCTTGCCAATCTTAATTAACTGTATAATAATAGTTGGGCATAGGGAATTGGGGGTAAGTTGTGGGGGGAGTAGGGCTGGCTCAAGTTTTTTGTGGGCCCAGGAAATGCGGACTACGTCACGGCGGTGTTGCAGGGAAAGGTAAGTATTTAAAAGTTGCAAGTGCTGTGATCCTGAGCAAGCAGGGGGGGGCCCACTCGTTCGCATTGCCACTGGCACAGGGCCCCTCAAAGTACGGCGGTGTGTTTGCATGGCGGGGGCGCCTCCCACCAGCAGTGACACTTTTGCGTACTCTGAGGGGCCCTGTACCAGTGACGTCGCCAACGAGTATGCCCCCCCACCTGATGAAGGAACCTGCACTTTCATCTGCACCTTCCTCTTTGTCCCTGTGTAAGGTGGTATAACATGCGGGAAGGGGAACCTTACTTTCAGCAGGGACAGATTCTGGCTGTGTAGAGTACAAGGGGAATGTAGTGGTCTAGGTCAATGTACCAGCAGACTCATTTAGCAGTGGCTGGGCAATGGGCAGGATGAGGAGGAAACAGATATAGGGCCAAAGAATAAAGTAGGCTACATGCAGTTCAAAATTGGTAACAGGACTAAACAGGCGGCATTGCTTTGTTCAGTGGAGTAGCAAACCCAAGAGCAGCAGACACTGTTTCAAGGGCCTAACCACACTAGTAGGCCAAATGCAGTTTAATATCTGATAGTATAGGGCGAAAGCCAGAATGTGGAAGCTCAGCTTTGTTCAGTTGAGGACAACACCAGGGAGGGGCAGACACCTTTAGTAGGCCGGAAAAGCCTATTGCATTTTTCAAAATGGTAATTTGGAGCAGAAGGTTGAAGCTCAGCTTTATTTAGTTGAGGGCAACACCAGGGAGGGGCAGAAGCCGTTAGTAGGCCCTAACCACCATTTTTTTTTTTTAAAACCACTTAATGAGAGCCGGAAGGTTGAAGCTCAGCTTTATTTAGTTGAGGACAACACCAGGGAGGGGCAGAAGCCGTTAGTAGGCCCTAACCACCATTTTTTTTTTTAAAACCACTTAATGAGAGCCGGAAGGTTGAAGCTCAGCTTTATTTAGTTGAGGACAACACCAGGGAGGGGCAGAAGCCGTTAGTAGGCCCTAACCACCATTTTTTTTTTTAAAACCACTTAATGAGAGCCGGAAGGTTGAAGCTCAGCTTTATTTAGTTGAGGACAACACCAGGGAGGGGCAGAAGCCGTTAGTAGGCCCTAACCACCATTTTTTTTTTTAAAACCACTTAATGAGAGCCGGAAGGTTGAAGCTCAGCTTTATTTAGTTGAGGACAACACCAGGGAGGGGCAGAAGCCGTTAGTAGGCCCTAACCACCATTTTTTTTTTTAAAACCACTTAATGAGAGCCGGAAGGTTGAAGCTCAGCTTTATTTAGTTGAGGACAACACCAGGGAGGGGCAGAAGCCGTTAGTAGGCCCTAACCACCATTTTTTTTTTTTAAAACCACTTAATGAGAGCCGGAAGGTTGAAGCTCAGCTTTATTTAGTTGAGGACAACACCAGGCAGGGGCACACAGACAGACACCTTTAGTAGGCCGGAAAAGCCTATTGCATTTTTCAAAATGGTAATTTGGAGCAGAAGGTTGAAGCTCAGCTTTATTTAGTTGAGGGCAACACCAGGGAGGGGCAGAAGCCGTTAGTAGGCCCTAACCAAAGTTGAAGGCCAAATGCAGTTTAATTTCTGATACTATAGGCCGAAAGCCAGAAGGTGGAAGCTCCGATTTAGACAGTGGAGGACAATTTGAATTAGGGACTGCAGACAGACTTAGTAGGCTGTCCCCTGTGGACCATGCATCCACCACATTAACCCATTGCGCCGTAATGGACACGTAATCTTCCGTGGCCATGCCTACAGGTCCATGCGTCTGTTGTCAGGTGCACCTTTGTACTCACAGATTGCCAGAGTGCATGGACAATGCGGTCTTCTACATGCTGGTGGAGGGTTGGGATGGCTTTTCTCGCAAAAGAAGTGTCGACTGGTTAGCTTGTAGCGTGGTACAGCGTAGTCCATCATGGCCTTATTAATAGTAAATAAAATATATAACTAGGCTCTATGAACTTTTAAATAGGTTCCAGGGGTACACGGGCAGCATTGGTGTGGTCAGTGGAGGAGTATTGCAAGTAGGGGCTGCAGACAGGCTATCAAAGGCCTAAAATAACAAACAGTAGGCAGTCATGGCAGTTTTACATCGGTTACATGGATACACAGGCAGGCACTCCAGGCAGCATTGTGGTCAGTGGAGGAGTATTGCAAGTAGGGGCCGCAGACAGGCTATCAAAGGCCTAAAATAACAAACAATAGGCTCATTGCAGTTTTACAGCGGTTACATGGATACACAGGCAGCTTGGTGGTGAGTGGAGGAGTATTTAAAGTAGGGACCGCAGACAGGCTATCAAAGGCCTAACATAACAAACAATAGGCTCATGGCAGTTTTACAGCGGTTACATGGATACACGGGCAGGCAACTTGGTGGTGGTGAGTGGAGGAGTATTTAAAGTAGGGACCGCAGACAGGCTATCAAAGGCCTAACATAACAAACAATAGGCTCATGGCAGTTTTACAGCGGTTACATAGATACACGGGCAGGCAACTTGGTGGTGGTGAGTGGAGGAGTATTTAAAGTAGGGACCGCAGACAGGCTATCAAAGGCCTAACATAACAAACAATAGGCTCATGGCAGTTTTACAGCGGTTACATGGATACACGGGCAGGCAGCTTGGTGGTCAGTGGAGGAGTATTTAAAGTAGGGACCGCAGACAGGCTATCAAAGGCCTAACATAACAAACAATAGGCTCATGGCAGTTTTACAGCGGTTACATGGATAGACGGGCAGGCAGCTTGGTGGTGAGTGGAGGAGTATTTAAAGTAGGGACCGCAGACAGGCTTCAAAGGCCTAACATAAGAAAATGGGCTGGCTGTAGGCACTTTATAATTGGTTCCAGGGGTACACGGGCAGCAGTGGTCTGGTCAGTGGAGGAGTATTTAAAGTAGGGACCGCAGACAGGCTATCAAAGGCCTAAAATAACAAACAATAGGCTCATGGCAGCTTTACAGCGGTTACATGGATACACAGGCAGCTTGGTGGTGAGTGGAGGAGTATTTAAAGTAGGGACCGCAGACAGGCTATCAAAGGCCTAACATAACAAACAATAGGCTCATGGCAGTTTTACAGCGGTTACATGGATAGACGGGCAGGCAGCTTGGTGGTCAGTGGAGGAGTATTTAAAGTAGGGACCGCAGACAGGCTTCAAAGGCCTAACATAAGAAAATGGGCTGGCTGTAGGCACTTTATAATTGGTTCCAGGGGTACACGGGCAGCAGTGGTCTGGTCAGTGGAGGAGTATTTAAAGTAGGGACCGCAGACAGGCTATCAAAGGCCTAACATAACAAACAATAGGCTCATGGCAGTTTTACAGCGGTTACATGGATACACGGGCAGGCAACTTGGTGGTGGTGAGTGGAGGAGTATTTAAAGTAGGGACCGCAGACAGGCTATCAAAGGCCTAACATAACAAACAATAGGCTCATGGCAGTTTTACAGCGGTTACATGGATACACGGGCAGGCAGCTTGGTGGTCAGTGGAGGAGTATTTAAAGTAGGGACCGCAGACAGGCTATCAAAGGCCTAACATAACAAACAATAGGCTCATGGCAGTTTTACAGCGGTTACATGGATAGACGGGCAGGCAGCTTGGTGGTGAGTGGAGGAGTATTTAAAGTAGGGACCGCAGACAGGCTTCAAAGGCCTAACATAAGAAAATGGGCTGGCTGTAGGCACTTTATAATTGGTTCCAGGGGTACACGGGCAGCAGTGGTCTGGTCAGTGGAGGAGTATTTAAAGTAGGGACCGCAGACAGGCTATCAAAGGCCTAAAATAACAAACAATAGGCTCATGGCAGCTTTACAGCGGTTACATGGATACACAGGCAGCTTGGTGGTGAGTGGAGGAGTATTTAAAGTAGGGACCGCAGACAGGCTATCAAAGGCCTAACATAACAAACAATAGGCTCATGGCAGTTTTACAGTGGTTACATGGATAGACGGGCAGGCAGCTTGGTGGTCAGTGGAGGAGTATTTAAAGTAGGGACCGCAGACAGGCTTCAAAGGCCTAACATAAGAAAATGGGCTGGCTGTAGGCACTTTATAATTGGTTCCAGGGGTACACGGGCAGCAGTGGTCTGGTCAGTGGAGGACTAGTGGAAGGAGGGACCGCAGACAGGCTTCAAAGGCCTAAAATAACAAACAATAGGCTCATGGCAGCTTTACAGCGGTTACATGGATACACAGGCAGCTTGGTGGTGAGTGGAGGAGTAGTGCAAGGAGTGTCTGTCCCAGTACTCCCAAAATATAAATAGATGTTAATGTCTCGCAAAACAACCACAACAAAAAAAAAGGTGGCATACTTAGGTACAGGGGTGGGCTCATCTACTGAGTTTCTGACATAGTAATTTGGCAGTAACTATTTAATGGTGCCAATATAGGACACAGACACAGACTACTTTAAGTTGCATCATAGATGTCTACAAATTTGTATTGTCAGTGCCAGACATTGAATGATGTCAGCGAATAGACTAAAGATTGGTGGAGCTGTGCGACATAATTTTGGACGTGGTAGAGCACATTTTGAGCTGGGGTAGGGGGGAACTCTCTTGAGGCCGGCGGGACCGCCCCAGGGCCCCTCATGTTACAACGGTGTGTCTGACGTTGGGTGCGCACCACCACCGCCAGAGACACTACATTGTACTATGAGGGACCCAGTAGCAATGCCGTCAACCAAAAGCGAGCACACCCACCTCTTCAGACAAACAGCAGTCTCACGGGTGCTTGCGCCAAGTCGCGATACCACGGCCCCGTGTGGGGAGTTTTGCCATTTAGGGAGGTGTAAACATGTCGTATGCTGTACAATCAGCTGCAGCAAATTAGACATTAGAAAAGTAATTCACAGGCAAGAGCTTTTCATAGGAAAGCTAGGTGTCGGCCGGGCAAGGTGGGGCAAAAGATTTCGAAATCCAGTTGTGGTTCATTTTAATGAATGTTAGATCGTCAACATTTTGGGTAGCCAGACGAGTCCTTTTTTCGGTTAATATTGAACCTGCAGCACTGAATACTCTTTCTGATAGGACACTTGCTGCCGGGCAAGCAAGCTCCTGCAATGCATATTCTGCCAATTCTGGCCAGGTGTCTAATTTGGAGGCCCAGTAATCAAATGGGAATGACGGTTGAGGGAGAACATCGATAAGGGATGAAAAATAGTTAGTAACCATACTGGACAAATGTTGTCTCCTGTCACTTTCAATTGATGCAGCAGTACCTGTCCTGTCTGCGGTCATAGCAAAATCACTCCACAACCTGGTCAGAAAACCCCTCTGTCCAACGCCACTTCTGATGTGTGCACCCCTAACACTCCTAGTCTGCTGCCCCCTGGAGCTCGTGTGAGAACGATCACGTGCGCTGTGTGCTGGGAATGCCTGAAGCAAACGGTCAACAAGAGTTGATTGTTTGGTTGCTAATATTAGTTCCAAGTTCTCATGTGGCATAATATTTTGCAATTTGCCTTTATAGCGTGGATCAAGGAGGCAGGCCAACCAGTAATCGTCATCGTTCATCATTTTCGTAATGCGTGTGTCCCTTTTTAGGATACGTAAGGCATAATCCGCCATGTGGGCCAAAGTTCCAGTTGTCAAATCTCCGGTTGTGATTGGTTGAGGGGCAGTTGCAGGCAAATCTACGTCACTTGTGTCCCTCAAAAAACCAGAACCCGGCCGTGACACGCAACCAATTTCCTGTGCCCCCGGGAAAGGTTCGGCATTAAAAATATACTCATCCCCATCATCCTCCTCGTCCTCCACCTCCTCTTCGCCCGCTACCTCGTCCTGTACACTGCCCTGACCAGACAATGGCTGACTGTCATCAAGGCTTTCCTCTTCCTCTGGTGCAGACGCCTGCTCCTTTATGTGCGTCAAACTTTGCATCAGCAGACGCATTAGGGGGATGCTCATGCTTATTACGGCGTTGTCTGCACTAACCAGCCGTGTGCATTCCTCAAAACACTGAAGGACTTGACACATGTCTTGTATCTTAGACCACTGCACACCTGACAACTCCATGTCTGCCATCCTACTGCCTGCCCGTGTATCCTCCCACAAATAAATAACAGCACGCCTCTGTTCGCACAGTCTCTGAAGCATGTGCAGTGTTGAGTTCCACCTTGTTGCAACGTCTATGATGAGGCGATGCTGGGGAAGGTTCAAAGACCGCTGATAGGTCTGCATACGGCTGGCGTGTACAGGCGAACGTCGGATATGTGAGCAAAGTGCACGCACTTTGAGGAGCAGGTCGGAGAACCCAGGATAAGTTTTCAATAAGCACTGCACCACCAGGTTTAAGGTGTGAGCCAGGCAAGGAATGTGTTTCAGTTGGGAAAGGGAGATGGCAGCCATGAAATTCCTTCCGTTATCACTCACTACCTTGCCTGCCTCAAGATCTACTGTGCCCAGCCACGACTGCGTTTCTTGTTGCAAGAACTCGGACAGAACTTCCGCGGTGTGTCTGTTGTCGCCCAAACACTTCATAGCCAATACAGCCTGCTGACGCTTGGCAGTAGCTGGCCCATAATGGGACAACTGGTGTGCAACAGTGTCATCTGCCGATGGAGTGGTTGGCAGACTGCGTTCTGTGGAAGAGCTGTAGCTTCTGCAGGAGGACGAGGAGGAGGAGGAGGAGGGGGTGCGAACGCCTACAGCCAACTGTTTCCTAGACCGTGGGCTAGGCACAACTGTCCCTAAATTGATGTCGCCTGTGGACCCTGCATCCACCACATTCACCCAGTGTGCCGTGATGGACACATAACGTCCCTGGCCATGCCTACTGGTCCATGCATCTGTAGTCAGGTGCACCTTTGTACTCACAGATTGCCTGAGTGCATGGACGATGCGCTGTTTAACATGCTGGTGCAGGGCTGGGATGGCTTTTCTGGAAAAAAAGTGTCGACTGGGTAGCTCGTATCGTGGTTCAGCGTACTCCATCAGGGCTTTGAAAGCTTCGCTTTCAACTAACCGGTAGGGCATCATCTCTAACGAGATTAGTCTAGCTATGTGGGCGTTAAAACCCTGTGTACGCGGATGCGAGGATAAGTACTTCCTTTTTCTAACCAGAGTCTCATGTAGGGTGAGCTGGACTGGAGAGCTGGAGATCGTGGAACTTTCGGGTGTGCCGGTGTACATGGCAGACTGAGAGACGGTTGGAGACGGTATTGTTTCCGCCGGTGCCCTAGATGCAATATTTCCTCCTACAAAACTGGTGATTCCCTGACCCTGACTGCTTTTGGCTGGCAAAGAAACCTGCACAGATACTGCCGGTGGTGCGGAAAATGGTGGCCTTACAGTGACGGAAGGGATGTTGCGTTGCTGACTAGCTTCATTGGCCGAGGGTGCTACAACCTTGAGGGACGTTTGGTAGTTAGTCCAGGCTTGAAAATGCATGGTGGTTAAGTGTCTATGCATGCAACTAGTATTTAGACTTTTCAGATTCTGACCTCTGCTTAAGCTAGTTGAACATTTTTGACAGATGACTTTGCGCTGATCAGTTGGATGTTGTTTAAAAAAATGCCAGACTGCACTCTTCCTAGACTCGGATCCCTTTTCAGGGATTGCAGACTGAGCTTTAACCGGATGGCAACGCTGTGCTCCAACAGGTTTTGGCTTTGACACGCGTTTTGGGCCAGATACGGGCCCGGCAGATGGAACCTGTTGCGATGTTGATGCCTGCTGCGGCCCCTCCTCCACCTCCGCTTCTGAACTACTGCCGCCTGCACCCTGTTCCCCCAATGGCTGCCAATCGGGGTCAATAACTGGGTCATCTATTACCTCCTCTTCGAGCTCGTGTGCAACTTCGTCTGTGTCACTGTGTCGGTCGGTGGTATAGCGTTCGTGGCGGGGCAACATAGTCTCATCAGGGTCTGATTGTGGATCTGTACCCTGAGAGGGCAATGTGGTGGTCTGAGTCAAAGGAGCAGCATAGTACTCTGGCTGTGGCTGTGCATCAGTGCACTCCATGTCAGAATATACTTGTAATGGGCATGGCCTGTTAAATGTTTCACTTTCTAAGCCAGGGACGGTATGTGTAAAGAGCTCCATGGAGTGACCCGTTGTGTCGCCTGCTGCATCCTTCTCTCTTGTTGTAGTTTTTGCTGAGGAGGACAAGGAAGCGACTTGTCCCTGACCGTGAACATCCACAAGCGACGCGCTGCTTTTACATTTACCAGTTTCGGAAGAGGAGGCAAAAGAGCTAGAGGCTGAGTCTGCAATGTAAGCCAAAACTTGCTGTTGCTGCTCCGCCTTTAAAAGCGGTTTTCCTACTCCCAGAAAAGAGAGCGTTCGAGGCCTTGTGTAGCCTGACGACGAAACTGGCTCCATAGCTCCAGACTTAGGTGGAATATTTTTATCCCCACGACCACCTGATGCTCCACTACCACTACCATCATTACCAGCTGACAATGAACGCCCACGACGACCTCTTGCACCAGACTTCCTCATTGTTTTAAAATCTTAACCAAAGTAACTTTATTTGTTGCTGTCAAACAACTTACACGGTGAGCTATAACTTCAGTATGATTTCAATATCCCTTAACAGGTTGGTGAGACCACAAGGAAAATCAGGCACAATGTTACACACTCTGTTTTCTGTGGCACAAAATCACAGAGATGACACACACGCAGGACTGTCACTCAAGCACTAATGTCAATATTAATCTCCCACCTAATTTATGTTTTTTTTTTTTTCAGGGAGACTTTAGAAACCAAATAATATTAAAAAAAAAAAAAAAAAAAAAAAGGCTTTCTATGGCCCACAATTAGAGAGAGAGAGGTGGCACACCCAGGAGTCAAGACTGGCACACAAGCTGAAAGGGCAATATTACTCTCCCACTGTTTTTTTATGTTTTTTTTTTTTTCAGGGAGACTTTAGAAACCAAATAATATTTTAAAAAAAAAATAAATAGGCTTTCTATGGCCCACTGAATGAAAGGGAGAGAGGTGGCACACCCAGGAGTCAAGACTGGCACACAAGCTGAAAGGGCAATATTACTCTCCCACTGTTTTTTGTATGTTTTTTTTTTTTTTTTCAGGGAGACTTTAGAAACCCAATAATATTTTTTAAAAAAAATAAATAGGCTTTCTATGGCCCACTGAATGAAAGGGAGAGAGGTGGCACACCCAGGAGTCAAGACTGGCACACAAGCTGAAAGGGCAATATTACTCTCCCACTGTTTTTTGTATGTTTTTTTTTTTTTTTTCAGGGAGACTTTAGAAACCAAATAATATTAAAAAAACCAAAAAAAAAATAGCCTTTCTATGGCCCACTGAATGAGAGAGAGAGGTGGCACACCCAGGAGTCAAGACTGGCACACAAGCTGAAAGGGCAATATTACTCTCCCACTGTTTTTTTATGTATTTTTTGTTTTTTAAGGGAGACTTTAGAAACCCAATAATATTTAAAAAAAAAAATAAATAGGCTTTCTATGGCCCACTGAATGAGAGGGAGAGAGGTGGCACACCCAGGAGTCAAGACTGGCACACAAGCTGAAAGGGCAATATTACTCTCCCACTGTTTTTTTAGGTTTTGTTTTTTTTTTCAGGGAGACTTTAGAAACCAAATAATATAAAAAAAAAAAAAAAATAGGCTTGCTATAGCCCACTGAATGAGAGATAGCACACACAGCAGTGGCACACAAGCCCTGACTGAGGCCAATATTTTTCTCCCACTGATTGATGTCGTGTTTTTGTGTTGAGGTAGAATTTAGAACACAAATCACGGAAAAAATAAATAGGCTTTCTATGGCCCACTGAATGAAAGGGAGAGAGGTGGCACACCCAGGAGTCAAGACTGGCACACAAGCTGAAAGGGCAATATTACTCTCCCACTGTTTTTTGTATGTTTTTTTTTTTTTTTTCAGGGAGACTTTAGAAACCCAATAATATTTAAAAAAAAAAATAAATAGGCTTTCTATGGCCCACTGAATGAGAGGGAGAGAGGTGGCACACCCAGGAGTCAAGACTGGCACACAAGCTGAAAGGGCAATATTACTCTCCCACTGTTTTTTTAGGTTTTTTTTTTTTTTCAGGGAGACTTTAGAAACCAAATAATATTAAAAAAAAATAAATAAAAATAGGCTTGCTATAGCCCACTGAATGAGAGATAGCACACACAGCAGTGGCACACAAGCCCTGACTGAGGCCAATATTTTTCTCCCACTGATTGATGTAGTGTTTTTGTGTTGAGGTAGAATTTAGAACACAAATCACGGAAAAAATAAATAGACTTTCTATGGCCCACTGAATGAAAGGGAGAGAGGTGGCACACCCAGGAGTCAAGACTGGCACACAAGCTGAAAGGGCAATATTACTCTCCCACTGTTTTTTTAGTTTTTTTTTTTTTTTTCAGGGAGACTTTAGAAACCAAATAATATTAAAAAAAAAAAAAAAAATAGGCTTGCTATAGCCCACTGAATGAGAGATAGCACACACAGCAGTGGCACACAAGCCCTGACTGAGGCCAATATTTTTCTCCCACTGATTGATGTAGTGTTTTTGTGTTGAGGTAGAATTTAGAACACAAATCACGGAAAAAATAAATAGGCTTTCTATGGCCCACTGAATGAAAGGGAGAGAGGTGGCACACCCAGGAGTCAAGACTGGCACACAAGCTGAAAGGGCAATATTACTCTCCCACTGTTTTTTTATGTATTTTTTGTTTTTTAAGGGAGACTTTAGAAACCCAATAATATTTAAAAAAAAAAAATAGGCTTTCTATGGCCCACTGAATGAGAGGGAGA
The DNA here is from genome assembly GCF_051348905.1 of Ranitomeya variabilis. Lineage (NCBI taxonomy): Eukaryota > Metazoa > Chordata > Amphibia > Anura > Dendrobatidae > Ranitomeya > Ranitomeya variabilis. The sequence continues at coordinate 1,123,224,914 of NC_135232.1, read as the reverse complement.
GAGGTGGCACACCCAGGAGTCAAGACTGGCACACAAGCTGAAAGGGCAATATTACTCTCCCACTGTTTTTTTAGGTTTTTTTTTTTTTTCAGGGAGACTTTAGAAACCAAATAATATTAAAAAAAAAAAAAAAAAAATAGGCTTGCTATAGCCCACTGAATGAGAGATAGCACACACAGCAGTGGCACACAAGCCCTGACTGAGGCCAATATTTTTCTCCCACTGATTGATGTAGTGTTTTTGTGTTGAGGTAGATTTTAGAACACAAATCACGGAAAAAATAAATAGGCTTTCTATGGCCCACTCAGTGAGAGATGGCACACACAGGGATGGCACTGTAGCAGAAATGCCAATCTTAATCTCCCACAAAAAAAAACAAAACAAAAAAAAAAACTGTCCTACAATTACTATCTCCCTGCAGTAATGTAAGCCAGGTATGGCAGGCAGCAATAGGAGTGGACTGATGCACAAATTAAATAAAAAGTGTGGACAAACAAAAAAGATAGCTGTGCAGAAAGGAAGGAACAAGAGGATATGTGCTTTGAAAAAAGCAGTTGGTTTCCACAGTGGCGTACACACAGCAATACAGCTATCACGGAGCCTTCTAGGGCAGCCCAATGAGCTACAGCGCTGAGGGGAAAAAAAAAAAAAATAGCTTCCACAGTCCCTGCACACCGAAGGTGGTGTTGGACAGTGGAAATCGCTGCAGCACAAGCGGTTTGGTGGTTAGTGGACCCTGCCTAACGCTCTCCCTGCTTCTGACGAAGCGGCAGCAACCTGTCCCTAAGCTCAGATCAGCAGCAGTAAGATGGCGGTCGGCGGGAACGCCCCTTTATAGCCCCTGTGACGCCGCAGACAGCAAGCCAATCACTGCAATGCCCTTCTCTAAGATGGTGGGGACCAGGATCTATGTCATCACGCTGCCCACACTCTGCGTTCACCTTCATTGGCTGAGAAATGGCGCTTTTCGCGTCATTGAAACGCGACTTTGGCGCGAAAGTCGCGTACCGCATGGCCGACAAGCACAGGGGTCGGATCGGGTTTCATGAGACGCCGACTTAGCCAAAAGTCGGCGACTTTTGAAAATGATCGACCCGTTTCGCTCAACCCTACTGTCCAATGGTACCCTGAGGCTGCTAAGGCTTTTGAGCATCTCAAGGAGAGGTTTAGCTCTGCTCCTGTTTTGATAAAGACAGATAAGACTAAGCCATTTCTGGTAGAGGTGGATGCCTCATCAGTAGGAGTGGGGGCTGTTCTTTCTCAGGAAGGAGAGGATGGGGTGCATCCCTGTGCGTTCTTTTCTAAGAAATGTTCAGAGGCGGAGCTCAACTACGATGTTGGGAACCTAAAATTGCTGGCTACTAAGCTTGCATTTGAACATTGGCAACATTTTTTGGAGGGCGCTAGACATCCTATACAAGTCTTTACTGATCATAAGAATCTGATCTTTCTGGATGCTGCTAAACGTTTGAATGCCCGTCAAGCCAGGTGGGCATTGTTTTTTTCCCATGTTCGATTTCTCTGTGACATATATCCCTGGGACAAAGAATAATAAAGCTGATGCTTTGTCTCGAAGTTTCTCCCCAGCGGTTAATACTGAAAGAGAGGAATCTATTCTGCAGAGAGGGGTGGTGGTGGCAGCATTAGTTTCTGAGTTGGAAAATAGCATTCTTAAAGCCCAGGATGTGGCACCAACTAACACTCTGTATGGGAAATTATGTGTGCCTAAAGCCCTGAGGAGAGCTTTGTTTACGGAATGTCATGAGTCTTGTTTGGCGGGTCATCCAGGGATTGCCAAAACAAGAAAGTCGATCGGTCGGAGTTTCTGGTGGCCGGAGTGGCTAGAAGAAATTGTCAAGTGGGTGCGTCAGTGTTCCATGTGTGCTAGGTCAAAGGCTTCTCATGCTCCGGTGGCAGAGTTGCTTTGCCCGTTAGAGGTTCCTAGTTCTCCTTGGACGCATCTTGCAATGAATTTCATCACTGACCTGCCGGTCTCTGAGGGTTTTTCTGTCATCTGGGTGGTTGTGGCGGTTTAGTAAGATGTGTCATCTGGTTTCAATAAATTACCCTGCACTAAGACACTTGCCAGGGCATTTGTGAAAGAGATTGTCAGACTCCATGGTGTTTCCATGGACATTGTCTCCAACAGGGGACCACAGTTTGTGGCTCGCTTTTGGAGTGCCGTTTGCGACAGACATAAAGTTCATTTGTCATTTTCGTCGGGCTATCATCCGCAGTCCAATGGACAGACCGAGAGGAAGAACCAGGACGTTGAGCAGTTTTTGAGATGTTTTGTAGTGGACAATCAGGAGATGTGGTCAGAATATTTACTATTAGCTGAGTTTGCTCTCAAAAATCATACATCTTCTTGTTCTTTTTTCTTTTTTCTTTTGTTGTACTGGGAAGCATCCATCTTTCGGTCCTTTTCTAGGATTGGGGTGGCGGTGCCTGAGGAGGAGAGATTTTCTGGAAATTTGAAAAGGGTTTGGACCATTGTGCGCCATAATCTGAAACAGGTTAATAGGAGGTCTAAGAAATATTTTGATAAGAGAAGAAGGGAGGCGAGTTTTGTTATTGGGAACATGGTGTGGTTTTCCTCTAGGAATCTGCATTTGAAGATCCCTTCTAAAAAGTTGGGGGGCCTAAGTTTGTAGGACCCTTCAAAATGGTTCAGATTGTCAACTCGGCAGCGGTTAGATTAGACATTAGTGTTGAGCGATAACTTCTGATATCCAGAAGTATCGATATCGGATTGGATCAGCCGATATTCAAAAAATATCGGATATCGCCGATACCGATACCAATGCAAGTCAATAGGACTAAAATATCGGAATTAAAATAAACCCTTTCTTTCCTTGTAGGTTAATTCTACATGAAGGAAAATAACTAAGAATAATGTAGGATGTATTGGGGGAGGTGGAGGAGACATTAAAGGCATACAGGGACACAGAGACCATGCAGACAGCCGTGAATGGCGCTGCAAGACCAAAAAAAGCTCCTCTATGTAATCCTATATAGTGTTTTTCCACAATCTAGCAGGATACGGATGGAAAGCAACTAATAGGATAAATTTGAAAAAATGTGCAGCAGGCAGCACTAATTGAAAAAAGGACAATGGAACAGTATGAGGTAGTGACGCACCCTGAGCTGACTACAACCAGCGGTGGCTGCAGACCAGACTACAGAGTGAGCTGCACTCACACAGACACCTTGCAGACAGCCGTGAACAGCGCTGCAAGGCCAAAACAAGGTTCTCACACAGAGGTTGCTAAATTAGCCTGGGTAAAGCACAATGAAGCAAATCGCTATCTCTAAACTGGCCCTCATTCAGAACATACAGCATCCTGTCCCTAACTGAATTCACAGCAGAGTGAACCCAAAATGGCGGCGGCGACTTTTATAGTGCATCATGACATCATTTCAGCAGCCAATCACAGCCATGCCAGTAGTTACATGCCTAACATGCAGAACAGGATGTGCCCACACTTCTAATGATTCCTCATTGGCTGAATTCTGGCTCTTTGAATTATGGGAACTTTCGATTCTGGTATCCGATATACTGAAAGTATCTGAACTCGGTATAGGAATTCCAATACCGTGAATATCGGCGCATACCCGATACTTGCGGTATCGGAATGCTCAACACTATTAGACATTCCTTCATCCTGGAAAATTAATTCAGTTTTTCATGTATCTTTGCTGAAGAAAATTGACACGCCAGATAAGGTGGCTATGCCGTCTGCTCCTCCAGTTGATGAGGACTGCGAGTTTGAGATTTCGCGCATTCTTGATTCCAGGTGGCACAGAGGAGGGTTATAGTATCTTGTGTCCTGGAAGGGTTTCGGTCCCGAGGACAATTCCTGGGTGAAAGCTGTGGACGTCTCAGCATCAAGGTTAATTAAGGCTTTTCACAGGAGATTTCCGAATGAGGCCCGGCCTAGAGGATCCGGGGGATCCTCGTTAAAGGGGAGGTAGTGTTTGAATCTGTTTAGTTTGTGACTATCCGCCATTTTCTTGTGGTGTTCTGGCAGTGGGTCTTTTTCCTCTGATGCTGGGTTGGTCTTGGGTTAGGCGTTTGTATCACTCTTTATAAACCAAGCTTCGTGCTTTGCTTTGTCTTTCGTGTGTATCATTTGTGCAGTTCTGGGACCTCTGGTTCTGCTAGTCTAGTTTTTGTTTTCAGTTGGTTTCTGCAACCTTCTCTGTGCCTTCTGTTAGGAGGTGACCTGTTTTTGTACCCAGTCCATATATCTTTCAGGGATCCCCTTCCCTCTATTTATAGGTCTTCGCTTGAGATTAACCTAGGATCGTCGTTGGGTCTATTCACTAGGAATGGGTTGCCCAATCCATCGTAGGGTATCAGTCTAGTCATAGTGCAGGGTCAGTTTTCCCTCTTCTACCCTAGTCCTGTGTTGCAGTTCAGTAACACTATGCCCCATGCTATAACAATGATAAAGGGAAGAAGGAAAGACAAGACTAATAATGGTAAGCACATCCATTAATAAAAATAGATAACCTTTATTTAACCCTAAACAGTCAATATAAAAACATTTAAAATACAGCACTAGTGTTGAGCATTCCGATACCGCAAGTATCGGGTATCGGCCGATATTTGCGGTATCGGAATTCCGATACCGGGATTCCGATACTTGACGCGTATCGGATACCGGAATCGGAAGTTCCCAGATTCAAACTGCACAAATTCAGCCAATGAGAATGATTCCAAGTGTGGGCACATCCTGTTCAGCATGGAGGGCATGAAACTACTGGCATGGCTGTGATTGGCTGCTGAAATGATGTCATGATGCAGTTTAAAAGTCGCTGGCGCCATTTTGCGCTCACTCTGCTGTGAATTCAGTTAGTGACAGGACGCTGTTTGCTGACTGAGGGCCAGTTTAGAGATAGCGATTTGCTTTTTTGTGCTTTTCAAAGGCTAATTTAGCAACCGCTGTGTTCACCTACTATTCACCTTGCTTTTGCCTTGTAGCGCTGTTTTCACAGCGATCTGCAAGGTCTGTGTGTGTGTGTGTGTGTGTGTGTGAGTGCAGCCCACTCTCTAGTCTGAGTGCAGCCACATAGGCCATCCATAGCTGGTTGTATTCAGTTCAGGGAGGGTGGTTCATTGCCTCATACTGTTTTTTTTTTTTTTTTTTTCCAAGTAGTGTAGTCTGCTGCTAATTTTTTCAAAAAAATCCTATTAGTGTCTTTCCACCCGTCTCCAGCTAATTTGTTGAAAAACACTACATAGGATAACGTAGAGGAGGGTTTTTGGGCCTTGCAGTGCCGTTTACGGCTGTCTGCACGGTCTCCGTGTGACTGCAGCTCGCCCTGTGGTCTTTGAGCAGCCATAGCCTGGTTGTCTCCATCTCAGGGTTCTTCACTGCGTCATACTGTAAAATCAATTTTCCTTTTCTTTTAAGTAGTGCAGGCTGCTGCACATTTTTTCAAAAAAATCCTATTAGTGTCTTTCCACCCGTCTCCAGCTAATTTGTGGAAAAACACTACATAGGATAACGTAGAGGAGGGTTTTTGGGCCTTGCAGCGCTGTTTACGGCTGTCTGCACGGTCTCCATGTGACTGCAGCTCGCCCTGTAGTCTGTGAGCAGCCATAGCCTGGTTGTCTCCAGCTCAGGGTTCTTCACTGCGTCATACCGTAAAATCAATTTTCCTTTTCTTTTAAGTAGTGCAGGCTGCTGCACATTTTTTCAAAAAAATCCTATTAGTGTCTTTCCACCCGTCTCCAGCTAATTTGTGGAAAAACACTACATAGGATAACGTAGAGGAGGGTTTTTGGGCCTTGCAGCGCTGTTTACGGCTGTCTGCACGGTCTCCGTGTGACTTCAGCTCACCCTGTAGTCTGTGAGCAGCCATAGCCTGGTTGTCTCCAGCTCAGGGTTCTTCACTGCGTAATACCGTAAAATCAATTTTCCTTTTCTTTTAAGTAGTGCAGGCTGCTGCACATTTTTTCAAAAAAATCCTATTAGTGTCTTTCCACCCGTCTCCAGCTAATTTGTGGAAAAACACTACATAGGATAACGTAGAGGAGGATTTTATGGCCTTGCAGCGCCGTTTACGGCTGTCTGCACGGTCTCCGTGTGACTGCAGCTCTCTCTGTTGTCAGTTCAGCCTCCCCCCAAAAAATAAATAATAAAGTTCACCAAACACACCAGTGACACCACTTTACATTTGTGTAGGCCACATTAGCTCATATTAAAGTCTAGTCCACACTTTAGAAAATTAGTGTTTCTTATACCTGTTAGGAGTTGTTCAGGAATAAGCACACAAAGCCGTTAGTACTTTTCTGCTTATCTTTATCAGTCAACCAAGATGAAGAAGGCAGTGAGTAAGGCACGTGGGCGTGGGCACGGAGCAGGGAGGGGACGTGGGGATTCTGTGCCTGCTGCGGGCACCGGTGACTCATCAGCACCCACTTTCACCAGGGAACAGTCATTCATGCGCAGCTTTGTCGCAGAACGCCGTACACCGCTGCTGCGTGAAGAACAAATTGAAGCCGTTGTCGGATGGATGGCAGCTAATGCATCAACTTCAATTAGTGCCACATCCTCTCAGACACAGAGCACTGGAGAGCAGCCATCTGTCTCTTCACCACCTGCCAAATTGCCCAGGCAGACAGAGAGCCCAGGACAGGAGCCGTCTCTACTTCTGTTCTCTGAATCTCTTGGCTTGGAAACAGGGGGCCAGCCAAGCAGCATTGGAGAAATGGAAGAAGAGGCAGGGTGCAGTGATGCCCAACAGCTTTTTCTCTCTGAGTCTGAAGAGGCGGGTGGGCCAGTGCCTCCAGTCACCACATCGCAGGCCGCATCTGCTGATGATGACACTCAGGTGCCACTTACTGGTGCGTGCTCTGCTGCTGAGACTACCCAGGAGGAGCAGTTGGGGGCAGAGGGTAGTGTAGATGATGAGGTCCTTGACCCATCTTGGCGTGAGGGACAGGAAGGTAGTGGGAGCAGCTCTGAGGAAGAGATTCCCCGTACGGCCCAAAGAGGGAGAGGGAGGGGGAAGACTGCGGATCCTGCAGCCTCCGCTTTGGCACCCGTTAGGAGCATGTCTCTTCCAAAAGCCAAAAAGGGCGCTCCCAAGACTTGCAGTGCCTGGTCCTTTTTTGACACAGTTGCAGATGACATTTGCTATGTCAAATGCAAGGTGTGTCATCACAAAGTAAAAAGAGGTTGAAATGTCAGCAACCTCAATACCTCCAACATGTGGAAACATGTGCGCAACAGGCACGCGGCGGAGTTAGAAAAACACACTGAAGAGCTAGGCCAAGCAACAGCGGCAGCTACCACCTCTTCAGCTCGTGTTGCCTCTTCCTCCAGCTCACACGCAGCTGGTTCGGCTTCCTCCCAGGATCGCCGTGGAAGAACCTCTGGCCCTGTTGTCCAGAGACCCGCTGTAATTCCACCCGCAGCACCACTTTCCCAGTCATCCACACACTCCCAGCCCAGTCTACAGCCATCGGTAGTACAGGCATGGGAGAAAAGGCGGCCTTTCTCGTAAAACCACCCACGAGCACAGGCTCTGACTGCAGGCATTGCCAAACTTCTGTCACTGGAAATGCTGTCATTCAGGCTGGTGGAGACTGACAGCTTCCGTGACTTGATGTCATTGGCAGTCCCACAGTACAATGTGCCCAGCCGCTTTTACTTCAGCAGGCAAGCCGTCCCTGCCCTGCACAAGCATGTGGAGGGACACATAAAACACGCGCTACTGAATGCCGTCAGTAGCAAGATCCACCTCACCACCGATGCGTGGACCAGTCAACATGGACAGGGGCGATACCTTTCCCTCACTGCCCATTGGGTTAATGTCGTTGAGCCGGGTACAGATCGTGCAAGTGGCGCAGGACGTGTCCTGCCCACTCCAAGGATTGCAGGAATCCATTCTGTACGCATTGACTCCTCCTCTTACACCAGTTCCTCAGAATCATCGCTGCAGGAGCCGTCACAGTCCACCTCCACATGGACCCGTGATGAACGTTTACCTGTTACGACCGACATGAGCACAGCCGTGGCCAAACGTCAACAGGCCATCTTGAAATTAATTTCTTTGGGGAATCGAAGCCACACAGCGCAGGAGCTCTGGAATGCCATCAAGCAGGAGAGCGATGTGTGGTTTGTGCCAGCGAATCTCCAACCATGCATGGTAGTGTGTGATAATGGCCGAAATCTGGTGGCAGCTCTGGGCCTTGGCAACCTCACTCACATCCCATGTCTGGCACATGTGCTCAATTTGGTCGTGCAGAGTTTTTTGAGGGACTATCCGGATCTTGATGCGCTGCTGCACAAGGTCCGCCTAGAGTGTGCTCACTTGCGGCGTTCCAGCACAGCAAAAGCGCGCATTGCGGCTCTGCAGCGCCGACACCACCTGTCGGAACATCGCATCATATGTGACCTACCTACCAGGTGGAATTCCACGTTACATATGTTGGAGCGGTTGTGTGAGCAGCAGCAAGCTGTAATGGAGTACCAGCTGCATCAGGCGCAAAGAAGTCGCACTCCGCGCCGTACAGACTTCACAACCACAGAGTGGGCCACTATGAATGACGTCTGCCAGGTTTTGCGTCCCTTTGATTACTCCACACGGATGGCGAGTGCAGATGATGCACTAGTCAGCATGACTGTCCCCCTTATCTGCCTGCTTGAAAAATCACTGCAAGTGCTAAGGGATGATGTTGTGGAAGAGGTGGAGGATGAGGATTAACCACTTCCATCATCTTCTGGACAGTCAGCGCCACGTGGTTCCTCACAAACGCGTAGGCAGGGGACAGTTTGTGAGGAGGATGAGGAGGAGTCAATGGAGGAGGAAGACATCCATCCAGAGGAGGGAGTTACACAATTGTCCAGTAGTCAGTGTGTACAGCGAGGGTGGGGTGATGACGAGCGGGCAGAGATCACACCTCCAGCAGGGGACAGCGTTTCTTGGGCAGTTGGCAGTCTGCAGCACATGGTGGATTACATGCTGCAGTGCCTGAGAAACGACCGCCGCATCGCCCACATTCTCAACATGTCTGATTATTGGGTGTTCACCCTCCTCGATCCTCGCTACCGGGACAACGTAGAAAGCCTCATCACACCGTTGAACCGGGAGCGAAAAATGCGGGAGTACCAAGACACACTGGTGAATTCCATAATCTTCTCCATTCCAAGTGAGAGAAGTGCTGCTAGTGCATTACAAAGCAGCTCAGTGCGTCCAGGCAGTGGTGGAGGCTCTGCACAAAGAGGGAGCAGAAGCAGTGCCTCTGCCCAAGGCAAGACCAGTATGGCCCAACTGTGGCACAGTTTTCTGTGCCCGCCACAAAAGTCTACACCATCACAGACGGCTCCAGTCAGCAGGAGGCAACGGTTCCGTCAGATGGTGACAGACTACATGTCTTGCCCTCTTGCTGTACTCCCAGACGGCTCTTCCCCTTTCAAGTTTTTGGTCTCAAAGCTGGATACATGGCCAGAGCTAAGCCAGTATGCATTGGAGGTGCTGGCTTGCCCTGCGGCTAGTGTATTATCGGAACGCGTCTTTAGTGCTGCAGGTGGTGTACTAACTGACCGTCGCATGCGACTATCCTCCGATAACGTTGACCGGCTTACTTTCCTGAAAATGAACAAGGCCTGGATCTCAAAGGAATTTGCCACTCCTCTTCCTGATTAAATAATTAGGTGACTGTCTACGTTATCCAGGTCTCCTGTTGTGTTCATCTTTCTACCACCTGAACTTAAATTCCTGGGCTCCAACACCGCCAGTTGAGGCTCAGAAGTGCCGTCTGCACAGTCAAAACATACGACCCAGTGTTATTGGGTTTCAGTAACGTCAGCTGATCCCCAGCTGTGTAGCCGGCAATGTGTCCTGCGACCGCCACGCTGACACAACAACTGAAATGTAAGGGAACCTGTCCCCCCCCCAAGGCATTTGTTACTGAAAGAGCCACCTTGTGCAGCAGTAATGCTGCACAAGGAAAAGGTAGCTATTTTCATTATGCTCCTTGCACACGCAGAACTTAACACTTATAAAATGTGTCCACTGATACCGTAAAACCGTCCCGGAGGTGGGACTTTCCTTCATAATATGACGCAGCACAGCTGTCATTCCTACCCCCTCGGTGCCGTGCCCCGGCTCCTCAGCGTTGTTTGATTCCGTCACGGAGCCTGCGCTGTTATGTCTTCTGATTTAATCCCACTGGGGGCCTGAGATCCATGGACATGCGCAGTGCATATCTGAACCTCCGCCTCTCACTCATCTCCCTACGCCTTCTTCAGACTGTGCGCCGTCAGCTGATCCCTAATAGCATGCCATGGCCGTGACGCCGCACAGTCTGAAGAAGCCATAGGGAGGGGAGGGGAGTGAGAGGCGAGGATATGCACTGTGCATGGCCACGGATCCCAGGCCCGCGGTGGGATTACATTAGACGACACTGCGAGGCGGGCTCTCGGCCAGCGCGGCCGCACAGGCGCAGCCAGCCTGACACCAAATGATGTCAGAAGATGGGCAGCGCTAAGTGTGCCTGGCCAAGGGATAACATAACAGCGCAGGCTCCGTGACGGAATCAAACAACGCTGAGGAGCCGGGGCACGGCGCCGGGGGGGTAGGAATGACAGCTGTGCTGCGTCATATTACGAAGGAAAGTCCCACCTCCGGGACGGTCTCACGGTTTCAGGGGACACATTTTATAAGTGTTTAGTTCTGTGTTTGCAAGGAGCATAATGAAAAGAGCCACCTTTTCCTTTTGCATCTTTTGTGCTGCACAAGCTGGCTCTTTCAGCTACAAACGCCTTGGGGGGGGAGTTAAAGGTTCCCTTTCGACTTTCTCCAATCAGGCTTCGGCCTACATTGTGTTCCTCTGCTTCTCCTCCTGTCCCTGGTCTCCAACACCGCTAGTTGCTGTCCAGAAGTGCTGTACGCACAGAGCCAAACACCTCGCCAATGTGTTAGTGGGGTTCAGTAACGCCTGCTGCTCCCCTGCTGTGTGTGTGGCAATCCCTCCTATCTCCTCCACCTCCTCCTCCCCCTGTCCCTGGGCTCCAACACCGCTAGTTGTTGCCTGGTAGTGCTGTACGCACAGTCCCAACAGTCGCTCCTCTGTTATTGGGGTTCAGTAACGTCAGCTGTTCCCCAGCTGTGTGTGTGGCAATCCCTCCTATCTCCTCCACCTCCTCCTCCTCCTGTCCCTGGGCTCCAACACCGCTAGTTGTTGCCTGGTAGTGCTGTACGCACAGTCCCAACAGTCGCTCCTCTGTTATTGGGGTTCAGTAACGTCAGCTGTTCCCCAGCTGTGTGTGTGGCAATCCCTCCTATCTCCTCCACCTCCTCCTCCTCCTGTCCCTGGGCTCCAACACCGCTAGTTGTTGCCTGGTAGTGCTGTACGCACAGTCCCAACAGTCGCTCCTCTGTTATTGGGGTTCAGTAACGTCAGCTGTTCCCCAGCTGTGTGTGTGGCAATCCCTCCTATCTCCTCCACCTCCTCCTCCTCCTGTCCCTGGGCTCCAACACCGCTAGTTGTTGCCTGGTAGTGCTGTACGCACAGTCCCAACAGTCGCTCCTCTGTTATTGGGGTTCAGTAACGTCAGCTGCTCCCCTGCTGTGTGTGTGGCAATCCCTCCTATCTCCTCCACCTCCTCCTCCCCCTGTCCCTGGGCTCTAACACCGCTAGTTGTTGCCTGGTAGTGCTGTACGCACAGTCCCAACAGTCGCTCCTCTGTTATTGGGGTTCAGTAACGTCAGCTGTTCCCCAGCTGTGTGTGTGGCAATCCCTCCTATCTCCTCCACCTCCTCCTCCTCCTGTCCCTGGGCTCCAACACCACTAGTTGTTGCCTGGTAGTGCTGTACGCACAGTCCCAACAGTCGCTCCTCTGTTATTGGGGTTCAGTAACGTCAGCTGTTCCCCAGCTGTGTGTGTGGCAATCCCTCCTATCTCCTCCACCTCCTCCTCCTCCTGTCCCTGGGCTCCAACACCGCTAGTTGATGCCTGGTAGTGCTGTACGCACAGTCCCAACAGTCGCTCCTCTGTTATTGGGGTTCAGTAACGTCAGCTGTTCCCCAGCTGTGTGTGTGGCAATCCCTCCTATCTCCTCCACCTCCTCCTCCTCCTGTCCCTGGGCTCCAACACCGCTAGTTGTTGCCTGGTAGTGCTGTACGCACAGTCCCAACAGTCGCTCCTCTGTTATTGGGGTTCAGTAACGTCAGCTGTTCCCCAGCTGTGTGTGTGGCAATCCCTCCTATCTCCTCCACCTCCTCCTCCTCCTGTCCCTGGGCTCCAACACCGCTAGTTGTTGCCTGGTAGTGCTGTACGCACAGTCCCAACAGTCGCTCCTCTGTTATTGGGGTTCAGTAACGTCAGCTGTTCCCCAGCTGTGTGTGTGGCAATCCCTCCTATCTCCTCCACCTCCTCCTCCTCCTGTCCCTGGGCTCCAACACCGCTAGTTGTTGCCTGGTAGTGCTGTACGCACAGTCCCAACAGTCGCTCCTCTGTTATTGGGGTTCAGTAACGTCAGCTGTTCCCCAGCTGTGTGTGTGGCAATCCCTCCTATCTCCTCCACCTCCTCCTCCTCCTGTCCCTGGGCTCCAACACCGCTAGTTGTTGCCTGGTAGTGCTGTACGCACAGTCCCAACAGTCGCTCCTCTGTTATTGGGGTTCAGTAACGTCAGCTGTTCCCCAGCTGTGTGTGTGGCAATCCCTCCTATCTCCTCCACCTCCTCCTCCTCCTGTCCCTGGGCTCCAACACCGCTTTTTGCCGTCCAGAAGTGCTGTCCGCACAGTCCCAACAGTCCCTCCTCTGTTATTGGGGTTCAGTAAAGCCTGCTGCTCCCCTGCTGTGTATACGGCAACGTGTCCTGCGACCGCCACGCAGGCACAACAAGTTAAATTTAAGGGAACCTGTCCCCCCCCCCAGGCGTTTGCCCCAGGCGTTTGTTACTGAAGGAGACACCTTGTGCAGCAGTAATGATGCAAAGGGAAAAAGTGCCTCTTTTCGTGGTGCTCCTTGCACATGCTGAACCTAACACTTATGAAATGTGTCCCCTCACACGGTTAAACCGTCCGGTCGGTGGAACTTTCCTTTGTCATGTGACGCAGCACAGCCGTCATTCTTACCCCCTTGGCGCCGTGCGCCTCCTCCTCAGCGTTGTTTGAATCTGTCCTGGAGTCTGCGCTGTTATGTTATCCCTTGGCCAGGCACACTTAGCGCTGCCCGTCTTCTGACATCATTTGGTGTCAGGATGGCTGCGCCTGTGTGGCCGCGCTGGACGAGATCCCGCCTCGTAGTGTCTTCTGATTTAATCCCACTGCGGACCTGTGATCCATGGACATTAGCAGTGCATATCTTAACCTCCGCCTCTCACTCATCTCCCTACGCCTTCTTCAGACTGTGCGCTGTTAGCTGATCCCTAATAGCATGCCACGGCCGTGACGCCGCACAGTCTGAAGAAGCCGTAGGGAGGGGAGTGAGAGGCGAGGATATGCACTGCTCATGCCCATGGATCACAGGTCCGCAGAGTGATTACATTAGATGACACGGCGAGGCGGGATCTCGTCCAGCGCGGCCACACAGGCGCAGCCATCCTGACACCAAATGATGTCAGAAGACGGGCAGCGCTAAGTGTGCCTGGCCAAGGGATAACATAACAGCGCAGACTCCGGGACAGATTCAAACAACGCTGAGGAGGAGGCGCACGGCGCCAAGGGGGTAAGAATGACAGCTGTGCTGTGTCACATGACAAAGGAAAGTTCCACTGACCGGACGGTTTAACCGTGTGAGGGGACACATTTCAAAAGTGTTAGGTTCAGCATGTGCAAGGACCATAATTAAAAGAGCTAAGTTTACCTTTTCCAGCATTAGTGCTGTACAAGATGGCTCTTTCAGCTACAAACGCCTGGGGGGGGGGTTAAAGGTTCCCTTTCAACTTGCTCCAGTGCAGGCTGCGGCCTACACTCTGCTCCACCTGCAGAGTCCGGGCTCAAACACCGCTAGTTGCTGTCCGGAAGTGCTGGCTGCACAGAGAAAAACACCCGCCAATGTGTCAGTGGGGTTCAGCACCGCCAGCTGTTCCCCTGCTGTGTAGCCGGCATCGTGTCCTGCAACAGCCACGCAGACACAAGAACTGAAATTGAAGGGATCCTGTCGCCCCACCCCCAGGTGTTTGTATGTTTTACAGTCACCTTGTGTAATGCTGCATGTGTGCAAGGTGGCTCATAAACTTATTCTCCTTGCACCCGTGGAACAGAACACGTCTACAATGTGTCCCCTGAGACCATTAAAACGTCCCTGAGGTGTGACTTTCCTTTGTAATGACACGCAACGACCCCCTTGGGAGCACAGCCCTTCTTCTGACATCATTGTTTGGCTGGCTGCGCCTCTGCGGCCGCCCTGCCCGACACAACGCCCCTCGGTGTCTTATTTATTTTGACTGCGAGGGTGTGATTGACGGGCATGAGCAGTGCATATCTTCGCCAGGCTGTCACTCAGCTCCTTCCGCCTTCTTCAGACTGTGCGGCTTCATGGCCGCGGCATGTGATAAGGGATCAGTTGACGCCGCACAGTCTGAAGCGGGTGTAAGGACCCGAGTGTGAGAGGCGAACATATGTACTGCACCAGGCCATGAATCCCAGCCCCGCAGTGTTTTAACAATGTTAAGACACTGCGGGGCTGGGATTCATGGTCATCGCAAAGCGCAACGGCCGACATTAAATGATGTCAGAAGATGGGCAGCGCTAACAGCGCAAGGCCAAGGGATAACACGACAGCGCAGACTCCTGTACAGCAAATAACGACGCTCAGGAGGCTGCGCCCAGCACCAAGGTGGGATTCTTGACATCTGTGCTGCGTCTCATTACGAAGGGAACTCTCGCCTCCAACACAGTTTGACTGTATAAAGGGCTAAATGTTATACGTGTTTCATTCAGCATGTGCAAGGAGAAAAATTAAAAGAGCAACCTTTGACTTGTGCAGCACTACTGCTGCTTAAGCTGTGGCTCTTCTAGTTTGTAACCCCTGAGGGGGGGTTAAAGGTTACTTTTGAAATCGGTTCAATTAGGCTTCGGCCTACACTCTGCTCCACCTGCAGAGCCCGGGCTCCAACACCGCTAGTTGCTGTCCGGAAGTGCTGGCTGCACAGAGCCAAACACCTCACCAATGTGTCAGTGGGGTCCAGCACCGCCAGCTGTTCCCCTGCTGTGTAGCCGGTAACGTGTCCTGCGACCACCACGCAGACACAACAGACCCAAAGCTGCCGCCAGTGCAGGCTTCGGCCTACACTCCCCTCCCCCTGCTCCTCCTCCTGCTGACCCTGGGCTCTAACACCGCCAGTTGGGGCCCAGATGTGCTAGCTGCACAGAGAAAAACACCAGCCAATGTGTCAGTGGGGTCCAGCACCACCAGCTGTTCCCCTGCTGTGTAGCCGGCAACGTGTCCTGTGACCGCCACGCAGACACAAGAACTGAAATTGAAGGGAACCTGTCCCCCCTCCCCCAGGTGTTTCTATGTTTTACAGCCACCTTGTACAGCAGTAATGCTGCATGTGTGCAAGGTGGCTCAGAAACTCATTCTCCTTGCCCATGGGGAACCGAACACGTCTAAAATGTGTCCTCTGTGACCATTTAACCGTCCCGGAGGTGTGACTTTCCTTTGTAATGACACGCTGCAACCCCCTTGGTAGCGCTGCCCGTCTTCTGGCATCATTGTTTGGCTGGCTGCGCCTCTGCGGCCGCCCTGACCCACACAACGCCCCTCGGTGTCTTATTTATTTGGACTGCGAGGGTGTGATTGATGGGCATGAGCAGTGCCTATGTTCGCCTGTCCCTCATCTCCTTCCGCCTTCTTCAGACTGTGCGGCTTCATGGCCGCGGCATGCGATAAGGGATCAGCTGACGCCGCACAGTCTGAAGCGGGTGTAAGGACCCGAGTGTGAGAGGCGAACATATGTACTGCGCCAGGCCATGAATCCCAGCCCCGCAGTGTTTTAACAATGTTAAGACACTGCGGGGCTGGGATTCATGGTCATCGCAAAGCACAACGGCCGACATAAAATGATGTCAGAAGATGGGCAGCGCTAACAGCGCAAGGCCAAGGGATAACACGACAGCGCAGACTCCTGTACAGCAAATAACGACGCTCAGGAGGCTGCGCCCAGCACCAAGGTGGGATTCTTGACATCTGTGCTGCGTCTCATTACGAAGGGAACTCTCGCCTCCAACACAGTTTGACTGTATAAAGGGCTAAATGTTATACGTGTTTCATTCAGCGTGTGCAAGGAGAAAAATAAAAAGAGCAACCTTTGACTTGTGCAGCACTACTGCTGCATAAGCTGTGGCTCTTCTAGTTTGTAACCCCTGAGGGGGGGTTAAAGGTTACTTTTGAAATCGGTTCAATTAGGCTTCGGCCTACACTCTGCTCCACCTGCAGAGCCCGGGCTCCAACACCGCTAGTTGCTGTCCGGAAGTGCTGGCTGCACAGAGCCAAACACCTCGCCAATGTGTCAGTGGGGTCCAGCACCGCCAGCTGTTCCCCTGCTGTGTAGCCGGCAACGTGTCCTGCGACCGCCACGCAGACACAACAGACCCAAAGCTGCCGCCAGTGCAGGCTTCGGCCTACATTCCCCTCCCCCTGCTCCTCCTCCTGCTCCTCCTCCTGCTGACCCTGGGCTCTAACACCGCCAGTTGGGGCTCTAGGAAGACAAGCTTGAATAGGTCCCCATCCTGGTTCCAGTACCGTCAGCTGGTTCCGGGCAGAGCCTTTGGCTTAGGTGCCTCCCTCTGGGTATCCGAGTTCCACCAACGTCAGGTGGTCCTTGGTAGTGCTTTCAGGCACGGGTACCTCCTGCTTAGTAACCGGGTTCCAGTAACGTCAGCTGGTCCTCGGTAGTTCCATTGGCTCTTGGACCTTCGGCTACCCATCCGGGTTCCAGTACCGTCAGCTGGTTCTCGGCAGTGTCTTTTGCTCTTGTACCTTCTGCTCCCCATCCTGGTTCCAGTACCGTCAGCTGGTTCCGGGCAGAGCCTTTGCCTTAGGTGCCTCCCTCTGGGTATCCGAGTTCCACCAACGTCAGGTGGTCCTTGGTAGTGCTTTCAGGCACGGGTACCTCCTGCTTAGTAACCGGGTTCCAGTAACGTCAGCTGGTCCACGGTAGTTCCATTGGCTCTTGGACCTTCGGGTAGCCATCCGAGTTCCAGTTCCATCAGCTGTTTCTCTGCATTTTCTCAGCCTTCTTGTACCTTCTGCTACATTTCCAAGTTCAAGACCCTAAAGACGATGACCCGGAAGACCACCCCTAAGATGACGACGACACCAGAGACGACAACCACCGTGATGACGACGACCCTGGAGACGATGACCCTGAAGACCACCCCGATGACTACGACCCCGGAGACGACGACCCTGGAGACGACGACGACCTGGAAGACCGAGAAGCAGAAGAACAAGAGGCTGCAGAACAAAGAGCAGAAGAACATTAAGCATAAGACTAAATATCAGAGCAAAAGATATTATCTAAATTATAAGCAGAAGAAGACTAAGCAGTGTATGGGGGTGAGTCCGTTCCTCCTCGTGGTGCCCCTGGATAAAGCCTGATGCTGCAGGCCAAACTGAACGCGGACAAATGTAACTCTTTTGTGACAGGCAGAACGGAAGGTGTAATCTTCAAACTTTTATAGATAACAACTACGGGAATGCCTGTCACAAATAAGAATATGATGAAGAAGTTGAATATGAAGAAGATAATAGTTAAATTAAAAGAATATGAACAATGTAACAAAAAAAAAAATAGGTAGAAGATGAAAAAGAAGATGAATAAGGTGAAGAAGTTGATGTCAAAGAAGCTGATGATGAGGATAATGAAGAAGAAAGTGTCGGAGAAGTAAAAAAGAAGGTGAAGGGCGTGGAAGTAGTGAAACATCAATATCTGACAAAATAAGTAAAAAATTAACATAGTCAAAATCTTTCTAACGCCTAACGTCATAAAAAAAAATAAAAATCCTGCTATTCTATTTGATTGGGCTAAACCTCTGTGCCTTTAATGTCTCCGCCACCTCCCCCAATACATCCTACATTATTCTTTGTTGTTTTCCTTCATGTAGAATTAACCTACAAGGAAAGAAAGGGTTTATTTTAATTCCAATATTTTCGTCCCATTGACTTGCATTGGGATCGGGTATCGGTATCGGATTAGATCCGATACTTTGACGGTATCGGCCGATACTTTCCGATACCGATACTTTCCGATATCGGAAGGTATCGCTCAACACTATACAGCACACAACGCAATAAACTTCACCCCCATATATACAAATAGGACTCACTGGACCTATCAAGAGGTCCAAATATACATATGAAACCACAAAATTTGGAGAACCAAACCCACAGCATATGCAATATGCACCACAACAATAATGGATAATATATAATCAAACTTTAAATAAGCTAAATGAAGTATGCATAAATAATGTCCCACAACAGATTATTTTTATTAATGGATGTGCTTACCGTTATCAGTGTTTTCTTTCCTTCTTCCCTTTATCATGATTATTACACAGACTAGGTATAGCACTACATCTCTATGAGTATACTTATTTGACAGTTGTGTGCCTTTTTTAAATTTCCCATGCTATAACAATGTACCCCATCCTGGGCCCATTTCTTGTCAAATATTTCCCATTATGCAATAATGTCCTCCATCCTGGGCCCCTTCTAGGAATAATGACTTCCATCCTGGGCCACTTCCAGGCATATTGTCTCCATCTTTCTCCCTTCCAATAATAATGCTTCTGTCCTGATTCTTTCCAGTGATGACATCCCCATCCTGGGCCCCATGCTATAACAATGCTCCTCATCCTGGGCCGCCCCATTCTGTTATAATGTTCCCTATTATGTAATAATGTCCTCCATCCTGAGCCCCTTCCTGGTAAAATTTCCTCCTTCCTGGGCCCATTCCTGGTATAACATGCCTCATGCTGATAAAATGCTCCATCATGGGCCCCTTCCTGGTAGTATTACTCCATCCTGGGCCCTTTTCTGGTATAATGCCGTCCCATCCATGGCCACTTCAGTTTTTCACTAGCACATTTGAAATAAAATGATTCTTATCTTCCCCTGTTCCCATGACACCCATCTTCCTCCTCTATAGCCGGTGCACATGCCAGCACCTGACTTCAGCATGCCAGTATGGGCAAACATATGTCTGCTGTCAGACTCTGTTTGGCCAGCAGTGTGTTTTCCAGTGCAGGGTGTCGGCAGTTCTTGTATGGCATGGCACAAAGAGAGGTTCGCTTTTGAAATACGGTCAGAATTTAATATTTTCACAATTTCTAGTTTTTTCATGAACTCCACATTTACAGTAGAAGCAATAGACTGAAACATTGTCTATTGCATTGAAACAACTAAAAAGCATGTGCAAAGGTGGTTGTGATTGGAGGGTCAACTGTGACATCTGAGTTGTAGATCCTGTGTAATTAACTGTGTGTATAAAGAGGTCACCGTGATCCTGCTTTTCATGACACATATATTTATGAAAATTCCTCAGTAAAGAACAGGATGTATGAGTCTAAAATAGCCCCACTGTGTAGTGTGCAAATTGTGAAATCGCAACTTCATTTTTAATACAGAGTGAATGCTAATGCAGTTAATCCAGAGGGAAAAAGTGGCTCTTTAGATGTACTTGGATGTACTTTTACTAGATATGAGCAAACGTGATCAGTTTTACTCGGATATCACTACAGAATCTGGGTGCTCGGACGTGCTCTTTCCACTACGAGCATTAGCTGGGTTGCTTGATTTCAAGATTGAATCCCCGAACCTCATGTTTGGTGCCTGTTACACAACCAATATGCATGCGGGGATTGATTGCACGTCACTGTAATGCCTTCTCTATCTTGGAGGGAGAGAGTGCTTGTCCAGGAGTGTGTGAACAGTTTAACAAATCAGATTCCTGTAGTGTTGATACTGGTGCTGATGCTGAACCATCATACTTAGGCCGGTTTCACACGTCAGTGGCTCCGGTACGTGAGGTGACAGTTTCCTCACGTACCGGAGACACTGACACACGTAGACCCATAAAAATCAATGCATCTGTTCAGATGTCATTGATTTTTTGCGGACCGTGTCTCCGTGTGCCAAACGGAGACATGTCAATGTTCGTGGGAGCGCACGGATTACACGGACCCAATAGAGTCAATGGGTCCGTGAAAAACACGGACCTCACACGGACGTTCTCCGTCTGGGGTCCGTGTGCGTGCAGGAGACAGCGCTACAGTAAGCGCTGTCCCCCCCACATGGTGCTGAAGCCGCAATTCATATGTTCCCTGCAGCAGCGTTTGCTGCAGAGAAAATTGGAATAGTGTTTAAAATAAAGATCTATCTGTCCGCCGCCCCCCCACCCCCTGTGCGCCCCCCCGCTGTCCTGAAAATACTCACCCGCTCCCACGTTGGCTGTCACTCCTTCCTCTCTGCCCTGCGCCTCCTACTGTATGCGGTCACGTGGGGCGCTCATTTACAATCATGAATAGTCGGCTCCGCCCCTATGGGAGGTGGAGCCACATATTCATGACTGTAAATGATCGGCCCCACGTGACCGCATACACTAGAAGCCGCGGCCAGAGCAGGAAGCAGCGAGGGAGGCGGGTAAGTATTTTCTGAACAGCGGGGGGGGGGGGGCGCACAGGGGGTGGGAGGGCGGCGGACACATAGATCTTTATTTTAAACACTGTTATTCATATTTTCTCTGCAGCAAACGCTGCTGCAGGGAACATATGAATCGCGGCTTCAGCACGATGCAGGGTACCACACGCATGGGTACCACACGCTCTGTGTGGTACCCACTCGCCATACGGGCGGCACACGTGTGCCGCACGTATGGCCTACGTGAGTTCCCAGGCACACGGACATGGATATCTCCGGTACCGATTTATTCCGGTACCGGAATTATCTGGACGTGTGGGACAGCCCTTACAGTCATTATAAGAGCTAATTTTGTGCTTTGCTATTTAGATCAGAAACAATCTGCATTTAGCATAGAAAGGCAGAGAGAATTTCAGGAGCAGGGAGAGTATCTGAATAAAGTTTCTAGGCAGTGACTAGGGCTTTGCAATCATTTCCTACATATATAGCTGTGGTAGTTGACCACATTTTATTTTTTTCGGGGAAAAAAATGGCTATATTGTCATCCATTGAGTATTAGGTTCTTTGTGGAACATTTCTGTGTTATAAAATACTCTGAAAAAGCCTCAGAACATTTTTCTGTATTCAATTACGCATCCATACACTTTTTATGTGGTCTGTGGTACATTTTTGTGTTACATAACAGTCAAAAAAAGACAAAGATGGCAGAATCATGCAAGACTCTCAAGTCAGTTAATGGAGGAATATCGGAGCCAGAGTGAGGTGGTGCGACATTGGAGGTGAACAGATACTGTGGTCCAGAAGCAGCCGCTTTCTTGGAGACACCATGGCCCGAACAAAGGACTCAGCCTTCGCCACTGTTGCTCTTGCCTACTGCAGATGGGAGAGCCAGGATACAGGAACTGGTGAGTGGACTGCGGGGCCTTGGCTGGTCGGAAGAGACAAGGAGGCAAGCCTCAACCAGGGCTGAAGAAATGCTAGAGGGCCCTCTAGCCACAATGTACCCACAGTTGGCATCTTTGGGCAAGGTTGTTAAGTACGACCGGCAGTGGAGATGGGGGCCATCTTAGAGTTTGGAACCAGTCATCACATGTAGTTCAACCAGAGAGCAGTAGAGATTAAACACTTGCATCGAAGGCTGCAAGAGCTGACAGCTGCAACCAGGATCACATTCCTCAAAATGGAGGAGCAACAACACTGGTATGTCATAGATCCTACAGAACAACTACGGAGTATAAATACCCATAAAGTCATAAGTAAAATGTAACAACTTTTATTAAACATAATCAAATCACATAAATAACAGACAAAGTACACATATAGTGCATGTACGGCAGACAATCAACACTGCAAGTAACACCAAGGGTATAGGGAGGCAAAGAATACTTGCTATTATGGGCCTATTAGTTAGTCAGTAGAACGTGATCGTTACCATAAAGTGCATAGTGCTTCCTATGAACCGGCATATGCCTGGTCCATCTGAGTTACTACTCAACAGCCCAACATAGATATAAATAATAGTACTACAATATTGCCAATCTTACCCAGATATAATTGGTGTCAGTGTGAGTCTGTCTCATTCTCGTCGGTGTCGTCCATTGACGAGAAAAGAGAAGAAAGAGGAAATATAGGACCAGAGAGGAGTGACACACATAAAGATCGGTGGCAAAAGGTCACTAGATATGGTAATAAAAGGAAAACTCCCATATCTCCTCAGAAAGACAAGAGACCCAAGAATTCCACACTTGAGGTAATAAACTTATCACAACATATCCTTACAGATACTCAATGTGAGGTTCTGGGCCTTGGTCTCTCATTCTCTCCTTGCAATAACTTTGATTACTTTACAGCAGTAAAAGATTTGAATTTATTTGCACGAAAACTTATTTTGAAAAAACTACACTCTCGATCCATATCTGAGGGGACTCAGGTTTCTGAACAAGAGGCTGTCGCCATATTGGAAGAACTGGAAAATGAATCCATCAATCCCCCCACAGGTATGCCTCCTCCATCAATCTTTGCCAAATCAACCACGTTCCCCCCTATATCACTCTGTCCACAAGTGGAAATTTTTACCAATTTAGTAACTGCTGATTTAAAAACTATAAGCAATAGAAAGAAGAAAGACAATCTTACACAGGATCAGAGAAAAGCACTGCAAGAAATACGCAATTTGCAGGATGTGGTGATAAAACCTTCAGATAAAGGGGGGAACGTGGTTGTGTGGCCTATTGATAAATATGAAAAAGAGGCATTGAAACAGTTACGCAATAAAGAGACATACATTTTGCTTCCCCATAATCCATTACCGAAATTTATGAGAGAACTGATGGAGATCTTGGAGGAGTCCTTGTATCAGGGAACCATCAGTAAAAAAACATTTGATGGCCTGGTGGTGGAATGCCCTGTTCTGCCCACGTTCTACCTTCTCCCCAAGGTCCATAAGGACTCAGTGAATCCCCCGGGACGTCCGATTGTCTCTGGCATAGGAGGGCTATGTGACCCAGTATGTAAATACATAGATTATTACCTCAGGTCACAGGTAGAGACTCTGCCCTCTTATGTCAGGGACACGTCGGATGTCCTGAGGAGATTAGATGGTCTTTCCTTGGAGCCAGACATGTTACTGGTTACAGCAGACATCGAGACACTTTACACCTCAATCCATCATGATGATGGGATGGAGGCGGCGACCTTCTTTTTGGAGTCTAGTAACATCGATTTAGATGTGGTGGGCCTGGTGCTGAGGCTCTTGCGGTTCATCCTTACACATAATTGCTTTACCTTTAAGGACCGATACTACCTCCAGAGTCGCGGCACCGCGATGGGGACGGCGTGTGCGCCTTCGTATGCTAATTTGTTTTTGGGGTATTGGGAAAGAATGATTTTCGGAGACGCACACTCCGCCCCCCAAGTACTGGGGTGGTATCGTTACATTGATGATATTTTGTTTATTTGGCAAGGGTCTGTTGAAAATCTTCACAAGTTTATGCAGGATTTGAACCGCAACGGCCTCAACATCAGGCTTACCTACAATTTTGGTAGGGCTAATATGTCCTTTCTCGATGTCATGTTACAGATCCTGGATGACGGCTCCATAGGAACAGACGTCTTTAGAAAGGAAACATCAGTTAATGCATTGCTTCACGCCTCCTCTTCCCATAATAGCTCCACTATTGGAGCTATCCCTATAGGGCAGTTTTTAAGGATGAGGAGGATATGCTCTACTGAGGAAGCATTTGCTAAACAGTCCGTGGACCTTGGGGAGAGATTTAGATCACGTGGGTACAGTAACAGGAGCATAAAGAGAGGGTATATGAGGGCCAAAAATCAGAAAAGGTGTGACCTCCTATCACAAGTACCCAAAATAAAGAAGAAGGATGGGGGAACATTCAGGTATATATCCACATATAACCATCAGTGGGGAAAAATGAGGAGTATCCTGAGGAGACACTGGCCCATCTTAAGAACAGAACCCGTGTTGGCCAAATGTCTCCCAGAGCAGCCACTCATGACGGCAAGGAGGGCGAAAAACTTGAGAGATATCCTTGTTAAAAGTCATTACGTCCAAAAGACTCCATCTATTTTTGGTATGGGAAAGAGAAAATGGGGTTTTTTCCCATGTGGTGACTGCTTGGCGTGTAGAAACCATGTGAGGACACTGTCATTTGCCTCTGTTGATGGCAAAGAATTCAAAATCACAGATTACATCTCATGTAGTACCACATTTGTGATCTACATGGCCAAATGCACTTGTGGCCTATCGTATGTCGGACTGACCTCACGGGAATTGAGGGTCAGGACCCGTGAGCACATCAGGGACATTATGGCGGCAAAGGAGACAAATGACGATGTTCCCCTTAAGTCTATACCTAGACACTTTAAGCAGCACCACGGATGTAATCCAAAAGAGTTAAAAATCTTTGGGATAGATCATGTGAGGGGAGGAATTAGAGGAGGTGATTTGAAGAAAAAACTTGCACAACTGGAATGCTGATGGATAAGTGTACTAGGCACCATGGCCCCACACGGGCTTAATGAGCAGCTAAGTTTTATACCTTTCTTATAGGTCTATGGGTCAGGGTCCCTAAAATCTCCTGTATCTGGATTTTAACTTTTGTGTGTCTTTTATTTGTTTATAGTACCTGTAATGCACGTGTTTATCTTCATCATTGTATATTCGTCTGGGCCTGTGTGGGACATCTGGAGATCCGGACAGCTGCGCCTCCTGACGGATGGAAACATCGGAAAAGAATTATATGAGCAATCGATTCCTGTCATATGTCTAGTATATATACAATGAGAGTGTTTATGACAGTAGAATATTGGGCTGAGAGCTGTACTGTAGTTATGTCTATCTTTTTAATAGATACACTTCTTTGTGAATGTTTATTTTATTTAGGCTGTATATGTAGACCAGGATATGACCGATACTTTTGTGCCTATACAAATATCTAATGATGTGGATCCACATATATATTTTCGGTTATGGGATCTTGGTTACACATCATGGTTAAATGAGATAGAGTTTGTGTAAATGGCATAGGTTCGGTTATGTCATGGTCCTCTTTTAGCATTATTTTAGTAAAAACTTTGTAATATTTTTATATTTTCATTCTTATTGATATAGTGTCTCACATATATATATATTATGACATCTGGCTTAGTCCAGTGGAATGCACTTTTGGTTATTGTAGGATCGGTATGCACTCTTTGCACTTTATTCACATAGTAATCATATTGATATGGTGGGAGATTGAAGAGGGATATAATCCTTCTCCTTCCCATTTATTGCCTCCCCCCGTTATTATATTATGGTTTAGGTTCTTGTTCAAGTTAGTTCTGACACTTTCACAAAGATATACTTAACTTATTTCAGCTGCCCTTAGTGTTGCCCTTAGATAAAATGGCCGTAGGAGGACGTGCGCATGCGCGTCGCAATGGGGTAGGCCGACAATCATTCACCGGTGCTCAGTATCGGCGCAGCAGGAAATGACGTCTTGAGGGTTTTCCCTCTGCCTGCTTTCAGCGCCGGGAGCGCCGGGGATGATGTCGGCGTCCCGGATATGACGATGCGCATGCGCCAATCACGCTACACTATGGCTGCTGCAGCTGGTGGGATACCTTAAATACAGCCCAGGTCAGACACATAATTACGTCCCCCCGAGGAAGCCTATGCGAAACGCGCATCGGGGCTGCCGGACTCACACTGACACCAATTATATCTGGGTAAGATTGGCAATATTGTAGTACTATTATTTATATCTATGTTGGGCTGTTGAGTAGTAACTCAGATGGACCAGGCATATGCCGGTTCATAGGAAGCACTATGCACTTTATGGTAACGATCACGTTCTACTGACTAACTAATAGGCCCATAATAGCAAGTATTCTTTGCCTCCCTATACCCTTGGTGTTACTTGCAGTGTTGATTGTCTGCCGTACATGCACTATATGTGTACTTTGTCTGTTATTTATGTGATTTGATTATGTTTAATAAAAGTTGTTACATTTTACTTATGACTTTATGGGTATTTATACTCCGTAGTTGTTCTGTAGGATCTATGTATTAGTGGAGTTTCCCTGTTATCCTTCATGTCCATTGTAGGACATATTCCTGTTAGGAGTTTTTGCAATTGACATGCATCAGTGGTTGTTGTATTTAACACTGGTATGTCAGTTGGTTTGAGTCAAGAAGGAAGGGAGCAGGATGGTAGTATTACTCCATCCTGGGCCCTTTTCTGGTATAATGCCGTCCCATCCATGGCCACTTCAGTTTTTCACTAGCACATTTGAAATAAAATTATTCTTATCTTCCCCTGTTCCCATGACACCCATCTTCCTCCTCTATAGCCGGTGCACATGCCAGCACCTGACTTCAGCATGCCAGTATGGGCAAACATATGTCTGCTGTCAGACTCTGTTTGGCCAGCAGTGTGTTTTCCAGTGCAGGGTGTCGGCAGTTCTTGTATGGCATGGCACAAAGAGAGGTTCGCTTTTGAAATACGGTCAGAATTTAATATTTTCACAATTTCTAGTTTTTTCATGAACTCCACATTTACAGTAGAAGCAATAGACTGAAACATTGTCTATTGCATTGAAACATCTAAAAAGCATGTGCAAAGGTGGTTGTGATTGGAGGGTCAACTGTGACATCTGAGTTGTAGTCGATCCTGTGTAATTAACTGTGTGTATAAAGAGGTCACCGTGATCCTGCTTTTCATGACACATATATTTATGAAAATTCCTCAGTAAAGAACAGGATGTATGAGTCTAAAATAGCCCCACTGTGTAGTGTGCAAATTGTGAAATCGCAACTTCATTTTTAATACAGAGTGAATGCTAATGCAGTTAATCCAGAGGGAAAAAGTGGCTCTTTAGATGTACTTGGATGTACTTTTACTAGATATGAGCAAACGTGATCAGTTTTACTCGGATATCACTACAGAATCTGGGTGCTCGGACGTGCTCTTTCCACTACGAGCATTAGCTGGTTGCTTGATTTCAAGATTGAATCCCCGAACCTCATGTTTGGTGCCTGTTACACAACCAATATGCATGCGGGGATTGATTGCACGTCACTGTAATGCCTTCTCTATCTTGGAGGGAGAGAGTGCTTGTCCAGGAGTGTGTGAACAGTTTAACAAATCAGATTCCTGTAGTGTTGATACTGGTGCTGATGCTGAACCATCATACTTAGGCCGGTTTCACACGTCAGTGGCTCCGGTACGTGAGGTGACAGTTTCCTCACGTACCAGAGACACTGACACACGTAGACCCATAAACATCAATGCATCTGTTCAGATGTCATTGATTTTTTGCGGACCGTGTCTCCGTGTGCCAAACACGGAGACATGTCAGTGTTCGTGGGAGCGCACGGATTACACGGACCCAATAGAGTCAATGGGTCCGTGAAAAAAACACGGACCTCACACGGACGTTCTCCGTCTGGGGTCCGTGTGCGTGCAGGAGACAGCGCTACAGTAAGCGCTGTCCCCCCCACATGGTGCTGAAGCCGCAATTCATATGTTCCCTGCAGCAGCGTTTGCTGCAGAGAAAATTGGAATAGTGTTTAAAATAAAGATCTATCTGTCCGCCGCCCCCCCACCCCCTATGCGCCCCCCCGCTGTCCTGAAAATACTCACCCGCTCCCACGTTGGCTGTCACTCCTTCCTCTCTGCCCTGCGCCTCCTACTGTATGCGGTCACGTGGGGCCGCTCATTTACAATCATGAATAGTCGGCTCCGCCCCTATGGGAGGTGGAGCCACATATTCATGACTGTAAATGATCGGCCCCACGTGACCGCATACACTAGAAGCCGCGGCCAGAGCAGGAAGCAGCGAGGGAAGCGGGTAAGTATTTTCTGAACAGCGGGGGGGGGGGGCGCACAGGGGGTGGGAGGGCGGCGGACACGTAGATCTTTATTTTAAACACTGTTATTCATATTTTCTCTGCAGCAAACGCTGCTGCAGGGAACATATGAATCGCGGCTTCAGCACGATGCAGGGTACCACACGCATGGGTACCACACGCTCTGTGTGGTACCCACTCGCCATACGGGCGGCACACGTGTGCCGCACGTATGGCCTACGTGAGTTCCCAGGCACACGGACATGGATAACTCCGGTACCGATTTATTCCGGTACCGGAATTATCTGGACGTGTGGGACAGCACTTACAGTCATTGTAAGAGCTAATTTTGTGCTTTGCTATTTAGATCAGAAACAATCTGCATTTAGCATAGAAAGGCAGAGAGAATTTCAGGAGCAGGGAGAGTGTCTGAATAAAGTTTCTAGGCAGTGACTAGGGCTTTGCAATCATTTCCTACATATATAGCTGTGGTAGTTGACCACATTTTAATTTTTTCGGGGGAAAAAAATGGCTATATTGTCATCCATTGAGTATTAGGTTCTTTGTGGAACATTTCTGTGTTATAAAATACTCTGAAAAAGCCTCAGAACATTTTTCTGTATTCAATTACGCATCCATACACTTTTTATGTGGTCTGTGGTACATTTTTGTGTTACATAACAGTCCAAAAAAGTGTTGAAACAAAGATGGCAGAATCACGCAAGACTCTCAAGTCAGTTAATGGAGGAATATCGGAGCCAGAGTGAGGTGGTGCGACATTGGAGGTGAACAGATACTGTGGTCCAGAAGCAGCCGCTTTCTTGGAGACACCATGGCCCGAACAAAGGACTCAGCCTTCGCCACTGTTGCTCTTGCCTACTGCAGATGGGAGAGCCAGGATACAGGAACTGGTGAGTGGACTGCGGGGCCTTGGCTGGTCGGAAGAGACAAGGAGGCAAGCCTCAACCAGGGCTGAAGAAATGCTAGAGGGCCCTCTAGCCACAAGGTACCCACAGTTGGCATCTTTGGGCAAGGTTGTTAAGTACGACCGGCAGTGGAGATGGGGGCCATCTTAGAGTTTGGAACCAGTCATCACATGTAGTTCAACCAGAGAGCAGTAGAGATTAAACACTTGCATCGAAGGCTGCAAGAGCTGACAGCTGCAACCAGGATCACATTCCTCAAAATGGAGGAGCAACAACACTGGTATGTCAGTTGGTTTGAGTCAAGAAGGAAGGGAGCAGGATGAACCCTTCTAGGGAAATGAGCAGGCCTGGGAGAGGCATCTTGACATGGGGTTCCAACCACCCCCAAGAGATCATACTGTCCTTGGGGTTCCCCACCTCCTAAGATGAAGCAGGTGATGGTGCAAGTGACACAGGGGGCTGTCACCCATTTCTACATGTCAGGGTGGCACTAGCCAAAGCCGGGTCATTTGCAGCCCTGGCACTTAGGAATCAGGCTCCAGGAAGCAGGTGGAGGCAGCTCCCCCAGCCTCCCTAGGAAGGAGAAGAAGTGGATGCCTGAAGAGGGTGACTGTATTACCCTACCTGTAATTTTTTTCCTTGCTTTGCACTTTCTGCAAAGCTTTTATGAATGTAGTAGTACATCAACTACACTTTCAAAATATTAACATTCATATTTTCTTTCTGGATTCAGTTAGTCATCCATACAGTTTAATGTTCTTTGTTAAAATTACTGTGGGTTATAATGTTTAAAAAACGCTAGTCCTGATAAAGTTCCCAAAATATTTTTGTTCCAAAAATCTACTAATGTCATATATATAGTAGAACCTGCTTCATGTGAAATTCCATTGGTGTGAAATAAAAAACAAAATTGGCCTGGTGCGGGCGTAGAAATTTGGTTATTCAAAAATTGACTACTGTCGTGTATACTTTAGAACTTGATTTATGTGAAATTGTGTTGCCTTGAAATAAGAAACAAAATTGGACTACCCCAGGTGTACAATTTGGTTGTTCAAAAATTAACTATTGTCATATACAGTATATTGTTTGACTTGATGTTAGGCGTCGGGATTCTCCCACTGCACGGGATAGATCCCAAGCCTTATCTGCCTCTGCAATCTCCCATTCAGCTTCGGCCACCGCTGAGCATAGACGTCGGTCCCAGCATCTTGCTCAGGCTTGTGCTGTTCATTTGGTTACTGCAGGCTCTCAAGCCAAGCCCTTAGTAACCAGTGATATTCAGGTGCAGTCCAGCACTCTTGAGCCTAAGTCCAGAAATCACCTTACTGAGCATGTCCCTGATGTGGCTGCTTCGGATTGGCCTGCGGGCGATGTCACGGCTGGCTGGGCATGAGTGTTTGGGGTGGAGCCTAATGTTTAAAAGGCTCTCAAAGGGGCATGCCAGTGCGTTAGTATCATTTTATGTATGGCTATGTGAGAGAGTCTCTACCACCCTGTCTGCAAGTGTCGTGAGTCTATCTAAGCTTTGGGACTGTGCATGTAGGCAGGGCAGCTAGCGTCAGTGGGGGCAATTAGCCATTGGCTTAGCATCTGGTTCCTACATGTGTGTGGTTAGCGCAGCAGAGTTCCAAAGCAAGCACAACCCTGGTCAGAGTATTAAGCTCAGAGCATCTGTTCCGTTTCTGTGTGCGAGTGACACAGCTCAGCTGCCGAGCTTCTGTTCTGTTGCTATGTGCGAGTGACACAGCTCAGTTGCAGAGCTTCTCTTTTGTTTCTATATGCGAGTGACAAAGTTCTGTTGCAGAGCTTTTCTTTTGTTTTTGTGTGCAAGTAACACAGCTCAGTGCAGAGCAGCTCTTTCTTTTCTGTGTGCAAGTGACACAGCTCAATTGCAGAGCAGCTCTCGCCATTTGTTCCATCATTGTTTACTAGCAGCAGTTTTCCATCTCTTCACGGTGAACCCCAGGTTGTGATTGCGCTTTATTATTTATTCTATTTAGCACAATCCACCATCCCTAACACTTGGTTTGTGTGAAATTTGATTGGTTTGAAATAAAAAGCAAAAATTGTTCTGCTACAGGTGTACAATTCTGGTCCCTCGGTACTCAGTCCCCAGCTGCCACTATTTTTCCCATTGCATCCCCACATTGTACCAACTTGTGTCCAGGAACATCACCCGTGCCCTCACCAATGCTGTTACTGGAGTTTCCCACTTAATGACTGACAGATGGACAAGCACTTGTGGCCAGAGATGCAATATTTCCCTGACAACAAACTGGGTGAACATTGTGGAGGCTGGGACTGAGCCCCACCCTGGCTTGACACATGAGCTTTCATCACCGACGATTGCTTGCTCTACTTATATCAGCATTTCCTCCATCTCCTACACCAGTTCCTGCCCCCTCCTGCTCATCCTCATCCTCTATCTCCAATGTGCTATCTCAGAGCACTGCCTCAGCGAAGCGTCAACAGGCTCTGCTAAAGCTTAATTTGTCTAGGAGACAAACCGTACACCGTGTTAGAGTTATTGAAAGGAATAACAGACCAGACAGATTGATAGCTCTCACCACTGAGCCTAGAACCAGGGATGGTCATGTGGCATAATAGGCCTACCTAACCTGGTGGTGACTGTAAAGTTTGAAGCTCACAAACGTACCATGCTTGGCCCACGTGACTCGGTAGTTCAGCAGTTTCTGAAAACCTACCCAGATTTGCCAGAGCTTCTGGTCAAAGTACACCACGTCAGTGCCAATTTATGCAAGTCAGCTACAGCTGCCATCGCTCTGGCAGTAGAGCAGCACCACATGCAAATGCAAGCTCACCGACTGGTGTCCAATGTGACCACACACTGAAACTCCACACTGCACATGCTGGCAAGGCTTAGTGAGCAGCAATGGTCAGTTGTGGAATACCAGTTCCAACAGTAGGTATTCTGACCAGCCTCCACATATAACAACAGAAGAGTGTGCATGGATGTCTGACATTTGTGTAGTTCTCCAAGACTTTGTGTTCTCCACAAAGATGGTGAACAGCGATCATGCCATCATCAGTGAAATGATTCCACTTTTGTGCCTACTTAAACTTGTCAATTAAACATGAAGCTTTGCATGAGAACCAGGTGGAGAAAGAGGAAAATATGAGACAGTGAAACTTGTATACTACCCAGCCCAGCCTCATCTCATCTCATCTGCCTAGCAAATATTGGGTAACAATGAGTAGGTGGAGGCTGAGGAAGAAGAGGAGGAACAGGAGCTGGCTGATAGTGCAAAGGTGACTGGTACCCACACAAGCTTTGCCCCATCTTTCCTATGTGGATGGGCTGAGAAGGGGAATGTGGAGGAAGAAAGATGTGGAGGAAGAGGAGGAAATGAAGTGTAGTCATCATAGTGGAGACAGGAAAGTCTTGTCTGTAGGGACCTTGGCACATATGGCAGACTTCATATACCATTGCCTTTCCCATGACACTTGCGTTACATTCATCTTGGTCAAAAAAGAGTACTGGTTAATCAACCTGCTAGACCCACGCTACAAGGAGAACTTTGCTTCTCTTCTTCCTGAGACAGAGAGGTCTTCTAACATGGTGCTATACCAAAAATCCAATATGGAAAAATACAGATAGCAGCAGGGTGCAAGTTTCTTTGCCCAACCAATGAGGAGAGGCAAGAGAGACACACCCTAGGTACAGCAGAGGCAGGGATACACTGTCAAAGGCCTGTAAAAATTTTATGACACCCTCCCCGCGTCCATGCCCTGATATCTGGGTATTTTATACAAACATTATTAAGCATGGTCAAGCAATACCGGGCCAACAAAAACAGAGTACTCCCTAATTCCTCTGCGACCTTCAGCTATTGGGTTTCCAAGCTTAAAAACCTGGCATGAACTGTCCCTCTATGCTTTGGAGGTATAGTGCTGCCTTGTCACTAGTGTCTTGTATAAATGGGTTTTCAGTGCCACCGGGGGGGTCATAACAGATTGGTGCTTTTGCCTGTCAACAGAAATTGCTGACAGATTTACTCTGATAACAATGAACAAAGCCTTGATTAGGCCTGACTTTCACACACCACCAGAGGACAGCAGCATGTAAAGTGCTTTAATGTTCAATATTTGAATGAGGCCCTCCAGCTGTTACCTTCTAGGGATGACTGGATGACAATACTTACCATATATACTCGAGTATAAGCCGAGATTTTCTGCCCATTTTTTTAGGCATAAGTGCCTCTCTCAGTTTATACTCGAGTCATTGTCCCAGGGAGCTGGCGGGGGAGGGGGAGCGGCGGCTGTCACATCCTAGTCATCCACTCCTGGTGCGGTCTCTGCTTCTCAGATTATCTCTGACACCGGCAGCTTGTTCCTGTGTTCAGCGGTCACATGGTACCGCTCATTAAAGTAATGAATACGGATGCGATTCCACTCCCATAGGGGTGGATCGCATATTCATTACTTTAATGAGTGGTATCATGTGACCGCTGAACACAAGAACAAGCTGCCAGGACCAGAGACCATTGCATCGGAGAAGCAGGGACTCCTCCAGGAGGGTGAGAATGATGGGGGAGAGTGAGCCATGCAATATTCACCTGTCCCTATTCCACCGCCGGGCTCCATCTTCCACATCCTCTGGCTGTGATGTTCAGGTCAGAAGGCGCGATGATGTCGTTAGTGCGCACCCTCTGCCTGAACAGTCACTGCAGAGACCCAGAAGACACAGCGGTGCGCGGTGGTGGAATGGAGACATGTGAATATCGCAAGTGCCGGGGGCCTGTACGGCGAGAGGTGAGTATGTAATTTTTATTTTTAATCGCAGCAGCATATGGGGCATAATCTATGGAGCATCTTATGGGGCCATCAACCTTTGTGCAGCATTATATGGGGTATAATCTGTGGAGCATCTTATGGGGCCATCAGCCATTGTGCAGCATTATATGGGGCATAATAATCTATGGAGCATCTTATGGAGCCATCATTAACCTTTTATGCAGCATTATATGGGGCATATTTTAATATGGAGCATCTTATGGGGCCCATCATGAACTTTATGGAGCACTATATGGGGCATATTTTGTATGGAGCATCTTATGGGCCCCTTAATGAACTGTATGGAGCATTATATGGGGTTCCTGATTCAATATGGATATTCAAAAACACTTAACATACTGATTTCTCAATTAATTTTTTCTTTAATTGGTATCTATTTTTATTTTTGAAATTTACCAGTAGCTGCTGCATTTCCCACCCTAGGCTTATACTGGAGTCAATAAGTTTTCCCAGATATTTGTGGAAAAATTAGGGGTCTCGGCTTATACTCGGGTCTGCTTATACTGGAGTATATACGGTATATTTTTTTCCAGTCTTTGCACTTTTTGCAAAGCCTTTATGAGTGTAGAAGTACCAAAATTACACTTTCTTAATTTTTTTATGAGGCACTCTAGTTGGTGCCTTCAAGCTTATGTGGATGATCCTGCTTGTAATTTTTGGCAGGATTTGCACTTAGTACATAGCCCTCTACTACTACATGATAATTTGAACAGAATGTGTATGAGGACCTCTGTTATGTCTAATACATGGTGTGTCTGGGTCCCTTGGAGTCCCTAATTTTTGGCATTCTTTATAAATTACACTGAAATTTGCATTTTTTTTAATACAACAAATCTATTTTGGTTTGCTTAAATTATTTTTTTAAATCCTTTTTAAATTTTGCCTTATATACAGTACATGTCATTGTACAGGAAAAAATGTTTCCTTACAGCCCTTGTCCCCTGTAAAAAACAGGAAATAATAAACAACCATGATACTCACCTTATGTCTAATCCACCAATGCCCATGTCCTCTGGAAAAAAAAAATAAAATAAACAACCATATCCCTCACCTCTAGGAAGTGAATATAATCCATACTGTCCCACAATGATCCGGATGATTTGAATAGCAGTCACATCAGTGATGAGACAGCTATCCCTGTCAGCTGGAAAACACTGAGAGGAGTGTTTTCTCTTTTTACAGGGGACATGGGCATTGGTGGATTAGGCATAAGGTGAGTATCATGGTTGTTTAATATTGTTTTTCCTTTTTACAGGTGACACAACCTTCAATGGAATAGGTGTAAGGTGAGTATAACTGTGCTTTTCAATTTTTATTTCAAATAAATAAGTCTGTGTCTTTCTTTTAAAAAAGGATTTAATTCTGGCTGTGCCTTTTTTTTTACAGTCAAACTGTGGGGTTAGCAATGGGGCATTTTATAGACATCTCTCCATCACTAGCCTGGGGGCTTGATGTCAGCGGCCATAAAACAGCTGAAATCAACCCCACAGCTATTACCCCACTTGCATCTGCAACAGGGAAAGTGTGAAGATCCTGGAATTGGTGCATCTATTAGTTGCGCCTTTTCTGTGGTGGCTGTAGGCTGACATTTTTAGACTGTTAGGGAGGGGGCAATTTCCATGGCCCTTTACCAGCCTGAAAGTACCATCTCCCAGCTGTCTGCTTTAGCTTGGCTGGTTATAAAAAATGAGGGGGGACCCCACACCATTTTTTAAAATCTATTTAAGTAATTAGAAAAATAGATTAGGTTCCCTCTTCTTGAGAGACAGTTTCAATTTCAGCCCATAGTTGTCAATTTTGCCTGTGCTTGTTATCAAAAATAGAAGAGACCTCACATAATTTTTTATATTTACTTATTTATAGCACAGGTGCCGGCTGATGAATACTCTCATCAGCAGTGCCTACTCTCACTGTTATTGGAGACAGCAGCCGTAGGGTGATGAGAGTAGTACTCTCTCAACAGCTGACGCCTGTGGCCGGAGGCAAGTTTTTTACCGCTGGTCATAGACGCTGGCTCACACCGTCATCTTACAGAGTAGGAACCACAGCTCTCTGACAGGTGGTAATGATCTTACCGCTCATCAGAGCCCATGCTTGCAGAGCTGTCATGCAGATGACAGTGTGGCAAACAATGGATGTCCGGGTGTTATGATCTGGTGGCCTAGGAGCAGCATGGACGAGCTCTGGAGTAGGTGGCCTCTATACTGACCGCAGACCCTGAACTTAACACCGCAACTACTGTATAAGTAGCCGTGGGATGTTCCTGTAACTCCCTCGACACCTCGTCACAGCCGGAGGACTAATTACCCCTAAAGAAAGAAACAGGAAAACTATCTTGCCTCAGAGAAAATCCCCAAAGGAAAGACAGCCCCCCACAAATATTGACTGTGAGAGGAGAGGGAAATTACAAACGCAGACTGAAAACAGAATTAAGCAAAGGAGGCCACGCTACCTAGAAAGAAAAGACAGGACAGAGTACTGTGCGGTCAGTATTAAATAACTACAAAAATCCACCACAGAGAATACAAAATCTCCACACCTAACTAAAGGCATGGAGGGTAACTCTGCGACTCCAGAGCTTCCAGCTTGGCTGAATAAATCCTTACACAGACAAAGCTGGACAAGAAAAAACATAACAATTCACTGAACTATAAAGTCCACCGCATGTGGACTGCAAAAACAAAGCCAGGACTTATCTTTGATGATTTGGACAATCCAGCAGGAGAAACCAAGCAGAGATGTGAATCCTCCAGAAAAACAATGGGCAACTGGCACTCACTAAAGGGTGAAGCCAGACTAAATAGCCCCGTCCAAAGTGGAAGCACCTGATGACTGCTGTGAAGGACAAACAGCAGCACTACCACTTATAACCACCGGAGGGAGCCCAAGAGCAGAACCCACAACAGAATTCACAACATCCAGGCCTCCCATCAATCTGGTATCTAAACCAAAGTTTTTTTTAGATGATCAGCCGAATCTGCCAGACACAAACATCCATGAGTTAACCAATCACTATTAAGAATTGCTTGGTTCGAGTAACGAACATCAGGGTATTTTAGTGCTCCCTCATCTTTAACTTATACCTAGTGTTGAGCATTCCGATACCGCAAGTATCGGGTATCGGCTGATACTTGCGGTATCGGAATTCCGATACCGAGATCCGATACTTTTGTGGTATCGGGAATCGGAATCGGAAGTTCCCAGTGTATGGTTCCCAGGGTCTGAAGGAGAGGAAACTCTCCTTCAGGCCCTGGGATCCATATCCATGTAAAAAATAAAGAATTAAAATAAAAAATAGGGATATACTCACCCTCTGACGCGCCCTGGTAGTAACCGGCAGCCTGCTTTGCTTAAAATGAGTGCGTTCAGCACCTTCCATGACGTCACGGCTTCTGATTGGTCGCATGCCGCTCATGTGACCGCCACGCGACCAGTCACAAGCCGCGACGTCATTCTCAGGCCCTAAACTCCTCATTCTAGGAATTTAGGACCTGAGAATGATGTTGCGGCTTGTGATTGGTCGCGTGGCGGTCACATGAGCGGCACGCAACCAATCAGAAGCCGTGACGTCATGGAAGGTGCTGAACGCGCTCATTTTAAGCAAAGCAGGCTGCTGGTTAACAGCGGTAAGGTGCAGGGGCCTCCGGACGGGTGAGTATATCAATATTTTTTATTTTAATTCTTTATTTTACACATTAATATGGATCCCAGGGCCTGAAGGAGAGTTTCCTCTCCTTCAGACCCTGGGAACCATCAGGATACCTTCCGATACTTGGTGTCCCATTGACTTGTATTGGTATCAGGTATCGGTATCGGCGATATCCGATACTTTTCGGGTATCGGCCGATACTATCCGATACCGATACTTTCAAGTATCGGACGGTATCGCTCAACACTACTTATACCCAATTGTCAGATGAACTTGACAGACATTTCTTTTTTTCAATTACACTGACTATAACTGTAATTATATAAGGTTGTGAAAAAAAATAATTCTGAAAAAATGTTTTTAACATTTTTATAAATATTATATTTAACACAAAAGCCAATCAAATTGGTCATTTTGTGTTGATACATTTCCTTTAAATGGTTATCCCCTATCCTATATCTTGTCCTCCTGTCCTGTTGACTTCTGTCCACATTGTAACCATTTTTGGATCATAATGTAGACTTTGTTACTTAATTTTCAAACAGTTTGCATTTGTGTTAGTTATATGTAGAAATGCAACCATGCATGTATCGAAAGGTCATCATCAAGCATTCCAACCTGTTTTCCCATTTTTCTACACGGCATTTCTGGAGATGAAGGTATAGTCTCCGGAGTACTGAATTGTCTTGAGCATTTGTATTGAGATCTTTGAAGTGTAAGAGATGGAAAGACTTAACTATCTTGACTGGTGTATCTCTCTGTACAAGAGATTGAACTTTGTGTTTAGTGAAAACCCACTGTGCTTTGCTTTTCCAACTAAATTATCACATGCTGCTTGTTTTGTCAATGCCTAAAGGTATTTTCTTCTTCATAATGCTACTGTGTTGTGATGTCTTCAAGTTGGTTGGGTTTTTTGTTTTTTTTGTTATCATCCTTTTTATTGAGGGTAATCTGTGCCAAGGTGATGTGCACAATGAAATTCCATTACAAATTATTTTACCTATTTTTATTTTGTTCCTATCAGATACACTTGGGATATATTCATTTATTCTTCTGGAAGGAGCTAATTATCTGACTTTTCTGCAATTATCAAGAGCAGAATGAGAAATCCCACAGTGCAGTCTGAATAAATGTATGCAAAATTGAGCTCATTTATTTCTTTAGAAAATCAAAATAGAAATATGAAAAAAATAGTAACTGTATAATGGGAATTACAGCTATTATCATCAGGGAAATATAATATAGATTTAATGCAAAAATTAGAAGTAGCTTACTGCATGTATGTTCTTTATAGACTGAGTTCAATAATAGTACAGTATACCGTACTTTAAGACATTCATGACTATTATAACCAACGGTTAAGTCTTACTCCTTCATGGGTATGTTGGTCATAGAGCGTAAAAATCAGTGTCAGAAAATGTGTAGCTTACACACATTCCCAAAGTTAAACACGTTAGATGCTACAGTCAATAGTAAGCTTGTAGTCTAAGGGGTTAGACAGGATCGCAGAGGAACTTCTTCCTCTTATCAGTTGCTACATGCTTTGTTATTATAGCCAGGGATAAACAATTGCCCTAGTGTCTCCCATCTTACTTCTTCTATTAGACCCTGACAGTGTTTTATTTGAGTAATAAATCTCAACCAGGTTTTTAGTGTGATATTTAAAGTGAACGTGTCATGTCCTCAAATGCTGTTAACCTGCAGATATAGGATCAATCTGACAGTTAATAGTTTTACAATGATGTCTGGCCACCTTACCATGTCTACTGGGAGAATATAAACTTCCTGGATCTGACGACTTTCAGTATTACACTGCCATTATTGCACTGCTTTGTGAGTGGCGGTTCACTTTGCACAGATTTTCTGCAGAGTGAACTGTCTCTCAAAGTGCCAGGGCATGCTTAAAGCCATT
This sequence comes from Ranitomeya variabilis, assembly GCF_051348905.1. NCBI lineage: Eukaryota > Metazoa > Chordata > Amphibia > Anura > Dendrobatidae > Ranitomeya > Ranitomeya variabilis. Next base: position 1,123,185,649 of record NC_135232.1, on the reverse strand, counting down.
GCTCACTGTGTACTGAGTGCTGACTGTACCTTTAAAAATATAAAGATATTATTTAAAAAAAACAAACTTCTCCCCTTAACATTACCTTCCAATGTATAAAACTAAGAAAATAAAAAAATTAACATTTTTACTACCACATCCATATTAAACCACATCTATTAAAATCTAACATTATTTAACCTACTATTGCATTGAAAAAGTATAGTTCTGGAATTGAATTATTGTACACTGTAGGTAGACATTTTATTAAATATCAAATTTTCCATCTTCCAAAATACTTTGTTGTAAAAAAAAAAGAGTATTAAATTTTTTTTTTTAAATAAATAAATAGTGGAAATCATGGTGCTTTTTACAAGCCAGAAGAAAACACTGGAAGAAGGCTCAGTAGATATTATATTCTCCAATAGAGCAAAGACAAAATGTAAAGCGTTACTGCTTCATTTATCTATTGTGCATGCAGCCAGACTGGCAGTAGAAGAAGAACACAAAGCTATTAAGCTGCTATCTCCCCCAACTGCAGCTAAATGATGGGTGTGATAGAAGACTGTCTGTAAAATTCCATTGGATTCATTGGTAAAACCAACATATCCTTCTGCTGAATATTATACTACATTCTCGTGTTTTATATAAATTAACCAAAAGTAATGAATTATACATCTGAAAGTTCAAAAACTTCCTGATACACTTTGAATTACATTTATTAAAGGTTTTGATTCAATTTTTTTTTTTAAATCACAAAAGTCATAAATTATATCGCACATTGTTTTGGATAATATGCAACATCATTTTTTGTTATTTGCTACTGCTTTTCCCACTAGCCACTTTAAGGCTGCAATCAAAAGATTTGTCCCTCAAATTGTTTTGCCAAAAAAATAAAATAAAGTATAGCATTGCTTTGGTTTTCTAAAATTGCAACAAAAGCAATGCGGTTTTACTGCTGTCGTGAAACAAAAGACGCAATGAAACAGTGTGAACACAGCTTTAAAAAGTGAGTGGCAATGTGGATTTAGTAAGCTAAGTCATATTTACCAATTGAAACAGTCAAGAATAACAGCCAGGTGGGTCACACAGATCCCACCACTGCTACCAGCTTTTTTCAATTTTTGGATTCATGGCAGCTCTGGTTTCACTCTATTTTAAATTTAGCTTTTTTCCTTTCAGGACCAGTGGGGGTTAATGTCAGGTTTTCCCTCGCTGGCAATCTGCTGCAACTGAAGTTGCTGGGTCAGCTGATGTGGGTGGTAACCACTCCCACCATCCTTTAAATGGTCACTTGATGCATCAGCTGACTGTTGGTGGTTGAGTTTCTCTATGGAGACCAAAAAAAAGGGAAGAAAAAGCACTGCTGCAATACTATGCTATTTACCGGATTCCTGGGATAGCCTCTTTGGATTGCTTTTAGGATGGTGTTCAAGCATGTGGGTCCACTACTAGGGTTGAGCGACTTTCATTTTTTAAGATCGAGTCGGGTTTTGTGAAACCCGACTTTGTCCAGAGTCGAGTCGAGTGCAGTCGGCCGATTATCGCTAAAAGTCGGGGATCGACCGAAACACGAAACCCAATGCAAGTCAATGGGGAAGCATAGTCGGCAGTGAGTGGAGGCCAGGAAAACACCTACAGTGCCGATTTTAATGCCAAAAACATCCATTCTTGTTTCTGAAGCTTGTCAATCTTAATTAACTTTATAATAATAGTTGGGCATTGGAACTTGGGGGTAATTTGGCAAAAGTTGTGGGGGGTAGGGATGGTTCAAGGTTTTAGTGGGCCCAGGAAACGTGGACTACGTCACGGCGGTGGAGCAGGGAGAGGTAAGTATTTCAATGTTGCAAGTGCTGTGATCCTGAGCAAGCAGGGGGGGCCCACTCATTCGCATTGGCACTGGCACAGGGCCCCTCAAAGTACAGCGGTGTGTTTGCACGGCGGGGGCGCCGCCCACCAGCAGCGACACTTTTGCATACTCTGAGGGGCCCTGTGCCAGTGACGTCGCCAACGAGTATGCCCCCCCACCTGATGAAGGAACCTGCACTTTCATCTGCACCTTCCTCTTTGTCCCTGTGTAAGGTGGTATAACATGCGGGAAGGGGAACCTTACTTTCAGCAGGGTCAGATTCTGGCTGTGTAGAGTGCAAGGGGAATGTAGTGGTCTAGGTCAATGTACCAGCAGACTCATCTAGCAGTGGCTGAACAATGGGCAGGATGAGGAAGAAAGAGATATAGGGCCAAAGAATAAAGTAGGCTAAATGCAGTTCAAAATTGGTAACAGGACTAAACAGGCGGCATTGCTTTGTTCAGTGGAGTAGTAAACCCAGGAGCAGCAGACACTGTTTTAAGGGCCCAACCACACTAGTAGGCCAAATGCAGTTTAATATCTGCTACTGTAGGCCAAAAGCCAGAAGGTTGAAGCTCAGCTTTATTCACTTGGAGAAAAACACCAGGGAGGGGCAGACACTGTTAGTAGGCCGTAACCAAAGTTGAAGGCCAAATGCAGTTTAATATCTGATACTATAGGCCGAAAGCTAGAAGGTTGAAGCTCAGCTTTATTCAGTTGAGGAAAAACACCAGGGAGGGGCAGACACTGTTAGTAGGCCCTAACCACCAATTTTTTAAAAAACAGCACTTAATGAGAGCCAGAAGGTTGAAGCTCAGCTTTATCCAGTTGAGGAAAAACACCAGGGAGGGGCAGACACCGTTAGTAGGCCGTAACCAAAGTTGAAGGCCAAATGCAGTTTAATATCTGATACTATAGGCCGAAAGCCAGAAGGTTGAAGCTCAGCTTTATTCAGTTGAGGAAAAACACCAGGGAGGGGCAGACACTGTTAGTAGGCCGTAACCAAAGTTGAAGGCCAAATGCAGTTTAATATCTGATACTATAGGCCGAAAGCCAGAAGGTTGAAGCTCAGCTTTATTCAGTTGAGGAAAAACACCAGGGAGGGGCAGACACTGTTAGTAGGCCGTAACCAAAGTTGAAGGCCAAATGCAGTTTAATATCTGATACTATAGGCCGAAAGCCAGAAGGTTGAAGCTCAGCTTTATTCAGTTGAGGAAAAACACCAGGGAGGGGCAGACACCGTTAGTAGGCCCTAACCACCAATTTTTTTAAAAAACAGCACTTAATGAGAGCCAGAAGGTTGAAGCTCAGCTTTATTCAGTTGAGGAAAAACACCAGGGAGGGGCAGACACCGTTAGTAGGCCCTAACCACCAATTTTTTAAAAAACAGCACTTAATGAGAGCCAGAAGGTTGAAGCTCAGCTTTATTCAGTTGAGGAAAAACACCAGGGAGGGGCAGACACCGTTAGTAGGCCCTAACCACCAATTTTTTAAAAAACAGCACTTAATGAGAGCCAGAAGGTTGAAGCTCAGCTTTATTCAGTTGAGGAAAAACACCAGGGAGGGGCAGACACCGTTAGTAGGCCGTAACCAAATTTGAAGGCCAAATGCAGCTTAATATCTGATACTATAGGCCGAAAGCCAGAAGGTTGAAGCTCAGCTTTATTCAGTTGAGGAAAAACACCAGGGAGGGGCAGACACCGTTAGTAGGCCGTAACCAAAGTTGAAGGCCAAATGCAGTTTAATATCTGATACTATAGGCCAAAAGCCAGAAGGTTGAAGCTCAGCTTTATTCAGTTGAGGAAAAACACCAGGGAGGGGCAGACACCGTTAGTAGGCCGTAACCAAAGTTGAAGGCTAAATGCAGTTTAATATCTGATACTATAGGCCGAAAGCCAGAGGGTTGAAGCTCAGCTTTATTCAGTTGAGGAAAAACACCAGGGAGGGGCAGACACCGTTAGTAGGCCCTAACCACCAATTTTTTAAAAAACAGCACTTAATGAGAGCCAGACGGTTGAAGCTCAGCTTTATTCAGCTGAGGAAAGACACCAGGGAGGGGCAGACACCGTTAGTAGGCCGTAACCAAAGTTGAAGGCCAAATGCAGTTTAATATCTGATACTATAGGCCGAAAGCCAGAAGGTTGAAGCTCAGCTTTATTCAGTTGAGGAAAAACACCAGGGAGGGGCAGACACCGTTAGTAGGCCCTAACCACCAATTTTTTAAAAAACAGCACTTAATGAGAGCCAGAAGGTTGAAGCTCAGCTTTATTCAGTTGAGGAAAAACACCAGGGAGGGGCAGACACCGTTAGTAGGCCCTAACCACCAATTTTTTAAAAAACAGCACTTAATGAGAGCCAGAAGGTTGAAGCTCAGCTTTATTCAGTTGAGGAAAAACACCAGGGAGGGGCAGACACCGTTAGTAGGCCGTAACCAAAGTTGAAGGCCAAATGCAGTTTAATATCTGATACTATAGGCCGAAAGCCAGAAGGTTGAAGCTCAGCTTTATTCAGTTGAGGGAAAACACCAGGGAGGGGCAGACACCGTTAGTAGGCCCCAACCACCAATTTTTGGTTAAAAAAGCACTTAATGAGAGCCTGAAGGTTGAAGCTCAGATTTAGACAGTGGAGGACAATTTGAAATAGGGACTGCAGACAGACTTAGTAGGCTGTCCCCTGTGGACCATGCATCCACCACATTAACCCATTGTGCCGTAATGGACACGTAACCTTCCGTGGCCATGTCTACAGGTCTATGCGTCTGATGTCAGGTGCACCTTTGTACTCACAGATTGCCAGAGTGCATGGACAATGCGGTCTTTTACATGCTGGTGGAGGGTTGGGATGGCTTTTCTAGAAAAGAAGTGCCGACTGGATAGCTCGTAGCGTGGTACAGCGTAGTCCATCATGGCTTTATTAATATTAAATAAAATATATAAATAGGCTCTATGAACTTTTAAATAGGTTCCAGGGGTACACGGGCAGCATTGGTGTGGTCAGTGGAGGAGTATTGCAAGGAGTGACCGCAGACAGGCTAACGAAGGCTTAACATAACAAAAAATAGGCTCATGGCAGTTTTAAATCGGTTACATGGATACACAGGCAGCATTGTGGTCAGCGGAGTAGTATTGCAAGGAGTGACCGCAGACAGGCTATCGAAGGCCTAAAATAACAAAAAATAGGCTCATGGCATTTTTAAATAGGTTACATGGATACACAGGCAGCATTGTGGTCAGTGGAGGAGTATTGCAAGGAGGGACCGCAGACAGGCTAACGAAGGCCTAACATAACAAAAAATAGGCTCATGGCAGTTTTAAATCGGTTACATGGATACACAGGCAGCATTGTAGTCAGCGGAGGAGTATTGCAAGGAGTGACCGCAGACAGGCTAACGAAGGCCTAACATAACAAAAAATAGGCTCATGGCAGTTTTAAATCGGTTACATGGATACACAGGCAGCATTGTGGTCAGCGGAGGAGTATTGCAAGGAGTGACCGCAGACAGGCTAACAAAGGCCTAACATAACAAAAAATAGGCTCATGGCAGTTTTAAATCGGTTACATGGATACACAGGCAGCATTGTGGTCAGCGGAGGAGGATTGCAAGGAGTGTCTGACACAGTTAAAAAATAAATAGAAGTTAATGTCTCGCAAAACAACAACAAAAAAAAAGGTGGCATACTTAGGTACAGGGGTGGGCTCATCTGCTGAGTTTCTGACATAGTAATTTGGCAGTAACTTAGTATTTACTGGTGTCAATATAGGACACTGACCCAGACTACTTTAACTAGCATCATAGATGTCAACAAATTGGTATTGTCAGTGCCAGGCATTGAATGATGTCAGCGCATAGACTAAACATTGGTGGAGCTGTGTGAGATAATTTTGCACGTGGTAGAGCACAGTTTGAGCTGGGGGGGTGGGGGAACTCTCTTGTGGCCGGCGGTACCGTCCCAGGGCCCCTCATGTTACAACGGTGTGTCTGACGTTGGGTGCGCACCACCACCGCCAGAGACACTACATTGTACTATGAGGGACCCAGTGGCAGTGCCGTCGACCAAAAGCGGGCACACCCACCTCTTCAGACAAACAGCACTGTAACGGGTGCTTGCGACAAGTGGCGAGACCACGGCCCCGTGGGGGGAGTTTTCCCATTGGGGGGGTGTAAACATGTCGTATGCTGGACAAACAGCTGCTGCAAATTAAGAGATTGGAACACTCAGTAAGACCAGTCCACAAGCAAGACCTTTTTATAGGAAAGCTAGATGTCAGCCGGGAAAGGTGGGGCAAAATAATTTGAAATCCAGGAGTGGTTCATTTTAATGAAGGTGAGATCATCCACATTTTGGGTAGCCAGACGAGTCCTTTTTTCGGTTAATATTGAACCAGCAGCACTGAATACTCTTTCTGATAGCACACTAGCTGCTGGGCAAGCAAGCTCCTGCAATGCATATTCTGCCAATTCAGGCCAGGTGTCTAATTTGGATGCCCAGTAATCAGATGGGAATGATGCTTGAGGGAGATCATCGATAAGGGATGAAAAATAGTTAGTAACCATACTGGACAAATGTTGTCTCCGGTCACTTTGAATAGATGCTGCAGTACCTGTCCTGTCTGCGGTCATTGCAAAATCACTCCACAACCTGGTCAGAAAACCCCTCTGTCCAACGCCACTTCTGATCTGTGCACCTCTAACACCTCTGCCCTGTAGCCCCCTGCAGCTTGTGTGAGAACCATCACCGGCGCTGTGTGCTGGGAATGCCTGAATCAAACGGTCTACGAGAGTAGCTTGTTTGGTTGCTAATATTTGTTCGAGGTTCTCATGCGGCATAATATTTTGCAATTTGCCTTTATAGCGAGGGTCAAGGATGCAGGCCAACCAGTAATCATCATCGCTCATCATTTTAATAATGCGTGTGTCCTTTTTGAGGATACGTAAGGCATAATCCGCCATGTGGGCCAAAGTTCCAGTTGTCAAATCTGCGGTTGTGCTGGTTTGAGGGGCAGTTACAGGCAAATCTACGTCACTTGTCTCCCTTAAAAAAACAGAACCCGGCCTTGCAACGCCACTAATTTCTGTTAACCCAGGAGAAGCTTCCTCATTAAAAAAGTACTCATCCCCATCATCCTCCTCGTCCTCCTCCTCCTCTTCGCCCGCTACCGCGTCCTCTTCACGGCCCTGACCAGACAATGGCTGACTGTCATCAAGGCTTTCCTCTTCCTCGGCTGCAGACGCCTGCTCCTTTATGTGCGTCAAACTTTGCATCAGCAGACGCATTAGGGGGATGCTCATGCTTATTATGGCGTTGTCTGCACTAACCAGCTGTGTGCATTCCTCAAAACACTGAAGGACTTGACACAGGTCTTGTAGCTTCGACCACTGCACACCTGACAACTCCATGTCTGCCATCCAACTGCCTGCCCGTGTATCCTCCCACAAATACATAACAGCACGCCTCTGTTCGCACACTCTCTGAAGCATGTGCAGTGTGGAGTTCCACCTTGTTGCAACGTCGATGATTAGGCGATGCTGAGGAAGGTTCAAAGAACGCTGATAGTTCTGCATACGGCTGGAGTGTACGGGCGAATGGCGGATATGCGAGCAAAGTCTGCCCACTTTGAGGAGCAGGTCGGGTAACCCCGGATAACTTTTCAGGAAGCACTGCACCACCAGGTTTAAGGTGTGAGCCAGGGAAGGAATGTGTTTCAGTTGGGAAAGGGCTATGGCAGCCATGAAATTCCTTCCGTTATCACTCACTACCTTGCCTGCCTCAAGATGTACAGTGCCCAGCCATGACTGAGTTTCTTGGTGCAAGAACTCGGACAGAACTTCCGCAGTGTGTCTGTTGTCGCCCAAACACTTCATTGCCAATACAGCCTGCTGACGCTTGCCACTAGCTGTCCCATAATGGCACACCTGGTGTGCAACAGTGGCTGCTGCGGATGGAGTGGATGTGCGACTGCGGTCTGTGGACGAGCTCTCGTTTCTGCAGGAGGAGGAGGAAGAGGAGGAGGGGGGGCGAACGCCTACAGCCAACTCTTTCCTTGACCGTGGGCTAGGCAGAACTGTCCCAATATTGCTGTCCCCTGTGGACCCTGCATCCACCACATTCACCCAGTGTGCCGTGATGGACACGTAACGTCCCTGGCCATGCCTACTGGTCCAGGCATCTGTTGTCAGGTGCACCTTTGCAGTCACAGACTGCCTGAGTGCATGGACGATGCGGTCTTTAACATGCTGTTGGAGGGCTGGGATGGCTTTTCTAGAAAAGAAGTGCCGACTGGGTAGCTCGTAGCATGGTACAGCGTAGTCCATCAGCGCTTTGAAAGCTTCGCTTTCAACTAACCGGTAGGGCATAATCTCTAATGAGATTAGTCTAGCAATGTGGGCGTTCAAACCCTGTGTACTCGGATGCGCGGATGAGTACCACCTTTTCCTAACAAGAGTCTCATGTAAGGTGAGCTGGACTGGAGAGCTGGAGATCGTGGAACTAGCGGTGGTGCCGGTGGACATGGGTGAGTGACAGAGGGTTGGAGATGTTATTCTTGCCGGTGCCCTACATGCAGTGTTTCCTACTGCAAACCTGGTGATTCCCTGACTGCTTTGGCCTGGCGACGAAAGCTGCACACATACTGCAGATGGTGCGGGAAATGGTGGGTTTACAGTGAGGGAAGGGATGTAGCGTTGCTGACTAGCTTCATTGGCCGAGGGTGCTGCAACCTTTAGGGATGTTTGGTAGTTAGTCCAGGCTTGCAAATGCATGGTGGATAAATGTCTATGCATGCAACTTGTATTTAGACTTTTAAGATTCTGACCTCTGCTTAAGGTAGTTGAACATTTTTGACAGATGACTTTGCGCTGATCATTTGGATGTTGTTTAAAAAAATGCCAGACTGTACTCTTTCTACTATCGGATACCTTTTCAGGCATTGCAGACTGAGCTTCTTTAACCGGATGGCCACGCTGTCCTCCAACTGGATTTGGTTTTGCCAAGTGTTTTTGGCCAGATACGGGCCCGGCAGATGGAACCTGTTGTGATGTTGATGCCTGCTGTGGCTCCTCCTCCTCCACTTCAGAACTACTGCCGCCTGCACCCTGTTCCCCCAATGGCTGCCAATCGGGGTCAACAACTGGGTCATCTATGACCTCCTCTTCTATGTCGTGTGCAACTTCATCTGTGTCACCGTGTAAGCCGGTGGTATAGCGTTCGTGATGGGGCACCATAGTCTCCGCTGGTTTTGATTCTGCCTCAGTACACTGCGAGGGCAATGTTCTGGTCTGAGTCAAAGGAACAGCATAGTAATCTGGCTGTGGCTGTGCATCTGTGCACTCCATGTCCGATTCAACTTCTAATGGGCATGGCCTGTTAACTGTTTCACTGTCTAACCCAGGAACGGTATGTGTAAAGAGCTCCATGGAGTAACCTGTTGTGTCGACTGACGCATCCTTCACTGTTGTTCTGGGTGAAGGACACAAGGAAGCGACTTGTTCCTGACCGGGAGCATCCACTGACGATACACTGCTCTGACATTTGGCACTTTCCGAGGAGGAGGCGAAAGAGCTAAAGGCAGAGTCAGCAATGAAAGCCAATACTTGTTCCTCCTGCTCCGGCTTCAAAAGTGGTTTTCCTACTCCCAGAAAAGAGCGCGTTCGAGGCCTTGTGTAGCCAGACAACGAACCTGGCTCAACAACTCGAGACTTAGGTAATGTACTGCTTTTACCACAACCACCTGAAGCTCCACCACCACTACCATCACTACCAGCTGACAATGACCTCCCACGGCCACGACCTCTTCCACTAGACTTCCTCATTGTTTGCAAAACGTAACCAAAGTAACGGTATTTGTTACTGTAAAACAACTTATAAGGTGAACTAAAACTTCTGTAGGATTTATATATACCTTTACAGGTGCCTGACACTGAAAGGAAAATCAGGCCCAATGTTACACACTTGATTTTCTGTGCCCCAATAATTTGAGACAGATGGCACACACAGGACCGGCACTCAAGCAGAAATGCCAATCTTAATCTCCCACTATTTTTTTTTTCAGGGAGAATTTAAAAAAAAATAAATAAATATTACACACTAGGTTTTCTGTGGCACACAATGAGAGACAGATGCCACACACAGGACTGGCACAGAGGCAGACTTGCCAATCTTTATCTCCCAGACTCCCACTCTTATTTTTTTTTTTTTACAGGGAGAATTTACCCCCCCAAAAAAATGGTCCAGTATTACACAGTGGTTTTCGGTGGCACACAATGAGAGACAGATGCCACACACAGCAATGGCACAGAGGCAGACTTGCCAATATTTATCTCCCACTAATTATTTTTTTTGAAAAGGGAGAATTTACCCATTTAAAAAAAAATGGCCAAGTATTACACAGTGTTTTTTCGGTGGCACACAATGAGAGACAGATGCCACACACAGCAATGGCACAGAGGCAGACTTGCCAATATTTATCTCCCACTAATTATTTTTTTTTGAAAAGGGAGAATTTACCCCCCCCCCAAAAAAGGCCAAGTATTACACAGTGGTTTTCGGTGGCACACAATGAGAGACAGATGCCACACACAGCAATGGCACAGAGGCAGACTTGCCAATATTTATCTCCCACTAATTTTTTTTTTTGAAAAGGGAGAATTTACCCAAAAAAAAAAAAGGCCAAGTATTACACAGTGGTTTTCGGTGGCACACAATGAGAGACAGATGCCACACACAGCAATGGCACAGAGGCAGACTTGCCAATATTTATCTCCCACTAATTATTTTTTTTTGAAAAGGGAGAATTTCCCCCCCCCAAAAAAAAGGCCAAGTATTACACAGTGGTTTTTGGTGGCACACAATGAGAGACAGATGCCACACACAGCAATGGCACAGAGGCAGACTTGCCAATATTTATCTCCCACTAATTTTTTTTTTTTTGAAAAGGGAGAATTTACCCAAAAAAAATAAAAAGGCCAAGTATTACACAGTGGTTTTCGGTGGCACACAATGAGAGACAGATGCCACACACAGCAATGGCACAGAGGCAGACTTGCCAATATTTATCTCCCACTAATTATTTTTTTTTGAAAAGGGAGAATTTACCCCCCAAAAAAAGGAAATGGCAAAGTATTACATGGTGGTTTTCAGTGGCACACAATGAGAGACAGATGCCACACACAGCAATGGCACAGAGGCAGACTTGCCAATATTTATCTCCCACTAATTATTTTTTTTTGAAAAGGGAGAATTTACCCAAAAAAAAAAAAAGGCCAAGTATTACACAGTGGTTTTCGGTGGCACACAATGAGAGACAGATGCCACACACAGCAATGGCACAGAGGCAGACTTGCCAATATTTATCTCCCACTAATTTTTTTTTTTTTTTGAAAAGGGAGAATTTACCCAAAAAAAAAAAAAAAGGCCAAGTATTACACAGTGGTTTTCGGTGGCACACAATGAGAGACAGATGCCACACACAGCAATGGCACAGAGGCAGACTTGCCAATATTTATCTCCCACTAATTATTTTTTTTTGAAAAGGGAGAATTTACCCCCCCAAAAAAGAAATGGCAAAGTATTACACGGTGGTTTTCGGTGGCACACAATGAGGGACAGATGCCACACACAGCAATGGCACAGAGGCAGACTTGCCAATATTTATCTCCCACTAATTATTTTTTTTTGAAAAGGGAGAATTTACCCCCCCCCAAAAAAAAAGACAAAGTATTACACAGTGGTTTTCGGTGGCACACAATGAGAGACAGATGCCACACACAGCAATGGCACAGAGGCAGACTTGCCAATATTTATCTCCCACTAATTTTTTTTTTTTGAAAAGGGAGAATTTACCCCCCAAAAAATGAAATGGCAAAGTATTACATGGTGGTTTTCGGTGGCACACAATGAGGGACAGATGCCACACACAGCAATGGCACAGAGGCAGACTTGCCAATATTTATCTCCCACTAATTATTTTTTTTTGAAAAGGGAGAATTTACCCCCCCAAAAAAAAAGGCGAAGTATTACACAGTGGTTTTCGGTGGCACACAATGAGAGACAGATGCCACACACAGCAATGGCACAGAGGCAGACTTGCCAATATTTATCTCCCATTAATTTTTTTTTTTTTGAAAAGGGAGAATTTACCCCCCCCCCAAAAAAAAGGCCAAGTATTACACAGTGGTTTTCGGTGGCACACAATGAGAGACAGATGCCACACACAGAAATGGCACAGAGGCAGACTTGCCAATATTTATCTCCCTGCAGTAATGTCAGAAAATTATGGCAGGCAGCTATAAAAAGGACTGCTGCACACAAAAGTGTGGACAAACACACAAGATAGCTGTGCAGAAAGGAAGGAAAAACAGGATTTGTGCTTTGAAAAAAGCAGTTGGTTTGCACAGCTGTCATGATCTCAATGGCAAGAGATCATAGCATAGCCACTGTCATGATCTCAATGGCAAGAGATCATAGCATAAGCATATATAGGAACTAGCTCTTGGAAGATGGGAACTGAGCTGACCATGAACTAAACCTAACACACAACTAGCAGTGGCCGGGTAGCATGCCTACGTTGATTCTAGATGCCCAGCACCAGCCGGAGGACTAAATAATGCTAGCAGAGGAAAATATTAGTCCTAGCTCACCTCTAGAGAAATACCCCAAAAGGAGACAGAGGCCCCCCACATGTATTGGCGGTGAATTAAGATGAAATAACAAACGTAGTATGAAAATAGGTTTAGCAAATTTGAGGTCCACTTACTACATAGCAGAAGACAGAAAGGACACTTTCATGGTCAGCTAAAAACCCTAATCAAAACACCATCCAGAAATTACTTTAAAACTCTGGCATTAACTCATAACACCAGAGTGGCAATTCCTGTTCACAAGAGCTTTCCAGACACAGTAACGAAACTACAGCTGTGAACTGGAACCAAAATGCAAAAACAAACATGGACAAGAGTCCAACTTATCTAGTAGTTGTCTAGGAGCAGGAACAAGCACAGAGAGGCTTCTGATAACATTGTTGACCGGCAAGCAACTAACAGAGCAGCAAGGTTATATAGCGACTCCCACATCTTGATGGGAACAGGTGAACAGAGAAGATGAAGACACCAGTTCAATTCCACCAGTAGCCACCGGGGGAGCCCAGAATCCAAATTCACAACAGTACCCCCCCCTCAAGGAGGGGGCACCGAACCCTCACCAGAACCACCAGGGCGACCAGGATGGGCCCTATGAAAGGCACGAACCAGATCAGAGGCATGAACATCAGATGCATTCACCCAAGAATTATCCTCCTGGCCGTATCCCTTCCACTTGACCAGATACTGGAGTCTCCGTCTGGAAACACGAGAGTCTAAGATTTTCTCCACAACGTACTCCAACTCACCCTCAACCAACACCGGAGCAGGAGGCTCAACGGAAGGCACAACCGGTACCTCATACCTGCGCAATAATGACCGATGAAAAACGTTATGAATAGAAAAGGATGCAGGGAGGTCCAAACGGAAGGAAACAGGGTTAAGAATCTCCAATATCTTATACGGGCCAATGAACCGAGGCTTAAACTTAGGAGAAGAGACCCTCATAGGGACAAAACGAGAAGACAACCACACCAAATCCCCAACACAAAGCCGAGGACCAACACGACGGTGGCGGTTGGCAAAAAGCTGAGTCTTCTCCTGGGACAACCTCAAATTGTCCACCACCTGCCCCCAGATCTGATGCAATCTCTCCACCACAGCATCCACTCCAGGACAATCCGAAGATTCCACCTGACCAGAGGAAAATCGAGGATGAAACCCCGAATTACAGAAAAACGGGGACACCAAAGTGGCAGAGCTGGCCCGATTATTGAGAGCGAACTCCGCCAATGGCAAAAAAGCAACCCAATCATCCTGGTCAGCAGACACAAAACACCTCAGATATGTCTCCAGGGTCTGATTAATCCGCTCGGTCTGGCCATTCGTCTGAGGATGGAAAGCGGACGAAAAAGATAAATCTATGCCCATCCTAGCACAGAATGCCCGCCAAAATCTAGACACGAATTGGGTCCCTCTGTCAGAAACGATATTCTCAGGAATACCATGCAAACGAACAACATTTTGAAAAAACAGAGGAACCAACTCGGAAGAAGAAGGCAACTTGGGCAGAGGAACCAAATGGACCATCTTAGAGAAACGGTCACACACCACCCAGATGACAGACATCTTCTGAGAAACAGGCAGATCTGAAATAAAATCCATCGAGATGTGCGTCCAAGGCCTCTTAGGAATAGGCAAGGGCAACAACAATCCACTAGCCCGAGAACAACAAGGCTTGGCCCGAGCACAAACGTCACAAGACTGCACAAAGCCTCGCACATCTCGTGACAGGGAAGGCCACCAGAAGGACCTTGCCACCAAATCCCTGGTACCAAAAATGCCAGGATGACCTGCCAACGCAGAAGAATGAACCTCAGAGGTGACTCTACTGGTCCAATCATCAGGAACAAACAGTTTATCAGGTGGGCAACGATCAGGTCTATCCGCCTGAAACTCCTGCAAGGCCCGCCGCAGGTCTGGAGAAACGGCTGACAATACCACTCCATCCTTAAGGATACCTGTGGGCTCAGAATTACCAGGTGAGTCAGGCTCAAAACTCCTAGAAAGGGCATCCGCCTTAACATTCTTAGAACCCGGTAGGTATGACACCACAAAATTAAACCGAGAGAAAAATAATGACCAGCGCGCCTGTCTAGGATTCAGGCGCCTGGCGGTCTCAAGATAAATCAAATTTTTGTGGTCAGTCAATACCACCACCTGATGTCTGGCCCCCTCAAGCCAATGGCGCCACTCCTCAAAAGCCCACTTCATGGCCAAAAGCTCCCGATTCCCAACATCATAATTCCGCTCAGCGGGCGAAAATTTACGGGAAAAGAAGGCACAAGGCCTCATCACGGAGCAGTCAGAACTTTTCTGCGACAACACTGCCCCAGCTCCGATCTCAGAAGCGTCGACCTCAACCTGAAAAGGTAGAGCAACATCAGGCTGACGCAACACAGGGGCAGAGGAAAAACGGCGCTTAAGCTCCCGAAAGGCCTCCACAGCATCAGGGGACCAATCAGCAACATCAGCACCCTTCTTAGTCAAATCGGTCAATGGCTTAGCAATATCCGAAAAACCAGCAATAAATCGACGATAAAAGTTAGCAAAGCCCAAAAATTTCTGAAGACTCTTAAGAGAAGAGGGCTGCGTCCAATCACAAATAGCTTGAACCTTGACAGGATCCATTTCAGTGGAAGAGGGGGAAAAAATATATCCCAAAAAGGAAATCCTCTGTACCCCAAAAACACACTTAGAACCCTTCACACACAAAGAATTAGACCGCAAAACCTGAAAAACCCTCCTGACTTGCTGGACATGAGAGTCCCAGTCATCCGAAAAAATCAGAATATCATCCAGATACACAATCATAAATTTATCCAAATAATCGCGAAAAATATCATGCATAAAGGACTGGAAAACTGACGGAGCATTAGAAAGACCAAAAGGCATCACTAAATACTCAAAGTGGCCCTCGGGCGTATTAAATGCGGTTTTCCACTCATCCCCCTGCCTGATTCGCACCAAATTATACGCCCCACGAAGGTCAATCTTAGAGAACCACTTGGCCCCCTTTATGCGAGCAAACAAATCAGTCAGCAACGGCAATGGGTATTGATATTTAACAGTGATTTTATTCAAAAGCCGATAATCAATACATGGTCTCAAAGAGCCGTCTTTTTTTGACACAAAGAAAAAACCGGCTCCTAAGGGAGATGACGATGGACGAATATGTCCCTTTTCCAAGGACTCCTTTATATATTCTCGCATAGCAGCATGTTCAGGCACAGACAGATTAAATAAACGACCCTTTGGGTATTTACTACCCGGGATTAAATCTATGGCACAATCGCACTCTCGGTGCGGAGGTAACGAACCAAGCTTGGATTCTTCAAAGACGTCACGATAGTCAGACAGGAACTCAGGAATTTCAGAGGGAATAGATGATGAAATGGAAACCACAGGTACATCCCCATGAGCCCCCTTACATCCCCAGCTCAACACAGACATAGCTCTCCAGTCGAGGACTGGGTTGTGAGATTGGAGCCAAGGCAATCCTAGCACCAAATCATCATGTAGATTATACAGCACCAGAAAGCGAATAATCTCCTGGTGACCCGGATTAATACGCATAGTTACTTGTGTCCAGTATTGTGGTTTATTATTAGCCAATGGGGTGGAGTCAATCCCCTTCAGAGGAATAGGAGTCTCCAAAGGCTCTAAATCATACCCACAGCGTTTGGCAAAGGACCAATCCATAAGACTCAAAGCGGCGCCAGAGTCGACATAGGCGTCCGTGGTAATAGATGACAAAGAGCAAATCAGGGTCACAGATAGAATAAACTTAGACGGTAAGGTGCAAATGGAAACAGATTTACCAAGTTTTTTAGTGCGCTTAGAGCATGCTGATATAACATGAGTAGAATCACCACAATAGAAACACAACCCATTTTTCCGTCTAAAATTCTGCCGCTCACTTCGGGACAGAATTCTATCACACTGCATACTCTCTGGCGATTTCTCAGTGGACACCGCCAGATGGTGCACTGGTTTGCGTTCCCGCAAACGCCTATCGATCTGAATAGCCATTGTCATGGACTCATTCAGACCCGCAGGCACAGGGAACCCCACCATAACATCCTTAATGGCATCAGAGAGACCCTCTCTGAAAGTCGCCGCCAGGGCGCACTCATTCCACTGAGTAAGCACAGACCATTTACGGAATCTTTGGCAGTAAATTTCCGCTTCATCTTGCCCCTGAGATAGGGACATCAAAGTTTTTTCTGCCTGAAGCTCCAAATGAGGTTCGTCATAAAGCAACCCCAAGGCCAGAAAAAACGCATCCACATTGAGCAACGCAGGATCCCCTGGTGTCAATGAAAAAGCCCAGTCTTGAGGGTCGCCCCGGAGCAAGGAAATCACAATCCTGACCTGCTGTGCAGGGTCTCCGGCAGAGCGAGATTTCAGGGACAAAAATAATTTGCAATTATTTCGAAAATTCTGAAACCCAGATCTATTCCCCGAGAAAAATTCCGGCAAAGGAATTCTCGGCTCAGATTCAGGTGCATGACAAACAAAATCTTGCAAATTTTGTACCTTCGTGGCGAGATTATTCAAACCTGCAGTTACACTCTGAAGATCCATTACAAACAGGTGGACACAGAGCCATTCAAAGGAGAGAAAAAAAAAAAAAAAAAATTTCAGCAGACTACTTATTTCTCTCCTTTCTCAGCCAAGGATTTTAACCCTTTAGTGGGCCGGTCAAACTGTCATGATCTCAATGGCAAGAGATCATAGCATAGCCACTGTCATGATCTCAATGGCAAGAGATCATAGCATAAGCATATATAGGAACTAGCTCTTGGAAGATGGGAACTGAGCTGACCATGAACTAAACCTAACACACAACTAGCAGTGGCCGGGTAGCATGCCTACGTTGATTCTAGATGCCCAGCACCAGCCGGAGGACTAAATAATGCTAGCAGAGGAAAATATTAGTCCTAGCTCACCTCTAGAGAAATACCCCAAAAGGAGACAGAGGCCCCCCACATGTATTGGCGGTGAATTAAGATGAAATAACAAACGTAGTATGAAAATAGGTTTAGCAAATTTGAGGTCCACTTACTACATAGCAGAAGACAGAAAGGACACTTTCATGGTCAGCTAAAAACCCTAATCAAAACACCATCCAGAAATTACTTTAAAACTCTGGCATTAACTCATAACACCAGAGTGGCAATTCCTGTTCACAAGAGCTTTCCAGACACAGTAACGAAACTACAGCTGTGAACTGGAACCAAAATGCAAAAACAAACATGGACAAGAGTCCAACTTATCTAGTAGTTGTCTAGGAGCAGGAACAAGCACAGAGAGGCTTCTGATAACATTGTTGACCGGCAAGCAACTAACAGAGCAGCAAGGTTATATAGCGACTCCCACATCTTGATGGGAACAGGTGAACAGAGAAGATGAAGACACCAGTTCAATTCCACCAGTAGCCACCGGGGGAGCCCAGAATCCAAATTCACAACACACAGCGGCGTACACACAAAGCAACGCAGCTATCAGGGAGCCTTCTAGGGCAGCCCAATGAGCTACAGCGCTGAGGAAAAAAAAATGTAGCTTCTACTGTCCTGCAAACAAAAGGTGGTGTTGGACAGTGGAAATTGCTACAGCACAAGCGGTTTGTGGCTTTATGTACCCTGCCTATCACTATCCCTGCTTCCGAAGAAGCTGCAGCAACCTCTCCCTACGCTCAGATCAGCAGCAGTACGATGGCGGTCGGCGGGAACGCCCCTTTATAGCCCCTGTGACGCCGCAGAAAGCAAGCCAATCACTGCAATGCCCTTCTCTGAGATGGTGGGGACTGAGATCTATGTCATCACGCTGCCCACACTCTGCGTCCACCTTCATTGGCTGAGAAATGGCGCTTTTAGCGTCATTGAAACGCGACTTTGGCGCGAAAGTCGCGTACCGCATGGCAGACCCCACACAGGGATCGGCTCGGTTCCATGAGACGCCGACTTTGCCAAAAGTCGGCGACTTATGAAAATGAACGATCCGTTTCGCTCAACCCTATCCACTACTACTCGCTTTTTGCCTGAGGAGATCTTGGATTGATGGGCTGGGTTCCTGTGAAACAAGTTCATCAATATTCGTATATATGCACATTTTAGGTGGCCATATGTTTTCAGTTGTCGATAGGGAGTGTGGGTACCTGTGTCTGTGGCAGGTACTTGGTAGCCCACATTTTGCTTATATGAGTATTGTTTCTCAGGCTCCCCTTTTATATGGCTATTTTTTAAGTTAGGTTTATGGTTTTTGGCTCATGGGGCAGGGTTCCTTGGTCCATTTGACGGTTGGGTGTTCCTTTTGGCTCCGGCCATGTTTTTATGGACTTTCATTTCTATCAATCTTAGACAGTCAGACAGGTATTTGCGCACATGTGTCCCTCTGTGAGAAGTCATATATTAGTCTTGATAATCTTACCAGGTCGGTTACCTGGTTTTATCAGATTTCATGTATTCTATAGGTTTATATATATTTAATAAAGTTATTGTTATCATCATATTGTCTTTTTGGGCTTTACCCCCATTTGTTTTGGCTTCCTGCACTTATGGATGTATATGTAGGTATGGTTTTGGTTGTTGATTGCTGCGTGGGGTTGTTTGTTGTGTGCTACGTGTGTGTGGTGATTGATGTTTTTGCTCCATATCTCCGCTCTGGGCTGGAATGTACCACTTGATTGGAGTTATTTTTCTCCGCTCTCAAGATATTGGTCCTACTATATATATAGAGAGAGATAAGGTGGTTTCTGCTTGGATGCCAGCTTATTATTAGAACTTGCGGGTGGCTTTGCGGTTCAGGCGCTTATATTTACGCAAGTGCATTAGTATTACTTGCGTTCCATTATACGTAGGATTGTTCTTTTGCTCCTGAGCCGCGCAGGCGCTCACTGCACTTTGTGTTCCAGCTCATGCAGGCGCTGTTTGACTACAGGGCATTCATGCGCATTCCAGTACTTGGGTCATTTCTGGTTATATGCTCCAGTTCGCGCCGACCGGCTGTCAGGTAATTATCACCACAACAATTTAGTCACGGCAAACATGTTTCTCATCACTTCCCTGATGAAGCTCCACTTGTGGGAGCGATACCCGTGGGTTACTTCTGCCACCCTCCTTGGACTTTGATCCCTATCCTTTGCTCTCATCATATGCTACACTTCAGGTAATATAGCCCTTGGTTGTTCTTAGCCCTATGTGGTTTATTTTTTCCCCACATAGACACGCCTGGGATTCTCCATGAGCCATCTCATGGGGTTTATTTAATTTATCCCTTATTACATGTGGTCCTGCGCTTTGGACCATGGGGGACATTTTTGCTCCACATTGATATCAATTTAGGGTTTTTGTTTGCCTCATGAGCCAACAGGTTTAGGCTTTGTATAGGCTTTGCATATGTTATCATTATATTGGGCATGCATTATACGTCCTGAGGGGGGTTTGTTTGTGTGTATTCTGGTTTTAATTATGTTTTAATTGTTGTGATGTGTTCATGTTCATAATAAATATTTTTATACGTTGCCTTATTCATACTTGTGTGGTGTGCATATATTGCAGCAGTGCTTTTTCTTCCTTTTTTTGCATATTGTTATTACTGCTGACATTGCACCCCTACTTGCTTCATAAATACATACTGTTGTGCGCTGAGTTTTTTTCTATATATTCTCTATGGGGACCAGCCGTGCAGTTGCAGCTCTCTGGTGTCAGCTACTTCTGGTGTTTGGAGTCCTGTTTCTGTGTCATCTGCGGTGTTCAGCTTGGCAGCGGTGTCTGGAAGGTAAGTGTTGTGTTTATTCCTTGTCCCTTTCGTGTTTGTCACTGTCCCCTGTGTGGTACTATCTGCAGTGGTGAGGATAGCGCCCTTTGTCAGCCAATGCACTAGCCAGGGCAGTGCTAGGTGACAGTGTGGGACGAGGTTCCTGATGGTGGGGGTGAGGACCCATTTAGGGCATTAGGAGACTTCAGGGACAGGCTCAGGTTTGAGCTCAGGTGGTTACCATCGCCCATTTCCCTATCAGTAGTGCCTTACTCTCCCCATTTCCATCCCATTGTGTGTGTGTGTTGCGCCATGCGCTGACCATCCCTATTGGGTCGTGTCACATCGTGACATTATCACCAATTCATATTTTTTCCAGTGAACCTATGGCTCAAGCCCAGGCTTTTGCCCAGCTGATCCAGACCCTCACTGATGAGGTTAAGGAGCTGTGGTGTCAGGTTGTGCAGCAGCTTCAGCAGGTGTCAGGTTTCTGGGTCTCAGCTCATGTGCAGGCTCAACCGAAACCCAAGATATCTCTCCCTGACAGGCTCTCTGGAGGGAGACATACATTTTTGTTTTTTCAGGAGGTCCGTAAGGTAAATTTCAGGCTCCATCCTCGGTCTTCAGGGAGTAAAAAACAGCGTGTGGGGATTATAGTCTCCCTTCTCAAGGGTGATCCCCAATCCTGGACCTTCTCTCTGCCGACCGATTCACCATCTCTGCGGTCAGTGGATGAGTTTTTTGTGGCATTGGCGCTGGTGTATGGGGATCCTGATGGCAGAACCCTGACTAGACTCCGTAAGATCAAGCAAGAGGGCCAGCTGGCTGAGGAGTACTGCTCAGAGTTTAGGAGGTGGGCCACTGACATTTACTGGAACAACGCTACTCTTAGGAGTCATTTTTGTCAAGGTCTGCCACCTACACTACAGGATACTCTAGTGCAGTATGCTACTCCTGTGTCGTTGGAGACAATCCAATGTTCTCAACATCTGAATCAGTGTCCTGTTGAAGCGTTCATGGGCTCGATTTCCCTGAGGATGGTAAGGCGTCATTCTTGACTTCTCAATCCGGTTCAGCCGATGTAACTCTTCTATCACTCGGCCTTGGAAACAAGCACATTGATTGGAATTAATTCTCTTTGGACAATCATACACCCGGATGAAGTCTTGACAGATAGCTTGCGCAGCTGACTCGACAGACTGATCTCAGGTCGGAGTCACCACAGCGAATTTGGTAAAGTGGTCGGTCATCACCAGACAATGTTCACATCCGAGATGAGCTGAACCCACTGTCAAGTAGTCGATCATCAACAACTCTAAGGGGGAAGACGTCACAATGGTGCAAGTAGGTGCTCTCTGATTTAGCCAGTTTGCAGCTGCGACATCACTGACGGGCCTCAATCGAGTGTGATAGAATAGCTTCTGTAACCACTGTTACATCTTTTCCAGCCCAAAGTGAGCTCCTCTCTCATGGGCCTCCATGGCCACTATGCCATTCAACTTTTCTGGGAGGACTACTTGCCAGGTGATCACCAACTCTTGTATAACTGTACTTTACAATACAGCAAGCCATCTTTCAGTTGGAGCTTCTCCCACTGCCTGAGAATCTGCAGAGTCCCCGGAGGCAGAGCGCCTCTTTCACTTTGACTGGGAAGTCACTTCAAAGTCACCCACTGTCGCAACTAGGCAAGCTTCCTGCTGTAATTGTACCCAGTCATCCCGAGGTTGTCCCAGCACTTGTTCTCCCAATGCCTTCCCGATCTGTCCCTGCATTGCCGCCAATGTCGAGGAAATGTGCCAGAAGCCAGGAATCTCTTCTGCTTCCAACTCTTCATCTTGGTCGCATCCCAAGTCACTCATGGATCACTCAGGACACAGCGTCAGCATACGCATTCTTGGTTCCTTCTTTGCTCCAGGGCCCCCAGTTTTGCATTTTCTAGGTGGGCCAGGGGATTATTATCGGTGCGCACCAAGACTTCGGACCCCAACAAGTATTCAGAAAATTTTTTGGCCATTGCCCACACTAACGCCAGCAATTCCAACTTGAAGGAACTGTAATTGTCCGGGTTCCATTCTGAGTTATGGAGGGACCGGCTCATGTAGGCAATCACTTATTCCTTCCCTTCCTGCATTTGCGATAGCACAGCCATCAGACCATGGAGACTTCCATTGGTGTATTGAATGAAGGGCTGAGAAAAGCCTGAGTAGGCGAGTATTGGAACCTCAGTCAAAGCCATCTTCAAGGCTCGGAAGGCTTCCTCTTGGCTATCTCCCTACTAAATGATCTGATTCTTTGCCCCAGATGACACCCCTTTCAATAGTTCCAGCAGCGGATTAGCGATGGAAGTGAAATTCTTCATGAACATTTGGTAGTACTCTGTAAGCCCCAGGAAGGTCCGAACGTTCTTTACTGTCTTCAGGGTGGGCCTGTCCTGGACTACCGCTATCTTCTCATGTGCAGGTCTCACCCCTTCAGCGGAGACAACATGTCCCAGGTACTCGATTTGCTTATGGAAGAGGTGACATTTTTGAGGCTTCACTTTCAGGCCATGCTTCTGCAGTTGACTCAACACTTGCTCCAGCTGCCAGAGGTGCTCTTCAAAGGTGGCTGCATAGACAATGATATTGTCCAGGTAGAAAAGTGTTGCTTCAAAGTTCAGATCCACCAAACACCTTTCCATCAATTGTTGAAATGTGCCAGGAGCGTTACTCAGGCCGAAGGGCATCCGATTGAATTCAAACAATCCCATGGGCAGTATGAACGCTGTGTTCAGCCGGTATTGTTGAGCCATGTTCTGCTGGACAGACCCAGAGACAAGAAATACTTAGCCTTTCCCAAGACAGATAACGATTCCTCAATTCTGAGTAAGGGGTAAGAGCCTCGCACAGTACAGGCATTCAGACGCCTATAGTCGACAAAAAAATGCAGGGTCCCGTCTTTCTTCTGAACTAGGACAATGGGAGCTGCCTATGGGTTCTGGATCTCTCGTATGACTCCACTCTGCAGCCTATGTGCCAATATTTTTTTCACCTCCTTGTACATCTAAGGCGGTACCTGCCGGTATCTCTCCCGGATCGGTGTGGCACTTCCTGTGGGTATTTCAAGAAGTATAGCTGTAGTGCACCCGAAGTCATCTCCATGAGGGGCGAAGACATACTGCTAACACTCCAGTACAGCTTCCACCTGTTGCACCTGTTGCAGTGAGAGTCCCATCAATTCAGCCCACATCTGTTCCAAGATTCGGTGCCCCTCCTTCATACTTCCAGCTGAATGCTCTGGAGTCATTGTAACGGCTACAGTCCATGGATCTCTTTGTTTTACAGCCAGCTGAATGGCCTCCAGCTGCACCAATTCTTCCAGCATGCCCAGCACCTATGCCACTTCACTCTTTGGCAAGAGAGTAAGATTGTCTTCCACCAGATTGACACACCAAACCACCACGTTACCGTCATGGATGATGGCTAATGTCCAAGCAATGAGGACTCCCGAGGGTGTATGGTCCATTAAGGTCTACTGAACTTCCACCCCTTTGAGGGGTTTACAAGCTCGTATGGGCAGCGTGAGCACAGTCTGACCAGGCGATAAAACGAGTTTAACAATGGAAGGGACTATCACTTTTCCTAAGACTTTTCCTGCACTCGATGTTTCTTGGGCCTTGGCAACCCGTATTAATTGTTGAAACTATTTCCTCTGGGGAGTATATGGGCTCCATTGGTCCAGGAAAGCATCTGGTGACTCGCTGATCAAGAGAGTCCCTAGTTCTTTCAGCACATTCATCCCCAAAGTCACTGCAGGGCCATTGCCAGGGTCTCCGGCAGTCAACACAACTCCTTTCCAGCCCACATCTTTGCCGTACACTGTAATTTGCACCCATACCACCTCTGTGACGGGATGGATAACTGATTGGCTGCTGATAACTTGATCACTGGTCCCGATTTGGGCTGTGTTGCCTCAGGAGAATGACATTTAAAATATGTTTCTGGCATGTTGGTTACTTGGGAACCGGTATCAACTAGACAGCGGATGACTCCCCCATCCATTTCAGCCGATACAAGGGGACTCAGGGAAATTAAACTTTTGGGACTACTGCCTTCTCTCCTTCTTGGCTTCTCAGGCTCAGGGTGGCATCCCCCAGCCAAAATGCCCACTAGTTTTAGCGGATGCCAAGGTAGGGATCGCACCAGCGGGCATAGTGTCTGGCATTTCTAAACTTGAAACAAGTCGGAACCCATTCTGCACGGGGTTGTCCAATTCCCTGGCAATGTTCAATGGGCAAGCGGGACTCAGATTAAGTCCTGTCTCTAGGCATATTTGAAGCTGCAGTGGGGGCTCTTCTGAGGCTGGACCACTCTTCCCCCATTTCCCTTATTTCCTTCCAGATTTCTCAGGCCCACTCTGGTTCAGCCGTGGACGAGGTGGGTACCTCACTACTCTGGACCATCCCTGTCAAGGCTGCTGTCCCCTTCTCCTGCTCTCTCACGCGTGCTTCTGCCCCAATTTCTAGGAGGATCATATGTGGTTTGGCATGCAGGCGCTCCCGCAGAGCTTGCTTAAGCGACGAGTCACTGAAGCCCACCACAAACTGGTCCCTCAATATCACGTCAGGGGGCCCCACTCCTATTACCCCTACATCATTCCGTTGGGCGAAAAACATGTGCACCTATTGTAGCGTATTAATGTACTAATGCATTGCATCACTGACTCCCCCTCCCTCTGAACACAGGGGAACAACATCCGCAATACTCCAACATTGGTCTTTTTTCTAAAATCTGTAACACATTGTTCAAAGTGTCCCGTTCAGGGTGGCGAAACATTACAGTACATCTACCCTCATCGTCCATGGCCATCAGGGCAATCTCTGCCTGTGTAGCAGGGGTCACAGGATGCATCTCTAACATGCCTTTAACCTGCTCATCCAGTCTCACAGCATTAAATTACTCCCTGTGAGATTGCTAAGCATGACCCCCAGCAGTAAGCTACACTTCGGGGCACCCATGATAGATTGGTCTGCTGCCTCTGCATTTGTAGACTGCATCCTGCTGACTACACCAAATGTAAGCAGGTTGCGAGATGCAGTGACACCCGGTAGACAGAGCAGAGGTTAACAATATAACAATTTAATTAACACAAAGGAGAAAACTCCTTGCAGGGAGATAAATAGTTAAATTTGAAAAAAGAGCAAATGTAAAATGACAGCAGTCCAATTATCAACTTAAGGTTTCCTTATGGTCCTCTACCACAGATGATCATTTGAGGGTTGTAGTACTGGCAGCTAGTTGACTGAGAGGGATGAGGTTCCTGATGGGGGTTGGGGGAAAGACCCACTTTGGGCAATAGGAGAGTGCAGGGACAGGCTCAGGTTTGAGCTTAGGTGGTTACCATCCCCAGTTCCCTATCAATAGGGCCTTCCTCTCCCTATTTCCATCCCATTGTGTGTGTGTTGCGCCATCTACTGACCGTCCCCCATTGGGTTGTGTCACATCATGACAGGGGGTCACACAGATCCCACCGCTGTCACCAATTGTTAAGGATAACAGCTGGGGGTCACACAGATCCTACTGCTGCCACCAGGCAGTTTTTCTAAAAATATACAATGATAGTAAATATGAACAAAGCAATACAACATATCCAATTACATACAATAAAAGCAAAAGAGAATTACTAGAACTGAGGTTGCTCTTATCTTTATGGAGGGAAGAACTCTAATTAGGAAAATGGAACACTCTCACTGCAAACGTATGTGTTCCACAATGAACAAAGACAGAGAACCAAATTTTCACTTTTTTTTAGCTCCAGGCTACACCCATATACCCCCTAATTAGATCACATGGGGGATGATTGTGGGAGGTGCTAGTTCCTACAGAATTCCATGAGTTCCCCAACTTACAGGATATCTTCATCCCTGGAGGTCCCAGGCGATAGATATTGTTGTCATGTTCATCTATAGAAATGAAAGATGGCCTGGATTGCACCATCCACATGACCTTTCTTAAGTTGGAAGGGTTACAACGGCCTAATGGTGGAGTGAGTGAATATGCTATATTTTAGACTCTTTGATGCCAAAAAATATCCATAAATATTGGATTGATGCAGACCCCAATATTGATCACTGAGTACTGGCTCTAAAACTTCTAAGAAAATTCATTGATCAGAGGAAGCTTATGCATGAGAAACTGCCTCTCACTAAACAAATCTCTCTCATGCTGCCTTTTTCTCAAAGCATTATCTGCTATAATTACCTGGACAATGGAGATTAAAGTGTTAGCTCTTTTCCTCACTTCCCTATTAGTTTCTTCCCCCCTCCCCAGCTATAATTAATCATCACATGTGTTCAATGTGAGGGAGACATATCCCCTCCCTGGAGATGTCAGTACAGATTTATATTTTTCTCTAACACAGCAACTTTAAAATAAATTTGTGAAAAACTTGCAATTTTCACTACAAGTAGTGTTCTTGTGGAAAAAGTAGAAAATCAGTTCCAGACAGAAGAAAGCAAAAATGTATAGAATTTATCCCATATAGTGAGTATGCTGAGAAATTTGGTGGAAATAAAGGCAATGCAGCCAATAGTAAAATGGATTACAAACATTCCTTTTATGACAAATTTCCCGTATTCAAGAGAATAGGGGCTTACATGCATTGCGCTGGGCAATTCAGCTCCATTCAATCTTTACATCTGGCCACCTCCAGAGTTAATAAAAAGTTGATTGATGGGGGCGCCAGGTGTCGGATCCCCAGCAATCTAATAATGATGACTCATCCTTAGGACTTGTAAAGATGACAGTTTTTTCAGTCTGATTGCAATCCGGCCAAACTTGGAATCGCACTCAGACTGGCTAAGCCAGAACCTTCTCCACCTGACATGAGAGAGGGGTCGGCCAGGCCCATCACGCACAAATGATGATGTGCCAAAAGTGGATGGGCCAGAAGTGAAGCTTCTAAACTCGGAACTGGAAGCTGAAGTTTAGTATAGCTTTGAAAAAATATTATATTTTTATTAATATATTAGTATTAGATTATATTTAAAAAGATTATATTAGTAAATTCCATTACAAATACATTTTTAGTAAGTAGATAAGTCCTTTCCTTTAACTAAGACTTCTAAATGCAAGAAAATTGATTTGCAGGACCATGGTCCATCAGCCTGTCAGTATTTTGTGGTCACTGGTTGGGAGCCCTGCAACAAACAGCTTCCTACTTGCTTTTATATCGAGAGCTCCTCTTTGGATTAGCTGGTCTGGCATGACGTGTCAAAAGAGGATGTCATGTCGGACGCTGTTGCGCTCATTGGCGTCGGCTAGATTTTATCTAGCTGGTCCGGGGTTAATTTACCTGGTGCTCGGATTGGAAGCTGGGCCATGCCCACTGCCTTTAAATAGTTCTCCTGAACATTGGGCATCACCGATTATAGCTTCTGTCTTGTGCGTGGTTATCTCGGTCTGGAGTGGTGAGCTAAGTAGTTGAAGTATCGTTGCTGGTGGTGTATTTCCCTTTGTCTTATTTTCTCCTTCCCATATTTGTATTTGTTTTGCCCTTTGCATTCATAGTGTATTCCTGAGTGACTGCGGCGTGGTGCTTATTTTTCCGTTATCCTTGTCTGTGCTAACTGTGGGTATTGGAGTGTGGTCTCTTCACTGGTGGGGGGTGGTGGTTTCAGCCTAGGGTTGAAACAGGAGATAGGGTGAGGGTGGAGGCCCAGACATGCACACCATCAGTGTAAACTCTGGGAGAGGGTCAGTCAGGGTTTCCCTAGTCTGAGGGAAATCGCAGGGGCCTGGGTTATCAGCTCTTTCCTACCTAGGTCTCCCGTGACATTATAATCGGCCAACATTATTTCCATGGATCCCATGATATCCATAACCCGCCAGTTGGAGGCGCTGTCCCTACAGGTCACTGAGTTGAGGGGGGCAGTGCAGCAACAGGGACTAGCAGTATCTAATGTGCAAGCCAGAGTTACAGGTAAAATTGCTGAGCCTAGGTTTCCTTTGCCTGAAAAGTTTGCTGGGGAACGCAGCAAACTGTATTTCCATATGCGCCCGATCTCCTTCGGTAATGAGGCTCAGCGTGTGGGCCTGGTGTTGTCATTATTAAGCGGGGATCCCCAAGCATGGGCATTTTCTTTGCCATCTGATTCTGCTGCATTTAACTTTGTGGAGAGTTTTTTTTCTGTTCTTGGAAACATTTACGATGATCCTGACAGAATGGCTCAAGCAGAATCTAAGATACGCACTATTCGCCAGGGGGAGCGTGTTGCAGAGGATTACTGTTCTGAATTTCGCCGCTGGGCGGTCGACACTCAGTGGAATGATCCCGCACTGCGGAGTCACTTTATTCATGGAGTTTCTGATAGGGTTAAAAAAGCCCTCCTGATGTACGAGACTCCTGCTTCACTAGATTCTGCTATGAGTCTTGTTGTCCGCATTGATCGCCGTTTGCGTCAGGGGGATCATGAGACACCGCCTGTGGGAGAAGGTTTAGGTTCACGTGAGGTTGCTGCAGGTGAGCCCATGGAACCTATGCAAATCGCAGGGGTATCACATGTTAAGCATCGAGCCACTGTACTCAGGAAGCAGGGAGCCTGTTTTTACTGCGGTAAAACTGGTCATTTTATTAATATCTGTCCTCTGCTGTCAAAGAAAAACGCAATGGCGGAAAAACTTCTAAGCTCAGAGGGTGTGGAGGAGTCCAATCTGAGCTTATGTATATCCTCCATGATGGTTTCTCAGTGCATGCTCCCTGCCAAAGTTGTTGTCGCTGGCAGAGAGCTGCCAATCACTGTTTTTGTGGATAGTGGTTCTGCCACAAATCTCATTGATGAGGAGTTTGCGCGCACTGCTGGTTTTAGGATAAAAAAACTGCCTCATCCTATCCGCGTGGTCACCATCAATTCTGCTCCTCTCCCACAGGGGGAGATTACTGAGTTTGTGGCTGAGGTTAAACTCCACATTGGGGTTCTTCATTTCGAGCAGGTTACATGTAAGGTGCTCAAGAGTCTTCTGGCACAATAGGTTCTGGGTTTTCCATAGTTGTCTACACACAACCCAGTTATTGACTGGCAAACTCAGGACATTATTCAGTGGAGTGATTTCTGTCAGGAGAATTGCTTGACCACATGTGTTTCTGCTGTAACTTCAAGCATTCCTGAGTCACTTCTGGATTTTGTGGATGTGTTCTCTGAGAAGGGTTGTTCAGAGTTGCCACCACATCGCTCCTATGACTGTACTATCAGGTTTAAACCAGGGGCCAAATTGCCCAAAGCAAGGATGTTTTACATCTCCGGTCCGGAGAGACAAGCGCTTAAGGATTATATTGCTGAAAGTTTGAGCAAAGGGCACATCAGGCCTTCATCCTCACCAGTAGCAGCAGGTTTCTTCTTCGTTAAGAAGAAGCATGGTGGACTATGGCCGTGTCTGGATTTCAGGGAGTTAAACCAGATTACGGTTCGTGATCCATACCCTATGCCATTGATACCGGATTTGTTCAACCAGGTGGCTGGTGCTTGGTTTACCAAGCTTGACCTCAGGGGGGGCGTACAACCTCATAAGAGTCCGTCAAGGTGATGAGTGGAAGACGGCTTTTAATACCCCTGAGGGTCATTTTGAAAATTTGGTGATGCCATTTGGGTTGACAAACGCACCTGCAGTGTTTCAACATTTCATAAATGATGTGTTCTCGCATGTTTTGGGGAAATTCGTTATTGTGTACCTAGATGACATCCTCATATATTCTTGCGACCGTGATACTCATTTAGATCATGTCAGGCAGGTGTTACAGCTTCTCAGAGAGAATAAGCTATATGCTAAACTGGAGAAATGTGTATTTTCGGTACAGGAGTTGCCTTTCTTGGGCTATATTGTGTCTGCTTCTGGTTTTAAAATGGACGCCGCTAAGGTGCAAGCGGTGTTGCATTGGGAACGGCCTGATAACCTAAAAGTACTTCAGCGGTTCCTTGGGTTTTCTAACTACTATAGGAAGTTTATCAAGGATTTTTCTATCATTGCAAAACTGCTAACTGACATGACTAAAAAGGGTACCAATTTCTCCGTTTGGCCTGAGGCTGCTGTGTGCGCATTTGAATCTCTTAAGAACAGGTTTGTTTCAGCTCCCATTCTTGTGCAGCCAGATGTATCGAAACCTTTTGTTGTAGAAGTCGATGCGTCTGAGGTTGGTATGGGGGCGGTGCTGTCACAAGGCTCATCCTTGAGCGGTTTGCGTCCATGCGCCTATTTTTCCAAGAAACTGTCGCCCGCCGAACGTAAGTACGATATCGGCAACAGAGAGTTGTTGGCAATCAAATTGGCCTTTGAGGAATGGCGACCCTTCTTGGAGGGGTCGGTTCATCAGGTTACTGTTATTACAGACTATAAGAATTTGCTTTATTTGGAGTCTGCCAAGCATCTGTCTCCCAGGCAGGCTCGCTGGGCATTGTTTTTCACGCTGTTCAACTTTGTTGTCACTTACAGACCTGGTTCTAAAAACACTAAGGCGGATGCTTTGTCCAGGTGCTTTCCAGGGGGAGAGCCTCGGGAAGATCCAGTACCCATCCTCCAAAAGGGTGTTGTGGTTTCGGCTCTCACTACCGAGGTTGAGGCTGAGATTGCCGAGGCCCAGGAGGAGGTACCACCAGAGCTTCCCATTAACAAAACGTTTGTACCGCTTCATCTCCGCTTAAAGGTTTTGGTGGAGCATCATAATGCTGTCCTGGCTGGCCATCCAGGGGTTAGGGGTACCTTGGAGTTGGTGTCACGTCGGTTTTGGTGGCCCAAGATCCTACTGGACGTGGTCTCATACGTGTCAGCTTGCACCACGTGCGCTAGGACTAAGACGCCCCACTCCCGTCCTGTTGGCACTCTACTTCCTCTCGAGGTACCTAGTAAGGCATGGATGGAAATCTCCATTGATTTTATCACTGACTTGCCCTCCTCAGCTGGGAACACGGTCATCTTGGTGATTGTTGATCGGTTCTCAAAAATGTTGCACTTTGTGTCTTTGCCTTCGTTGCCTAATGCTAAGACTCTGGCTCAGGTATTTGTGCAGGAGGTGGTCAGACTTCATGGGGTTCCGTCTGACATCGTTTCTGATAGGGGGTCTCAGTTTGTGCCAAAATTTTGGAAAGAATTTTGTTCACGGCTGGGGATCAAGTTGTCTCATTCTTCGGTGTTTCATCCTCAGTCAAATGGTCAGACTGAGCGTATGAACCAAAATTTAGAACAATACTTACGCTGCTTTGTTTCGGATAACCAGGAGGAGTGGTCGAAGTTCCTTCCTTTGGCTGAGTTTGCCATCAATAATCACCGTCAGGAGTCGTCTGAGGAGTCTCCGTTTTTTTGTGTTTACGGGCTTCATCCTCAATTTTGTACTTTGAGTCAGGGGGGCTCTTCCGGCGTCCCAGAGGAAGACCAGTTAGGAGCACAATTATCATCAGTCTGGAAGAGAGTTAAACAGCGCCTGTTGAGTGTGGGTGCTAGGTACAAACGTGTGGCTGACAGTAGGCGTGTGCCAGGTCCAGACCTGAGTGTGGATGACTGGGTGTGGTTATCCACAAAAAACATAAGACTCAAAATACCATCCCTTAAATTGGGTCCACGGTTTATTGGTCCATTTAGGGTCGCCGCTGTCATTAACCCAGTAGCGTACCGGTTGGAGCTTCCTACGGTGTATAAAATACACAACGTGTTCCACAGATCATTGTTAAAGAAGGTTGTGGGTCTTGTGGACGTGACACCAATGCCTTCTCCAGTCTTGGTGGATGGTAATTTGGAATTTGAAGTCTCCAAGGCGGTTGAATCTCGTGTAGTGCGCCGCACTTTACAGTACTTGGTACACTGGCGTGGTTATGGGCCTGAGGAGAGGTCCTGGGTACCAGCCTTGGATGTTCATGCGGATCGGCTGGTCAGGTTGTTTCATCGCTGCCATCCGGACAAGCTGGGTCCTATAAGCCGTGAGGGCCCTGGGGTCCCTCGTAGAAGGCGGGGTACTGTCATGTCGGACGCTGTTCAGACCAGGTCGTCCGACAGACAGCGGTAATTCCGCTTTTGTCCACTATGCGCTCATTGGCGTCAGCTAGATTTTATCTAGCTGGTCCGGGGTTAATTTACCTGGTGCTCGGATTGGAAGCTGGGCCATGCCCACTGCCTTTAAATAGTTCTCCTGAACATTGGGCATCGCCGATTATAGCTTCTGTCTTGTGCTTGGTTATCTCGGTCTGGAGTGGTGAGCTAAGTAGTTGGAGTATCGTCGCTGGTGGTGTATTTCCCTTTGTCCTATTTTCTCCTTCCCATATTTGTATTTGTTTTGCCCTTTGCATTCATAGTGTATTCCTGAGTGACTGCGGCGTGGTGCTTATTTTTCCGTTATCCTTGTCTGTGCTAACTGTGGGTATTGGAGTGTGGTCTCTTCACTGGTGGGGGGGTGGTGGTTTCAGCCTAGGGTTGAAACTAGAGATAGGGCGAGGGTGGAGGCCCAGACATGCACACCATCAGTGTAAACTCTGGGAGAGGGTCAGTCAGGGTTTCCCTAGTCTGAGGGAAATCGCAGGGGCCCGTGTTATCAGCTCTTTCCTACCTAGGTATCCCGTGACAGAGGAGTCATGGATGCAGGCAAATAGGAGGCAGTTTGCAGGGCTCTTAACCAGCGCTCATGGAATACAGACCTTGCCAATTTTTGTTGCAGAGCCAGAGCTATATTTCGAAGCTCCTGGCCCTTATGCAAAATGTTTAATAACGCCCCAACAGCATATTGATGTACAGTGGAATTGTACAAAACCATTGAAAGATAAATCATTCACGTCCCCCGTACATGTTAAGTCTAAAGCAACACAATCATGACTGACAGCAAAGTAAAGTGACTCATGTTTGGGTCTCGGGTTGCACCGCTTAAGGAATTCAGCTTAATTAACATATTTTCCTTTTTCAACATAAATTAGCAGGTTTTAACTCAAATGCAATTATCTCATTTATTCAAATAGACTGAGTCCCTTCCGCATTAAGGCACTGCTATACATGGGGGCAGGTTCTGCATCGGATTATGGAATCTGTACAGTAAATGCATGAGGTTCCGTTCATTAGCCAAACATCATGCTGAGAACTATGGATTCCTGGAAATGACTGCCAGTGTAAATGTATCACGAGTAATTAAAAGACCAGTCACCTAATTTACCTTCTAAATACGTCCAAGGTATCTGGGCGCAGTGTGAGAAACACGCTGACAAATTCCTTAGCCAGCATCCAGCTGCGTTGCTGTAATTATTACCTATATTCCAGGCGAGAAGCAATTGCAGGGGCGATTTACTAACTGTAATATTTCTAAATAAGTCACGCTGGATTTTAAACATTAATGATAAAAAAATTAGGAAAAACAACACAAAGGAAGAATGCTGCAAAGCTAAGCAAATCCAGCATGCTCAAAATCTCACAGGGCCTGGTTTGTCAAAGGTTGCGGACTGTAAGATGTTTCAATTGAGTACTAATTTAGCCCCAAAATTCTATGTATACATTCATCTGACTCCTCACCGATTTCACAGACTCAGCTCCTTGCAGTCTTTTTTCTCATCAATCCTCACCCTCGGGATACAGTTAGACAGCCATACAACACGGACAACGATCACATCGCAATGCCTCCTGACCCGAGCATGAGAGCTGCATATAAATAAATGCAAATATGAAGAAAAAGATAAACGGCACTGCCCAAGACAATTAATTATTAAGAAAAGCCGGTCTAGATAACGCCTGTAAGTCCAAGAACAGCCATATCTACAGAGATTACGGGTGCAACTCCATGAAAAAACAGTTGTATTCCATGAGGATGGGAGAAAGAATGGAATGCACTCATCAATCTTCCAAAAATAGCAGCTTTATTTAAATCTTCATGAGTAAAACTTCATAAGTAAAACTTCAGGGCCGGGGGTGAAGGAGTGGAGCTCGAGCGAGCAGGAGGAGACGATGGCCGTTTCGCACAGTGTTTGTGCTTCAACGGGTCTGCATGAGTGAGGGTTGGGTGGTGGACAGGATATGCCAACCAATGGACACTCCCCCCACGAACAAAACACCCACACCCTCCCACTTGCCAGAAAATACAGCCATTAAAACCATGTATAAAAACAACATTATCCAAAAAATACGAAAAGGAAAAAGAAAGAAAAAGAAGAACAGACGAAGAGAAAAAAACCAAATAAAAAGAACAATGCATCATGGAACCACTTATTTATCTACGCAAATATGAGGAAATTGTTAGCATTAGTAATATACTTTAGTACAAACACCTAGCTGCCCAACAATAACAAACAATAGAACAAAGGGACAACTATAAGAAAACACAAAAGAGCAATTATACGAAGACCAAATCTGAGAAAGACATTTACAAAAATATTGACATGTCCACTCTGTCATTAAAGCCGAGTGAACCCATTGCGCCAGTGCGCATAATCCATTTTGCCTCTTGCCTCAGGAGGAGATTGTCCCAATTACCTCCCCATACGGGGGAATTAACCCATTCAATACCTGCAAAGTCAATACTGCAGGATTGCCCTCATGTATGTCCTTAATGTGTGCAATTAACCTAGGGACACCTTTGCCAGTAGCCACCCTCTTGCAATGCTCATGAAATCTGACATATAGTGGGCGAATAGTTTTCCCTATATAGAAGTACCTGTAGGGACAAAAAATAACATATACAACATAGTCAGTTTTACACGTTATGAACTCATTAACATAATGGTCCGTACCTCCCATGTGTAACCGCCGCTCCGTAATATGTTGATTGCAAAATGTGCAGTGTCTACATTTAAAATTTCCTTTAGGAATACCGGAACTTAGCCAATTGTTATTATTATGGTTCACTATCCGGTTCCTAACTAATTTGTCTCTCAAACGCATGCTACGTTTATTGGCTATCAAAGGACCTCTGGCTACGATATCAGCTAAGTCCCTATCGCGTTCTAATACATGCCAATTTTTTCTAATCGATGAACATATATGTTTATCCATAGCACTGAAACGAAAACAGAAAGCAAACCTTCTGTCTTTATTTCTGTTCATATTTTTATATGGTGCACTTTTAACATTTATTAAGTCCTCGTCTTCCCCTATCACTACCCTGTCCAGGGCTGATTGAACCAAATTTTCGGGGTACCCCCTCTGTTTAAATCTATTTTTCATCTCAGTCAACTGCCTAAGAAAACCCTCATTTGTATTATTTGCTCTCTTAACCCTGAGGAATTGACTATAGGGTAGCGCACTCTTTACATGTCGAGGGTGATAACTGTCAAAATGTAACAACGCATTGGTAGCAACTGGTTTCCGATACGAAGAGGTGCAAACAGTCCCCTCGTTAATTTCTACTAATATATCCAAAAAAAACAAAGATTGTCCCCCAAAAACAGATGTAAAAGACATGTTCATATCATTGTTCTTATTCAAAAAGGCCACAAAATCATTAAACAATTCTTCTGTACCGTCCCAGACAATAACTGTGTCGTCGACATACCTAAAAAATAATTTGATGTGTTTCAGATACCGTAGATATTATTGTCAGACTAAATATATCTTTCTTCAAAAAGTCCTAAATACAAATTAGCAAAAGTACATGCTACTGGCATACCCATAGCAGTGCCCACTTCTTGTATGTACCACCTATCCAAAAAAGTGAAGGCATTATGGGTTAAAATAAAATTTAAACTGCCGCATACAAAATCAATAAAGTTTGAACTATTGCCGGTGGATCCCAATATTTGTTTATTAGCATCAACACCTATTTCATGCGGATTATTGGTATAAAGACTTTCAACGTCGATTGACGCCAAAGAAAAACCCTGTTGCCACTCAAAATTACGTATATTATTCAGAAAAACATTAGTATCCTTTAAATAGGACGGTACATCTTTAAGTAAGGGGTACAGTAACCAATCCATATACTGGGATAAGGGCTCAGTTAATGAGCCCGTCCCAAAAACGATGGGTCGCCCTGGTGGATGATCTATAGATTTGTGGACCTTTGGAATACAGTACCATTGTGGTTTAATGGGGTAATCAGGTAGTAACTTTTCGGCTTTTTTCTGGGAAATCACACCACACTCTACCTGTCTCCTTAAAAAAGACCTTAGTTCAATTTTATGTTTATTTGTGGGGTCACCCGACAAAGATTTATATGTCTTAACATCTGAAAGTTGTTTCAAAGCTTCAGTTATGTACATTGACCTAGGGAGCAAAACAATTTTGCCCCCTTTGTCAGCTGGTCTTATTATTGTATCGTCCCATGCTTTTATTTTTTGCATAGCTCTAATCTTTGTGGGTGCCAAGTTAGAAGGGGCCCTATCATATATCAAAGCTTCGACATCTCTAATTACCTGAGCTTCAAATAAATCGATCAAATTCCCAGGTGAAGTGGGGGCATGTATTTGGATGTAACTCCCCCAATAAAAGGCTCTGTTAGTGGGGTATCGCTATTATCACGCCTACTTGAGCTGTCTGGTATAGTCAATAGCAACTCTGCATCTTCTTTTACATCTGCCAATGCCCCCGTACCAGCCATAAAGCCCAATGAACCAATCCGACATGGATTTTCACCTTCTGGGACCATAGTAGATTGGAGTTGGTGCATAAATGCTTTATGTAAATGAATTTTTCTAATAGGTTTAAGCAAGTCAATCTTAAATTTTGTGAGATCGAAATCTTGTGGGATACTATAACCTAAGCCCTTTGAAAACAGTGAATAGTGTGCTTCAGTCAAAGTATGTGTGGTAAGGTTAAGCACCGCATCTTCGATAGGGACTGCTAATACCGCCGTGTCCAAGCCACATGTTTCCGTTTCTGTGGACGGCTTCCTGCGTTTCTTCTTTCTTCCCCTCCTGGTTTTTCACCTAAAGAGAATAGTATACCGTTGCTGTTCGGTGTTTCCATCAATGACTGCTCACAGGAACTCGTGGAAGCAGTAGCCCCCTCACTCAGGCTTGAATCAGACTCTGTAGTTAAATAATCATTTTTCTTTTTGATTTTTACCCTTAAAAGAACATTTCTTCTCTGCCACCTGCTGATGTTAGAGCCTGTGGCATTATCCTCATATCTGGCCTTTTTTTTACTCCAAGAAAAAATATGTCCCGTTTCAAAATCCGTTTTATCACGTATAAAATTGTCCCTTTTCTTTTGTTTAATATCGGCTTGCATAGGAATTAGTTTACTGTCCAACTTTTTATTGAAATTATTCCATTGACTTTCCGTCAACCGATTTTTCAATTCCTCTTGCGTTTTAGTAAGTTCCATATTTACAGTGTCATAATTGCGTAAATTAGTTTTTAATACCAAGTCCAATAATTCCTTAGAACTAGAGTTGAGCGACTTTTGCTTTTTTAGGATCGAGTCAGGTTTCGCGAAACCCGACTTTGGCAAAAGTCGGGTCGGATGAAATCGTCCGATTATTGCGAAAAGTCGGGGATACGACCGAAACACGAAACCCATTGCAAGTCAATGGGGAATCAAAGTGGGCAGTGAGTGGAGGACAGGAAAACACCTACAGTGCCCATTTTAATGCCAAAAACATCAATTCTTGTTACTGAAGCTTGTCAATCTTAATTTACCTTATAACAAAAGTTAGGGATTGGAAATTGAGGGTCATTTGGCTAAGTTTTTCATGGCCCATGAAACGCGGACTACGTCACAGCGGTGGAGCAGGGAGAGGTAAGTATTTCACCTTTACAAGTGCTGTGATCCTGATCAAGTAGGGGGCCCACTCGTTCGCATTGGCACTGGCACAGGGCCCCTCAAAGTACGGCGGTGTGTTTGCACAGCGGGGGTGCCTCCCACCGGCAGCAACACTTTTGCATACTCTGAGGGGCCCTGTGCCAGTGACGTCGCCAACGAGTATGCCCCCCCACCTGACGAAGGAACCTGCACTTTCATCTGCACCTTCCTCATTGTCCTTGTGTAAGGTGGTATAGTATGCGGGAAGGGGAACCTGACTTTCAGCAGGGTCAGATTGTGGCTGTGTAGCATGCAAGGGGATTGTAGTGGTCTGGGTCAATGTACCACAAGACTCATCTAGCACTGGCTGGGCAATGGGCAGGATGAGCAGGAAACACAGATATAGGCCCAAATAATAAAGTGGGCTAAATGCAGTTCAAAATTGGTAACAGGACTAACCAGGCGGAATTGCTTTGTTCAGTGGAGTAGAAAACCCAGGAGCGGCAGACACCGTTTTAAGGGCCCAACCACACTAGTAGGCCCAATGCAGTTTAATATTACAAATATAGGCCGAAATCCTGAAGATTGAAGCTCAGGAAAATAACACAGGACAACACCAAGGTGCGGCAGACACCGTTACTAGGCCCAACCAAAGTAGTAGGCCAAATGCAGTTTAATCTTTAAAATGTAGGCCGCAAGCCTGAAGACTGAAGCTCAGGAAAACAAAACAGGAGAAAACCCAGGAGCGGCAGACACCATTTTAAGGGCCCAACCACACTAGTAGGCCCAATGCACTTTAATATTACAAATATAGGCCAAAAGCCTGAAGATTGAAGCTCTGAAAAATAACACAGGACAACACCAAGGTGCGGCAGACACCGTTACTAGGCTCAACCAAAGTAGTAGGCCAAATGCAGTGTTATCTTACCAACAACTTAATGAGAACCTGAAGATTGAAACTCAGCTTTGTTCAGTGGAGGACAACACCAGGGAGCGGCAGACACCGTTAGTAGGCCCAATCCAACTAGTATCCCAAATCCAGTTTCATATTTCAAATATAGGCCGAAAGCCTGAAGATTGAAGCTCAGGAAAAAAAACCAGGAGAACACCTTGGAGCGGCAGACACCGTTGGTAGGCCCCAACCAAACTAGTAGGCCAACTGCAGTGTTATTTTAACAACAACTTAATGAGAGCCTGAAGATTGAAGCTCAGGCAAGTAAACCTGGAGAACACCTTGGAGCGGCAGACACCGTTGGTAGGCCCCAACCAAACGAGTAGGCCAATTGTAGTGTTGTATTACCAACTACTTAATGAGAGCCTGAAGATTGAAGCTCAGGAAAACAAAACAGGAGAAAACCCAGGAGCGGCAGACATCGTTTTAAGGGCCCAACCACACTACTAGGCCCAATGCAGTTTAATATTAAACATATGGGCCGAAAGCCCGAAGATTGAAGCTCAAGAAAAAAAACCTGGAGAACACCAAGGAGCGGCAGACACCGTTAGTAGGCCCAACCCAAGTATTAGCCCCAATGCAGTTTTCAAATTCCTATAGGCTGAAAACCTGACAATTGAAGCTCAGCTTTTTTCTGAGGAGGACAGCTGTATTGAGTGGCGCAGACAGACACAGGTAGTAGGACTTAAACCAAAAAGTTGGCTCAATGCAATTTAAAAAAGGTTACAGGGGTACACAGGCAGCATTGGTGTGGTCAGCGGAGGATGATTGGAAGGAGTGGCACAGACTTACTAGGCCTAAAATAAAAAAAGTAGGCTCTATGCAGTTTTAAATAGATTACAGGGGTACACAGGCAGCATTGGTGTGGTCAGCGGAGGACAATTGCAAGGAGGGACTGCAGACAGACTTACTAGGCCTAAAATAAAAAAGTAGGCTCTATGCAGGTTTAAATAGGTTACAGGGGTACACAGGCAGCATTGGTGTGGTCAGCAGAGGACGATTGCACCGAGGGGCAGACACAGTTAGTAGGGCCAAAAAAGTAATAGGCAAAATGCAGTTAAAAATAGGTTACAGGAGTACGCAGGCGGCCTAGCTTTGTTCAGTGGAGGACAACTGTAAGGAGTGTCTGACACAGTTAGTAGGCCAAAATAATAAAGTGAGGTTAATGTCTTGCAAAAAAAAAATTTCACAAATAAACAGGTGGCATACCTAGGTACAGGGGTGGGCTCCTCTGCTGACTTGCAGACAGTGGTAGTTGGCGCAAAGTATTAACTGGTGTAAATGTAGGACAGGGCCCCTGAATATTTTTACTAGCAATAAGCATGTCAACAAATTAGTATTGGCAGTGCCATTGAAGGATTTAACAGCACAGACTAAACAGTGGTGGAGCAGTGAGAGGTAATTTTGCAAGTGGTAGAGCACTGTTTGAGCTGGGGGGGGAACACTCTCTCGTGGGCGGCGGTACTGGCCCAGGGCCCCTCATGTTATGACGGTGTGTCTGACATTGGGTGTGCACCACCACCGCCAGAGACACAACATTGTACTATGAGGGACCCTGTGCCAGTGCCGTCGCCCAAAAGTGGGCACACCCACCTGTCCAGGCAAACGGCACTCACACGGGTGCTTGCACAAAGTGGTGACCACGGCCCCGTGGGGGGAGTCAGGCCATTTAGGGAGGTGTTAAAATTACCTATGATGGACATACTGCAGCTGCAAATGGAGGAATTGGATCAGTCACTAAGAGCAGTCCAAAAGCAAAACCTTTTTACAGGAAAGCTACGTGTCAGCAGGGGAAGGAGGGGCAAAATAATTAGAAATCCATGATTGGTTCATTTTAATGAAGGTTAGATCATCAACATTTTGGGTAGCCAGACGAGTCCTTTTTTCTGTCAGTATTGAACCAGCAGCACTGAATACTCTTTGTGATAGCACACTAGCAGCTGGGCAAGCGAGCTCCTGTAATGCATATTCTGCCAATTCAGGCCAGGTGTCTATTTTAGATGGCCAGTAATCAAAGGGGAATGATGTGTGAGGGAGAACATCGATAAGGGAGGAAAAATAGTAAATTAGTAACCATACTGGACAAATGTTGTCTCCTGTCACTTTGAGTCGATGCAGCAGTACCTGTCGTGTCTGCGGTCATTGCAAAATCACTCCACAACCTGGTCATAAAACCCCTCTGTCCAATGCCACTTCTGATTTGTGCCCCTCTAACACCTCTTGCATGTTGCCCCCTGCAGCTCGTGTGAGAACCATCACCGCCGCTGTGTGCTGGGAATGCCTGAACCAAATGGTCTACAAGAGTTGCTTGTTTGGTAGCAAATATTTGCTCAAGGTTCTCATGTGGCATGATATTTTGCAATTTCCCTTTATAGCGTGGATCCAGGAGGCAGGCCAACCAGTAATCGTCATCGGTCATCATTTTGATAATGCGGGGGTCCCTTTTTAGGATACGCAAGGCATAATCAGCCATGTGGGCCAATGTTCCAGGTGTCAAATCAATGCTTGTGCTGGGTTGAGGAGCACTTTCTGCCAAATCCACATCACTTGTCTCCTGCAAAAAAACCTGTACCTGACCTTGCACCACCAACAGTTTCTATTCCCCCCTGAGAATCTTCC
Organism: Ranitomeya variabilis; assembly: GCF_051348905.1. Lineage (NCBI taxonomy): Eukaryota > Metazoa > Chordata > Amphibia > Anura > Dendrobatidae > Ranitomeya > Ranitomeya variabilis. The sequence goes on along the minus strand of NC_135232.1, from coordinate 1,123,144,184 downwards.
TCCTCCCATAAATAATCATCCCCATCTTCCTCCTCCTCCTCCTCTTCGTCTGCAACCTCGTCCCCGAGACTTCCCTGAGCAGACAATGGCTGACTGTCATCAAGGCTTCCCTCCTTCTCGGCTGCAGACGCCTGCTCCTTAATGTGAGTCAAACTTTGCATCAGCAGATGCATTAGTGGAATGCTCATGCTTATGATGGCATCATCCGCACTGACCAGCCGTGTGCATTCCTCAAAACACTGAAGGACTTGACAGAGGTCTTGGAGCTTCGACCACTGCACAGCAGAAAACTCCATGTCTGCCATCCGACTGCCTGCCCGTGTATGTGTATCCTCCCACAAATACATGACAGCACGCCTCTGTTTGCACAGCCTCTGAAGCATGTGCAGTGTAGAGTTCCACCTTGTTGCAACGTCGATTATTAGGCAGTGCTGGGGAAGCTTAAACGATCGCTGATGGTTCTGCATACGGCTGGAGTGTACGGGCGAACGGCGGATGTGAGAGCAAAGTCGTTGCACCTTGAGGAGCAGGGCTGGTAACCCCGGAAAACTTTTCAGGAAGCACTGCACCACCAGGTTCAAGGTGTGAGCCAGGCCAGGTATGTGTTTCAGTTCTGAAAGGGCTATGGCAGCCATAAAATTCCTCCCGTTATCACTGACTACCTTGCCTGCCTCAAGATGTACACTGCCCAGCCATGACTGAGTTTATTGCTGCAAGAACTCGGCCAGAACTTCCGCGGTGTGTCTGTTGTCGACCAAGCACTTCATTTCCAACAAAGCCTGCTGACACTTACCACTAGCTGTTCCATAATGGGACACCTCGTGTGCAACACTGGCAGCTGCGGATGGAGTGGTCGTGCGACTGCGCTCTGTGGATGAGCTTTCGCTTCGGCTGGAAGAGGAGGAGGAGGGGTGGCGAACGCCTACAGCCAACTGTTTCCTAGACCGTGGGCTAGGCAGAACTGTCCCACTGTGGCTGTCCCCTGTGGACTCTGCATCCACCACATTAACCCAGTGTGCCGTGATGGACACGTAACGTTTCTGACCATGCCTACTGGTCCATGCATCAGTTGTGAGGTGCACCTTTCTACTGACTGATTGCCTCAGGTCATGGAGAATGCGGTCTTTGACATGCTGGTGGAGGGCTGGGATGGCTTTTCTCGAAAAGAAGTGTCGACTGGGTAGCTCATAGCGTGGTACTGCGTAGGCCATCAAGGCTTTGAAAGCTTCGCTTTCAACCAACCGGTAGGGCATCATCTCTAACGATATAAGTCTAGCAATGTGGGCGTTCAAATCCTGTGTACGCGGATGAGAGGGTGAGTACTTTCTTTTCCTAATGAGAGTCTCTTGGAGGGTGAGCTGGACTGGCAAGGTGCATATGGTGGGACTTGCGGTGGTGGTAGTGGACATGGCGGATTGAGAGAGGGTTGGTGATGGTATTCTCGATGTAGGCCTACATGCTGTGTTTCCTACCAATAAACTTCTGATTCCCTGACTGCTTTGCCCTAGCGACGACACCTCCACATTTGCTGCTATTGTTGTTCTAACCGGTGGACTTACAGTGGGGGAAGCGATGTAGCATTGCTGACTACCTGGATTCTGAGCAGGTGCACCAATGGTAGGGGACGTTTGGGAGTTATTCCAGGCTTGCAAGTGCATGCTGGTTACATGTCTGAGCATGCACGTTGTATTTAAATTGTGGGGATTCTTCCCTCTGCTAAATGTTTTTGAGCATTTCTTACAGATAACTTTGCACTCATCATTCGGATCTTGGGTAAAAAATTGCCACACTACACTCTTCCTACTATGGAATACCTTTTCAGGCATTGCACGCTGTGTTACTTTCACCGGATGGCCACGCTGTCCTAAAACTGGTTTTGGTTTTGCCAAACTTTTTTGGCCAGAGACGGGCCTGCCAGATGAAAGCAAATGTGATGTAGATGGCTGCTGCCGATCCTCCTCCTCCGCATCTGAGCTACTGCCAGCGGCACCCTCTTCCCCCAATGGCTGCTAATTTGGGCCAACAACTGGGTCATCTATCACCTCCTCTTCAATCTCATGTTCAGCTATCTCTGTGTCACCGTGTAAGGTGCTATAATGTTCGGGAATGGGCACCATCGTCTCATCTGGGTCAGTTTCTGGCTCAGTACACTGCTAAGGGCAATGTAGTGATGTGAGTCGATGGAACAGCATGACAATCTAGCTGTGGCTGTGCATCAGTGCACTCCATGTCGGAATCATTTTGTAGTGGGCTGTTAACCATTTCCCTTTCTAACCCAGGCACGGTATGTGTAAAGAGCTCTATGGAGTAAACTGTTGTGTCGCCTGATGCATCCTTCACTGTTGTTTTGGGGGAAGGACACAAGGAATCAACTTGTTCCTGACTGGGAGCATCCACCACCGACTGGCTACTTTTCAATTTTGAACTATCCGAAGAGGAGGCGAAAGAGCTAGAGGCAGAGTCAGCAAGGAAAGCCAAAACTTTTTCCTGCTGCTCCGGCTTTAACAGCGGTTTTCCTACTCCCAGAAAAGGTAGCATTCGAGGCCTTGTGTAGCCGGACGATGACGCTGGCTCAACAACTCGAGACTTAGGTGCTATTTTGATTTTCCCTCTACCACCCGATCAGCATTACCAGATGGCAATGACCGCCCACGGCCACGACCTCTTCCACCAGCCTTCCTCATTCTTGGAAAAATGTAACCAAACTAACAACCGTTATATGGTACTGAAAAACAAGGTAGAAGGTGTATGTTAACTTGTTGTGAATATAAATATACCTTTTTATGTGTGGGTGAGTGCAGAATAAATCTGGACCACTGTATTACAGTATAGTTTCTGTGGCAAAAAATGACTGACTGAGATACCACAGACAGGACTGGCACAGATGCACAGATTTGGCAATATTAATCTCCCTTTTTTTTTGGGGGGGAGACTAGTGAATAAATCAGGCCAACTGTATTACACCACAGTTTCTATGTCAGAAAATGACTGACAGAGATACCACAGACAGGACTGGCACAGATGCACAGATTTGGCAATATTAATCTCCCTTTGTTTTCGTTTTTGGGAGACTAGTGAATAAATCTGGCCCACTGTATTACAGTATAGTTTCTGTGGCAGAAAATGACTGACAGAGATACCACAGACAGGACTGGCACAGATGCACAGATTTGGCAATATTAATCTCCCTTTTTTTTGGGGGGGGAGACTAGTGAATAAATCAGGCCAACTGTATTACACCACAGTTTCTATGTCAGAAAATGACTGACAGAGATACCACAGACAGGACTGGCACAGATGCACAGATTTGGCAATATTAATCTCCCTTTGTTTTCGTTTTTGGGAGACTAGTGAATAAATCTGGCCCACTGTATTACAGTATAGTTTCTGTGGCAGAAAATGACTGACAGAGATACCACAGACAGGACTGGCGCAGATGCACTGATTGGCAATATAAATCTCCCTTTTTAGGTGTGGGACAGTGCAGAAAAATACAGGCCCACTGTTTTACACTACACAGTTTCAGGGGCAGAAAGTGGCTGGAAGATATATATAAAAAAAGCGACTGTACTACAATTACTATCTCCCTACAATAAGCTCAGAAAAGTATGGCAGGCAGCAATAAAAAGGACTGCTGCACACAAAAGTGTGGACAAACAAACAAGATAGCTGTGCAGAAAGGAAGGAGCAACAGGATTTGTGCTTTTAAAAAAGCAGTTGGTTTGCACAGCGGCGTACAAACAGCAATGCAGCTATCAGGGAGCCTTTTAGGGCAGCCCAATAAGCTACAGAGCTGATGAAGAAAAATCTAGCCTCCACTGTCCCTGCAAAGAAAAGGTGGTGTTGGATAGTGGAAATCGCTACAGCACAAGCGGTTTGGGGGTTAATGTACCCTGCCTAACGCTATCCCTGATTCTGATGAAACGGCAGCAACCTCTCCCTATGCTCAGATCGCCAGCAGTAAGATGGCGGTCGGCATGCACGCCCCTTTATAGCCCCTGTGACACCGCAGAGAGCAAGCCAATCACTGCCATGCCCTTCTCCAAGATGGTGGGGACCGAGACCTATGTCATCACGCTGCCCACACTCTGCATCCACCTTCATTGGCTGAGAAAAGGCGCTGAAAGCATCATACCAAACGTGACTTTGGCGCGAAGATCGCCGACCGCGTGGCCGACCCCACACTAGGATCGGGTCGGGTTTCATGAAACCCGACTTTGCCAAAAGTTGGCGATTTATGAAAATGACCGATCCGTTTCGCTCAACCCTATTTAGAACATTTAAGCATAATACTCTCCCATTCTTTACGGAAGGCATCATTGTCGTTAAACTGAGACATATGTTTCCATACCCTTAATCCACGTGGGACTCTGCCACTGTCGACATAGGATTTAAGGGAATTATTGGTCCAAAACAATCTTGTTTCTCTCTCCGCTAAATTCATCAATTTATATTCCAATGATTTTGTGCTTAATGAATGTATTTCATCCTCCTGTTCGCACTCCTTAAAATAATTCTCAAAGTCCTCCCGGCCCGCTTGCAAGCCTGAACTAGGCTGTATGGCTGTCAGGTCCATCTGTTCCATGATTAGGACGGCTGAACCGGCATTGGCACACCTGTGCACTTAGAATAGTGTAATCGGGCGTGCTCAGTCCAATTTGAATAAAATTCTTACCAACAAATATGAAGAAAAAGATAAACGGCACTGCCCAAGACAATTAATTATTAAGAAAAGCTGGTCGAGATAACGCCTGTAAGTCCAAGAACAGCCATATCTACGGAGATGACGGGTGCAACTCCATGAAAAAACAGTTGTATTCCATTCATTGTTTAATGATTTTGTGGCCTTTTGAATAAGAACAATGATATGAACATGTCTTTTACATCTGTTTTTGGGGGACAATCTTTGTTTTTTTTTTATATATTAGTAGAAATTAATGAGGGGACTGTTTGCACCTCTTTGTATCGGAAACCAGTGGCTACCAATGCATTGTTACATTTTGACAGTTATCACCCTCGACATGTAAAGAGTGCGCTACACTATAGTCAATTCCTCAGGGTTAAGAGAGCAAATAATACAAATGAGGGTTTTCTTAGGCAGTCGACTGAGATGAAAAATAGATTTAAACAGAGGGGGTACCCCGAAAATTTGGTTCAATCAGCCCTGGACAGGGTAGTGATAGGTGAAGACGAGGACTTAATAAATGTTAAAAGTGCACCACATAAAAATATGAACAGAAATAAAGACAGAAGGTTTGCTTTCTGTTTTCGTTTCAGTGCTATGGATAAACATATACGTTCATCGATTCGAAAAAATTGGCATTTATTAGAACGCGATAGGGACTTAGCTGATATCGTAGCCAGAGGTCCTTTGATAACCAATAAACGTAGCATGCGTTTGAGAGACAAATTAGTTAGGAACCGGATAGTGAAGCATAATAATAACAATTAGCCAAGTTCCGGTATTCCTAAAGGAAAATTTAACCCCTTCACCCCGAAGCCTGTTTTCACCTAAGTGACAGGGCCAATTTTTACAATTCTGACCACTGTCACTTTATGAGGTAATAACTCTGAAACGCTTCAACGGATCCTGGTGATTCTGACATGGTTTTCTCGTGACATATTGTACTTCATGATAGTGGCAACATTTCTTTGATATTACTTGCGTTTATTTGTGAAAAAAACAGAAATTTGGTGAAAATTTTGAAAATTTTGCAATTTTCAAACTTTGAATTTTTATACCCTGGCATTAGACACTCATATCGCACAAATTAGGTAATAAGTAACATTTTCCACATGTCTACTTTACATCAGCAAAATTTTGGAACCAAATTTTTTTTTGTTAGGGAGTTTTAAGGGTTAAAAGTTAAACAGCGATTTCTCATTTTTTCAACAACCTTTACAAAACCATTTTTTTTAGGGAGCACATCACATTTGAAGTCACTTTGAGGGGCTTATAAAATTTAAAATACCCAAAAGTGACACCATTCTAAAAACTACACCCCTCGAGGTACTCAAAACCACATTCAAGAAGTTTATTAATCCTTCAGGTGCTTCACAGGAATTAACGGAATGTGGAAGGAAAAAATTAACAGTTAACTTTTTTTTCCACATAATGATCTTTTACCAACAATTTTTTCATCTTCACAAGTATAAAAAGAGAAAATGGACCACTAAAGTTGTTGTGCAATTTCTCCTGAATACACCGATACCCCATATGTGGGGGAACACCACTGTTTGGGCGCATGGCAGGGCTCGGAAGGAAAGGAGCGCCATTTGACTTTTTGAAACCAAAATTGGCTGGAATTGAGATCGGACACCATGTTGCGTTTGGAGAGCCCCTGATGTACCTAAACAGTGGAAAACCGCCACAAGTGACCCCATTTTGGAAACTAGACCCTTCAAGGAACTTATCTAGCTATGTTGTGAGCACTTTGAACCCCCAGGTGCTTCACAGAAGTTTTGAACATAGAGGCGTGAAAATAAAAAATCAAATTTTTTCCCCAAAAATGATCTTTTAGCAACAATTTTTTTATCTTCACAAGTGTAAAAGGAGAAAATGGACCACTAAAGTTGTTGTGCAATTTATCCTGAATACACTGATACCCGATATGTGGGGGAAAACCACTGTTTGGGCGCATGGCAGGGCTCGGAAGGAAAGGAGCATCATTTGACTTTTTGAAACCAAAATTGGCTGAAATTGAGATCGGACACCATGTTGCGTTTGGAGAGCCCCTGATGTACCTAAACAGTGGAAAACCACCACAAGTGACCCCATTTTGGAAACTAGGCCCTTCAAGGAACTTATCTAGCTATTTTGTGAGCACTTTGAACCCCCAGGTGCTTCACAGAAGTTTCGAACATAGAGGCGTGAAAATAAAAAATAACATTTTTTCCCCAAAAATGATCTTTTAGCAACAATTTTTTTCTCTTCACAAGTGTAAAAGGAGAAAATGGACCACTAAAGTTGTTGTACAATTTATCCTGAATACAATGATACCTTATATGTGGGGGAAAACCACTGTTTGGGCACACGGCAGGGCTCGGAAGGGAAGGAGCACCATTTGACTTTTTCAAACCAAAATTGGCTGGAATTGAGATCGGACACCATGTCGCGTTTGGAGAGCCCCTGATGTACCTAAACAGTGGAAAACCGCCACATGTGACCCCATTTTGGAAACTAGACTCTTCAAGGAACTTATCTAGCTATGTGATGAGCACCGTGAACCTCCAAGTGCCTCACCAAAAATTATAACGATGAGTCGTAAAAAAAAATTAAGCACATTTTTTCCACAAAAATGATCTTTTAGCTACGATGTTTTTTATTTTCCCAAAGGTTATAGGACAAAATAGACAGAAAAAGATGTTATGCAATTTTTCATGAGTACGCCGATACCCCATATGTGGGGAAAAACCACTGTTTGGGCACACGTCGGGGCTCGGAATGGAATAAGTGACGTTTTGGATTGCAGACTTTGATGGAATGGTCTGCGGGCGTCATGTTGTGCTTGCAGAGCCCCTAATGTGCCTCAACAGTGGAAATCTCCCACAAGTGACCCCATTTTGGAAACTGGACCTCCCAAGGAATTTATTTAGCTATGTGGTGAGCACCGTAAACCTCCAAGTGCCTCACCAAAAATTATAACAATGAGTCGTGAAAAAAAAAAACAACACAATTTTTCCACAAAAATGATCTTTTAGCTACGATTTTTTTTATTTTCCCAAAGGTTATAGGACAAAATAGACAGAAAAAGATGTTGTGAAATTTTTCATGAGTACGCCGATACCCCATATGTGGGGAAAAACCACTGTTTGGGCACACGTCGGGGCTTGGAATGGAATAAGTGACGTTTTGGATTGCAGACTTTGATGGAATGGTCTGCGGGCGTCATGTTGTGTTTGCAGAGCCCCTAATGTGACTCAACAGTGGAAATCTCCCACAAGTGACCCCATTTTGGAAACTGGACCTCCCAAGGAATTTATTTAGATATGTGGTGAGCACCGTAAACCTCCAAGTGCCTCACCAGTGACCCCATTTTGGAAACTGGACCTCCCAAGGAATTTATTTAGATATGTGGTGAGCACCGTAAACCTCCAAGTGCCTCACCAGTGACCCCATTTTGGAAACTGGACCTCCCAAGGAATTTATTTAGATATGTGGTGAGCACCGTAAACCTCCAAGTGCCTCACCAGTGACCCCATTTTGGAAACTGGACCTCCCAAGGAATTTATTTAGATATGTGGTGAGCACCATAAACCTCCAAGTGCCTCACCAGTGACCCCATTTTGGAAACTACACCCCTGTGTTGTGTCAACAGGGTATAAACTAATTTTATTAATTTGTGGACGTGTGGTATGCTTTGAAGCAATCCTTAATGCAAAGGCCAGGTTTCTCAGGGCAGGTTTCACAATGGTAAATTGTATCCTTTCGGATTCCCCTCTTGGAACATACTCTGCACCATTTTTGTGATCGTCCTGTCCTCGCTGTTTGGGGAACCTCTCCTGGGAAATGTTGACCTGGGACAATACGGGCACTATCAGATTCAGAAGTACTGGGACCCTCACCTCCCTGTGTGCCAAACATTAGGGCCTTGATGACTACCTCCTGAAACTGAAGGAAGGTCCCCCCCATATTGCTTGTAGATCGGAACAGCACAAAAGCATTGTACAGTGCCATCTGTACAATGTGCACGGCCAATTTTTTGTACCATACGTAAGCTTTTCGCATGGCATTGTATGGTTGGAGGACCTGATCTGAGAGATCCACACACCCCAAGAACCGATTGTAATCCAGGATACAATCTGGCTTTGGGACTTGTGTTGTGGTCCCACGAACAGTGACAAGGGTGCTGTTGTCACGGTGTATGGTGGTCAGGATAAGGACATCCCTTTTGTCCTTATACTTGACCACCAGCATGTTGTCGCTGCATTTGGCTCTGCTTTCCCCTTTTCTCAGCATTTGTCCAATTAGCGGCTTAGGGAGGCCTCGCTGATTTTTTCGCACGGTGCCACATGCAGCTGTACCTCTGGCAGAGAGGGCCTTGAAGAGTGGGACGCTGGTGTAAAAGTTATCAATGTAGAGGTGATAACCCTTATCCAGCAGTGGGTGCAGCAATTCCCACACAATTTTCCCACTCACCCCCAGGATGGGGGGGCATTCAGGAGGGTTAATCTGGGTGTCCTTACCCTCGTAGACCCTAAATCTGTGGGTGTACCCTGAGGTACTCTCGCACAGTTTCTACAGCTTTATTCCGTACCTGGACCTCTTACTGGGCAGGTACTGTCGGAATTTCAGCCTCCCTTTGAAATGAACCAGAGATTCATCAATAGCGATGTCCCTCTGGGGTGTGTATGCCTCAGCAAATTTTCTGCTGAAGTGTTCAATCACTGGCCGAATTTTATATAGACGATCAAAGTTTGGATCGTCTCGGGGAGGACACTGCGCATTATCACTGAAATGCAAAAATTTTTGGATCCCTTCAAATCTTGTCCTTTTCATGGCCATGCGGAATACCGGTGTACTGTAGAGAATTTCAGTACTCCAGTATTGCCGAAGCTTTGGCTTTTTGATTATGCCCATATGCAGCACAATTCCCCAAAATGTCATCATCACTGCTGCATTTACAGGGGTCCATCTGGCGTAAGATGACGTAGGATTTTGGGTGAAAAATTGCTGGGCATAAAGGTTCGTCTGGGCCACCATAAGATTTATTATTTCATCACTGAAAAAGAATTTGAAGAAGTCAATTTCAGTGAGGCCAGTCGTGTCAAACTGGATTTCTGAGCTGCTGCTGAAATCCGGAATGATGGGCTGAAAATTTTCAGGGGGTGCAATCATAGTAACATAGTAACATAGTAACATAGTTAGTAAGGCCGAAAAAAGACATTTGTCCATCCAGTTCAGCCTATATTCCTATATTCCATCATAATAAATCCCCAGATCTACATCCTTCTACAGAACCTAATAATTGTATGATACAATATTGTTCTGCTCCAGGAAGACATCCAGGCCTCTCTTGAACCCCTCGACTGAGTTCGCCATCACCACCTCCTCAGGCAAGGAATTCCAGATTCTCACTGCCCTAACTGTAAAGAATCCTCTTCTATGTTGGTGGAAAAACCTTCTCTCCTCCAGACGCAAAGAATGCCCCCTTGTGCCCGTCACCTTCCTTGGTATAAACAGATCCTCAGCGAGATATTTGTATTGTCCCCTTATATACTTATACATGGTTATTAGATCGCCCCTCAGTCGTCTTTTTTCTAGACTAAATAATCCTAATTTCGCTAATCTATCTGGGTATTGTAGTTCTCCCATCCCCTTTATTAACTTTGTTGCCCTCCTTTGTACTCTCTCTAGTTCCATTATATCCTTCCTGAGCACTGGTGCCCAAAACTGGACACAGTACTCCATGTGCAGTCTAACTAGGGATTTGTACAGAGGCAGTATAATGCTCTCATCATGTGTATCCAGACCTCTTTTAATGCACCCCATGATCCTGTTTGCCTTGGCAGCTGCTGCCTGGCACTGGCTGCTCCAGGTAAGTTTATCATTAACTAGGATCCCCAAGTCCTTCTCCCTGTCAGATTTACCCAGTGGTTTCCCGTTCAGTGTGTAATGGTGATATTGATTCCTTCTTCCCATGTGTATAACCTTACATTTATCATTGTTAAACCTCATCTGCAACCTTTCAGCCCAAGTTTCCAACTTATCCAGATCCATCTGTAGCAGAATACTATCTTCTCTTGTATTACCTGCTTTACATAGTTTTGTATCATCTGCAAATATCAATATTTTACTGTGTAAACCTTCTACCAGATCATTAATGAATATGTTGAAGAGAACAGGTCCCAATACCGACCCCTGCGGTACCCCACTGGTCACAGCGACCCAGTTAGAGACTATACCATTTATAACCACCCTCTGCTTTCTATCACTAAGCCAGTTACTAACCCCTTTACACACATTTTCCCCCAGACCAAGCATTCTCATTTTGTGTACCAACCTCTTGTGCGGCACGGTATCAAACGCTTTGGAAAAATCGAGATATACCACGTCCAATGACTCACCGTGGTCTAGCCTATAGCTTACCTCTTCATAAAAACTGATTAGATTGGTTTGACATGAGCGATTTCTCATAAACCCATGCTGATATGGAGTTAAACAGTTATTCTCATTGAGATAATCCAGAATAACATCCTTCAGAAACCCTTCAAATATTTTACCAACAGTAGAGGTTAGACTTACTGGCCTATAATTTCCAGGTTCACTTTTAGAGCCCTTTTTGAATATTGGCACCACATTTGCTATGCGCCAGTCCTGCGGAACAGACCCCGTCGCTATAGAGTCCCTAAAAATAAGAAATAATGGTTTATCTATTACATTACTTAGTTCTCTTAGTACTCGTGGGTGTATGCCATCCGGACCCGGAGATTTATCTATTTTAATCTTATTTAGCCGGTTTCGCACCTCTTCTTGGGTTAGATTGGTGACCCTTAATATAGGGTTTTCATTGTTTCTTGGGATTTCACCTAGCATTTCATTTTCCACCGTGAATACCGTGGAGAAGAAGGTGTTTAATATGTTAGCCTTTTCCTCAACATCTACAACCATTCTTTCCTCACTATTTTTTAAGGGGCCTACATTTTCAGTTTGTATTCTTTTACTATTGATATAGTTGAAGAACAGTTTGGGATTAGTTTTACTCTCCTTAGCAATGTGCTTCTCTGTTTCCTTTTTTGCAGCTTTAATTAGTTTTTTAGATAAAGTATTTTTCTCCCTATAGTTTTTTATAGCTTCAATGGTGCCATCCTGCTTTAGTAGTGCAAATGCTTTCTTTTTACTGTTAATTGCCTGTCTTACTTCTTTGTTTAGCCACATTGGGTTTTTCCTATTTCTAGTCCTTTTATTCCCACAAGGTATAAACCGCTTACAGTGCCTATTTAGGATGTTCTTAAACATTTTCCATTTATTATCTGTATTCTTATTTCTGAGGATATTGTCCCAGTCTACCAGATTAAGGGCATCTCTAAGCTGGTCAAACTTTGCCTTCCTAAAGTTCAGTGTTTTTGTGACTCTCTGACAAGTCCCCCTAGCGAAAGACAGGTGAAACTGTACAATATTGTGGTCGCTATTTCCTAGATGCCCGACCACCTGCAGATTTGTTATTCTGTCAGGTCTATTAGATAGTATTAGGTCTAAAAGTGCTGCTCCTCTGGTTGGATTCTGCACCAATTGTGAAAGATAATTTTTCTTGGTTATTAGCAGAAACCTGTTGCCTTTATGGGTTTCACAGGTTTCTGTTTCCCAGTTAATATCCGGGTAGTTAAAGTCCCCCATAACCAGGACCTCATTATGGGTTGCAGCTTCATCTATCTGCTTTAGAAGTAGACTTTCCATGATTTCTGTTATATTTGGCTGTTTGTAACAGACCCCAATGATAATTTTGTTACCATTTTTCCCTCCATGAATTTCGACCCATATGGACTCGACATCCTCATTACCTTCGCTAATATCCTCCCTTAAAGTGGACTTTAGACAAGACTTTACATAGAGACAAACCCCTCCTCCTCTCTGATTTTTACGATCCTTTCTAAACAGACTGTAACCCTGTAAGTTAACTGCCCAGTCATAGCTTTCATCTAACCATGTCTCGGTTATTCCCACTATGTCAAAGTTACCTGTAGATATTTCTGCTTCTAGTTCTTCCATCTTGTTTGTCAGGCTTCTGGCATTTGCGAGCATGCAGTTTAGAGGATTTTGTTTTGTTCCAATCTCCTGGCTGTGGATTGTTTTAGAAATGTTCTTACCTCCCTTCTGAGTATGTTTTCCTGGGTCTTCTTTGTTCGAGTCTAATGTTTTTCTTCCCGTCCCCTCTTCTTCTAGTTTAACGCCCTCCTGATGAGTGTAGTGAGTCTTTTGGCGAATGTGTGTTTCCCAGGTTTGTTGAGGTGTAGTCCATCTCTGGTGAGGAGTCCATCGTACAAGTAATTCACACCGTGGTCCAGGAATCCGAATCCTTGTTTTCTGCACCATAGTCTTAGCCAGTTGTTCGCATCAAGGATCCTGTTCCATCTCCTGGTGCCATGCCCGTCTACTGGAAGGATAGAAGAAAAAACTGCCTGTGCATCCAGTTCCTTTACTTTCTTCCCCAACTCTTCAAAGTCCTTGCAGATTGTCAGTAGGTCCTTCCTTGCGGTGTCATTGGTGCCAACATGTATCAGAAGAAATGGGTGGACGTCCTTGGAGCTGAAGAGCTTTGGTATCCTATCAGTCACATCCTTGATCATCGCACCTGGAAGGCAGCATACTTCTCTTGCGGTTATGTCCGGTCTGCAGATGGCTGCTTCTGTGCCTCTCAGTAGTGAGTCTCCCACCACCACCACTCTTCGTTGCTTCTTGGCTGTACTTTTTGCTGTCACTTGTTGCTGCGTACTCTTTTCTTTTTTGCTTGCTGGTAGTGCTTCATCCTTAGGTGTGCCATCTTCAACCTCTACAAAGATTTGATATTGGTTCTTCAGTTGTGTGGTTGGTGATTTCTCCATGGTCTTCTTGCTTCTTTTGGTCACATGCTTCCACTCATCTGCTTTTGGAGGTTCTCTGACACTTTTTTCACCTTCTGTGACCAGTAGAGATGCTTCTGTTCTGTCTAGGAAGTCTTCATTCTCTTTGATGAGTTTCAAAGTTGCTATCCTTTCTTCCAGACCCCGCACCTTTTCTTCTAAAAGGGCCACTAGTCTACACTTCTGACAGGTGAAATTGGATTCTTCTTCTGGTCGATCTGCGAACATGTAGCACATGCTGCAGCTCACCATGTAGGTTGTCACATCTGCCATGTTGCTCCCAGATCCTGCTGACTTGCTGTGTGCTTTCCTTCTTGTGTAATCTACTCAGCCAAGCTTTCTTGCAATAATGTCCTACAGGCAAAAAATTTGCGCGCCGTAAGGCGCGTGGTTTGGTGATGATTTCCAAGCAGCTGGTCCCGGCTGTACCCAACGATCTTCTTGCTGAGGGAGATTCTTCGCTTTTCCCAGAAGGCACCTGGAATATGCAAATTATCGTCCTCAAGCTTGAATCCCTGGTTTGGTGATGCTTTCCAAGCAGCTGGTCCCGGCTGTACCCAACGATCTTCTTGCTGAGGGAGACTCTTCGCTTTTCCCAGAAGGCACCTGGAATATGCAAATTATCCTCCTCAAGCTTGAATCCCATACGGGATCGATTGCTGCAGGAGTTGCCTGGGTCCTTCGGCGCCTTGTTGGGGGTCCTTCCTCACCAGATGAGGAGGATGATGATGATGATGATGATGATGATGAGGAGGAGGAGGAATAGAGGAATGTGGGATCTTCCTCACTGGCTGTATCCGTGTCGGATGTAAGGATGGCGTAAGCCTCCTCTGGTGAATAGCGCCTTGTTGACGAATGGGCCATTTTTTTTTCCCAAACCCTGGGGATGTGTGTGTAAGTGGTGCTTTTACACGTGTAATGTGTGGGGCTTTTGTATAGGGTACTCTTTATTATAACCAATCAGAGAGAAAAGTAGTGAGAAAAAATGTACAAGAAACAAGAAAAAAAAGATGAAAAGAAAAATCAGATGTAAAAAAATAAGTTTGTATAAAAAAAAGTATAAATTTACCGTACGCAACTAAATCTTTTTTTTGCAAAAGAAAAAACGAACGCCACTAATAGTGTGACGTACGCTCCCCTAATGAACGCGCTAAAAATTAGACGACGAAACTAATTATTCTTTTTACAAAAGAAAAGCGAACGCCACTAACAGTGTGACGTACGCTCCCCTAATGAACGCGCTAAAAATTAGACGACAAAACTAATTATTCTTTTTACAAAAGAAGAGCAAACGCCACTAACAGTGTGACGTACGCTCCCCTAATGAACGCGCTAAAAATTAGACGACGAAACTAATTATTCTTTTTACAAAAGAAAAGCGAACGCCACTAACAGTGTGATGTACGCTCCCCTAATGCACTAGAGATTATCCGGCGATAGCAGATTTTTTTTATGCAAAAAAGACGCTACCTCCCTACCTATAAAACTACTCTGTACGATTTTTTTTTCTAAAAGATGATCGGTCGTCACTAACGCTGTGACGCCGGCTACACTAACACGCTACCACTAAACTACTACAATTTTTTTTTTCTCTAAAAAAATAGACCGGTCGTCACTAACTCTGTGACACCAGCTAATCTACGTCCAAAACTATACTGTACTAACTACTATTATTATATTTTTGTAAAAAAAAAATCGGACGTCGCATAGACTGCAATGTCCGCTACGCTAACTAGCTAAAAAAAAAAAGTCCTGTAGCGCAGTCTCTGATCAGCAGCGATACTGATCAAAGAGCTGCGGACACAGGAAGAGCACGAAATGCTCTGCGCGGGACGCCGCGCACAGGAAAAAAAGTGCAAAAAAGTGCGCTAAAAATTGAATTGGAGGGGGGGAGGGGGGGTACTGGAACAGGGATGGAGGGACGTCACCAAATACTGACGCCGGCTAGGCTACCTTGTCACGTCTAAAACTACACTGTACTAACTACTATTTTTTTCTAAAAAAAAAAAAAAACGGACGTCGCTTAGACTGCAACGTCCGCTACGCTAACTAGCTACAAAAGAAAAAAGTCCTGTGGCGCAGTCTCTGATCAGCAGCGATACTGATCAGAGCGCTGCGGACACAGGAAGAGCACGAATGCTCTGTGCGGGACGCCGCGCACAGGAAAAATAGCGCAAAAAAGTGCACAAAAAATTTCAATTGGAGGGTGGGGGAGGGGGAGGGAGGGGGGTACTGGAACAGGGATGGGGGGATGAGAAAGGGGTGGGGGAGGTGCTGCTGCTTCTGCTGTGATCACAGGCCTCACACAGCAGCAGGTGGCAGCAGAGAGCACACAGCAGAAGCACGGAGCTGGAGCAGCACACAGCACAGGAGGCAGGAGATCGCCGGGACGATCGCACTGGCCACCAATGGAATCTTTGACTCAGGTATCACAGAGGGGCTTAGACCACCGCTCTGCATGCCAAATCTGAGAGAAAGATGGCGTGCAGGGCGGTGATCGGTATTTTAAATTAACCCCTTTGGCGCTGATTGGCTAGAAGCTATTGTTCAGCCAATCAGCGCCATTGGGGTTAATCAGGTGAGGTGACGTGGCGATCACCCCACCTACTGTGACGGCTGTGATTGGTGCGACGTCACACAGCATCAATCACAGCCTGTCACATGCTTTTTTTTTTTTTAACTTTATTTGTCATTTCGCTGTGATTGGCTGGTCAGAATTGACCAGCCAATCACAGCGATCGCTGATGCGGGGGGGGCGGTGCAACCCCCCGGAGCTACGTGCAGGGATGGCTGCTGTCAGGGACAGCAGCCATCGGGTCCCGATCACCGCGCGATGCGACGCGGTGACCGGAAAATGGCGGCGCCGTACTAGTACTGCGGCTGGCACTAATGCATGGCACGAAGGGGTTAAATGTGGACACTGCACATTTTGCAATCAACATATTACGGAGCGGCGGTTACACATGGGAGGTACGGACCATTATGTTAATGAGTTCATAACGTGTAAAACTGACCCTATTATATATGTATTTTTTGTCCCTACAGGTATTTCTATATAGGGAAAACTATTCGCCCACTATATGTCAGATTTCGTGAGCATTGCAAGTCGGTGGCTACTGGCAAAGGTGTCCCTAGGTTAATTGCACACATTAAGGACATACAGTATTGACTTTTGCAGGTATTGAACAGGTTAATTCCCCCGTACGGGGAGGTAATTAGGACAATCTCCTCCTGAGGCAAGAGGCAAAATGGATTATGCGCACTGGCGCTATGGGTCCACTCGGCTTTAATGACAGAGTGGACATGTCAATATTTTTGTAAATGTCTTTCTCAGATTTGGTCTTGGTATAATTGCTCTTTTGTGT
Organism: Ranitomeya variabilis; assembly: GCF_051348905.1. Classification (NCBI taxonomy): domain Eukaryota; kingdom Metazoa; phylum Chordata; class Amphibia; order Anura; family Dendrobatidae; genus Ranitomeya; species Ranitomeya variabilis. The sequence continues at coordinate 1,123,127,259 of NC_135232.1, read as the reverse complement.
TTTCTTATAGTTGTCCCTTTGTTCTATTGTTTGTTATTGTTGGGCAGCTAGGTGTTTGTACTAATGAATGTTACTAATGCTAACAATTTCCTTATATTTGCATAGATAAATAAGTGGTTCCATGATGCATTGTTCTTTTTACTTGTTTTTTTCTCTTCATTTGTTCTTCTTTTTCTTTCTTTTTCCTTTTCGTATTTTGTGGATAATGTTGTTTTTATACATGGTTTTAATGGCTGTATTTTCTGGCAAGTGGGAGAGTGTGGGTGTTTTTTTCGTGGGGGGAGTGTCCATTGGTTGGCATATCCCGTCCACCACCCAACCCTCACTCATGCAGACCCGATGAAGCACAAACACTGTGCGAAATGTCCGTCGTCTCCTTCTCGCTCGAGCTCCACTCCTTCACCCCCGGCCCTGAAGTTTTACTTATGAAGTTTTACTCATGAAGATTTAAATAAAGCTGCTATTTTTGAAAGATTGGTGAGTGCATTCCATTCTTTCTCCCATCCTCATGGAATATAAATATATGCTGTTACCTGTCACACTCGGGTCAGGACAGCCACCAGCCAGTCCGGGTATTGGGATACGATCGTCGTCTATGTTATACGGCCATGTGACTGCAAATTTAGCACCTCCAGTGATGAAGATGCTTCACGTATTTCAGAGCTAGAGAGATAAACCAAGCGGAGGACTGGGCGGGGAGCGGTGG